>NW_028317950.1:22973500-23308000 GCF_062004578.1 Staurois parvus
AGGACTTGTCTGAAGGTTTTGGGAGATTTAGATGTCCAGGGCCTATTATTGAACTAGGCCCCTGGATCAGATCTGGCCTTGGTGGTTGAAGCCTGGGAGTAATGAACGGACCTCTTCCTAGCCTCAGAGGGGGAAGGAATCATCAGTTTGTGATTTAGGCGTCTTTTGCTAAGGCAAATGAGTACTTTTATCTCCGATGACAGCCATTATGAGGGTGCATAGTAAGTGTTTGGTAGACCAACACTTCAGTCAGAGCTCTCCACCTATTCACTAGAAAGAGACTTATTCAAGAAGTAAGGCAGGCAATACCAGCTAAACCATCTACATAATAGCATAGTGCCAGAGGCATAAGCTCTAAATGCTCTACAAACATGGGCTCAGAAGGGATAGAAACTGGTTTCTTTTACATTTTACGTCCATTTCCTTATGCCTGATTCACAAGCGATGAGCTTTGAAAGCAATTTCAGCTGAAATTATGCAGTGCAGGCACTGTGCGATTTTTGTACAAGTACTTTGCAATTGCAATGGTATTTTAGTAGTGTGCGTTTTTTGATATAATATGGCCTGGAGGGTACTACTACTACCAAAATTGCATCACAAACACACATTCATGCATTTCTGATGCGTTTCCATGGAAGTCTAAAATCACATTGCATCACACCAATGTAGCACATGGACCTTCCCAAAGTCGCATCACAGCTGCACTACATTGATGTGAATGGCCACTATTGAAAACAATGTTATTTCCATTGTCATGCAATTCTGTGTGACACAAGAAGTATAAGAAATCACACTAGTGTGAACCAGTCCTAAGTGTTGCTGCATCTAGAGGCAGTGTTTAGCCAATTCTAAACATGGCATACTATCCACACTCATGTAGCCATGGGAATATGCCCTTTGTGAGTCATGAGAGGGAATGGCCTGAATCAGCAGGACTAAAACACTTTCTGCTTAGGATTCAACATGTTGCACTTCTTAAAAGAGGCTGTTTAATTGAGAACACCAGGTAAAAACCTCACAACCATCTCCTGAGAGCAGGAGAGCTTTCAAAGGCCAGAGGTGACCAGGTCACTGTAGGTGGCAGCAAGGACAAATTGAGGTGAAACCATCTGTATCTTACAATAGAAGCAGTGGCAGGGCAGGTTCCTCAGGCTGAAAAGGATGGAACAGAGCACAGAGGACTCATGTGTGACCACTTATTTCATGACACAGAACTTAACTATCCAGCATATTGACCCTTTCTGTTGATACCAACAAAAAAAAAATGGAGGGTGATAATTGCATCCAAGGATTCCAATAAACATAGCAGCTCCTGCACACTCAAGGAGAGTCTTCAAAGAGTAATGCAGGCCATAGACGGAGAGAAAAACGGCCATTTTTTTTTTTAGAAAAACGAAAAATCAGTCGTTCAATCAGCCAACGTTACCACCATTGGTAAAAAAAAGTCAGCTGATTTTCTTCCCGTCTACGACTGGCAATTAATATAATAGCGGTGTCCCTGCACAGAGCTCCGCTATATTTGACATTTAAAAGAAGAAGAAATAGAATATGAATAATAATAAGAAAAAGTTGCAACATTGTATCTATTTGTATCCATTTCGGATACCGATGTTTCTATTCAGATACAAATAGATACAATATTGCAACCCTTATACTTTTAAATGTCAAATATCATAGCGGAGCTCTCTGCAGGGACACCGCTAATAGATTTGACATTTCTAAGTATTTCGGTTGCAAACATTGTATCTATTTGTATGGATACAAATAGATACAGATGTTCTTCTTCTTTTTCTTTGGTCAAGGCTCATGCGCATTTTTTTAATCGGGAAAAAGATCGTCTGATTTGCCCATCATTGCCGTGAAAATCGGCCGATGGGCAAAATCAGCCGTTTTTGTTCCCAGCATGAATGATTAAAAAAATGTGTCAAAATCAAGAAAACCGGCCGACCAATTCAGCCACCAACAATCCGAAAATCGGCCGATTTTTTTTTTTGGACAAATTTTCGGCCGGTTTTCTCCCCGTCTATGGCCTGCATTAGTCACACCATAGGCCGTGCCAGTGCTTTCCACCCAGAAAACAATCTGTAGCTAACAGTACACTCAACTCTAGAAAGCACCACAAGCAGAGGCCAGTGCCCAAAGACCACATTCTAGAAAGACCAGCAATCTTTGGTCCAGCTGGGACCAGGATAAGGTCCACAAAGCTATTGCTGGGGACAAGCAAATCCAAGTATCTACATATAGATCCCAGCGCAGTTGCATGTAGATGAAATTCTGAGTGAAGAAAAAATAATCTCAAATATAGAGAAAATAGAGCTTGAGAGTTTGCTTCCTTTTGAGTGGTGTGACTTCTGGTATCTCCTTGATGATTAATGTAGGCCATGACTGTGACATTATCTGAATGGATTCTTGCCAGATATCCTAACAATAGAGTCCAGCATTGAAGACAACTGAATTGCTCTGAACTCTAGAATGTTTGTGAGAAGTTGAGCTTCCTCTGATTACCAAGTCCCCTGCATGGACAGGGCAGCCAAGACTGGTCTCGGGCACAACAGGCTGGCATCCGTCCTGAGAACCTTCCACGTGTAGGAAGAAAATGACTTTCCTGACTCTCTGGCGGTTATTAAAATCAACCACACTAGGAAGAGTATGGGCTTGGGAGTCCAGTGCATGGGACAGTCAACAGACTGTTTGTCTTGTGCTGCCCAAATGTTGAGCTGCAAAGGTCTGAAGTTAAACTGGGTATACGGCCCTGTCTCCAAGATGGCAACCATAAGACCCAATGAATGGGAGCTAAGCTGACCAGCATTTACACCAAAGGATCCTAAGCATGTTGATGAAGAGAAAAATCATCCCGAAAATTTGACAAAGTGTATCTGCCAAGCCATTCACACAATAGCTTAAGGGCATAGGTAATGTCTGACTGTAAACAAAAGCATTCATAAGGAAGGAACTAGGATCCTGGGCCATGCATTTAGTCCACAGTGCAATTGTCTGGCAGACTGCCAGCAATGGAAGGGCCCATTAAGGAAAAGAGAGAATTAAGGAGGGCCTCTAGCCTGTTGTCTACTGCGTCTATGAATGCAGGCTTATCCTCCATGGGGACACAAAGGTCTTGTTAGGAAAATAAATTGCCACCACAGTAGGTATCCCACAGTATCCCATTGAGGAATGCTGTAGGAAGCATTCCTCAATGGGATACTATTGAGCAAAGCTTTTTGAAAAAGTTAAGAATATTCTCTGCATGAGGCCAGTCCCAACAGAGATACGCTCCACCAGTGAATGGACCAGGAAGGTCTTGACTATACTGGATAACCTGGAGTGAGCGGACTCTGAAATCTGTTACAGATGTGTCATCCGAAAATGAATCCGCAGAAGAGGGATTATTCTCAACTGCCACCTCTTCCTCAAGCAATGTGTCTGGCTCAAGGACAGATCCAGGAGGGAAGATATCTACAGCCTCAATAAGGCTAGAAATTCTGCCCATGAAATATGCCACTATGGCACAAAATTTCTCTCTGGATAAAAAAGTGAAAGCTGGCATGGCAGACAGGCCAGCAGAATGGGCAGAGGAAGGCATGGAGTCCAAATAGGGGCAACCGTCAGAGTAAGTGTATTAAGGGACCTAGGTGGTTAAACTGCCAAACACAATAGAGCTGAGCTAGCAAGTCCATGTGACTCCAATATCTGTTTTGCTAGTGAAATATCAACCCCAGAGTGTTACTCAACATCTGCACTGCATTTGTAGGCTGCGGTAACTCAGGTAGTGTGGTAATCATCACTATATCATGCCCATAGGAGACAGCAAGACGTTGACAGTACATAATCCTGCCTGGAAACAAGAGGTAGGGCACGCAGTCAGATATTTCACTAAAAACAACATGGTGCAGGCAGAGTAAGCGCCATATGGTGTTGGCACAGAGACACAGTAGAGCCGGCATTGGTATGCCATTAAGGCAAAAATGGTGGCAAATTTAAAGTAACCTTTGCGCTACTGGCTCCCAGCAGTGACCACCAGAAGGGTGGATGGCGGTTTGCACACACATCAAAGGGGATCTACACCGTGTTTCAAATTATTATGCAAATTCTATTTAAGTGTCACAAAGATTAAATATTTTGTTTTTCAGTTTAACTCATGGATGGCATTGTGTCTCAGGGCTCTTTTGATCACTGAAAACAATTTTGGACACCTGTGATAATTAGATTGGCCGGTGAGCCAAATTTAAGGAAAAACTGCTAAAGGAGGGTGTTCCACATTATTAAGCAGTGCACCATTTTTCAAGCAATATGGGGAAGAAAAAGGATCTCTCTGCTGCCGAAAAGAGTGAAATAGTTCAATGCCTTGGACGAGGTATGAAAACATTAGATATTTTGTGAAAACTTAAGCGTGATCATCGCACTATTAAGAGATTTGTGGCTGATTCAGAGCACAGACGGGTTCGTGCAGATAAAGGCACATTGAGGAAGATTTCTGCCAGATCCATGCATCAGATCAAGAGAGCAGCTGCTAAAATACCATTACATAGCAGCAAACAGATATTTGAAGCTGCTGGTGCCTCTGGAGTCCCACGGACATCAAAGTGTAGAGTCCTTCAGAGTTTTGCAACTGTGCATAAACCTTCTATTCGGCCACCAATAACCAATGCTAATTATCAAACAGTCCTGTTCACTGATGAGTGCCGTGCAACCCTGGATGGTCCAGATGGATAGAGTAGTGGATGGTTGGTGGACGGCCACCCTGTTCCAACAAGGCTGCGACGTCAGCAAGGCGGTGGTGGAGTCATGTTTTGGGCCGGAATCATGGGAACAGAGCTGATCAGCCCGTTTAGGGGCCCTGAAGGTGTAAAGATGACCTCTGCAAAGTATGTGGAGTTTATGACTGACCACTTTCTTTCCTGGTACAGAAGGAAGAACTATGCTTTCCGTAATAAAATCATCTTCATGCATGACAATGCACCATCTCATGCAGCAAATAATACCTCTGCATCAATGGCTGTTATGGAGATAAAAGGAGAGAAAGTCATGGTGTGGCCTCCATCCTCCCCTGACTTCAATCCTATTGGGAACCTTTGGAGCATCCTCAAGCAAAAGATCTATGAGGGTGGGAGGCAGTTTACATCCAAACAGCAGCTGTGGGAGGCTATTCTGACATCTTGCAAACAAATTCAAGCAGAAACTGTCCAAAAACTCACAAGTTCAATGGATGCAAGACTTGTGAAGCTGCTATCAAATAAGGGGTCCTATGTTAAAATGTAACATGACCTGTTAAAATGTTTAAAAAGTTAAAATGTTGTTAAAAGTTTGATTGAAATAGCTTTTGATTTCAGTAAATATGCTGCAAACACAACAAATGACAATTTTCAGTTCTTTACAACCTATAAAGTGTTTTGAAACTTACTGTGCGTAATAATTTGGAACAGTGCATTGGAAGTGTTTTATGTTTAAAAAAAAATACTGTTATAATTAGGAGGTTTGTTCAATAAAATTTGAATTGTACTCTTAATAGTTGATAACATGAGAATTATGCTGACTGTTATTTACATCAATTATTTAGGTAAATGAGAAAAATATCATTTGCATAATAATTTGGAACACGGTGTAGAAAATAAAGGGGCATCCTGGGCTGAATCTTTAAAGGATAGGTTCACCTTTGGAACATGTTACATGTTCTACCTGTTTTGAGGGTGAAACATGTAACATGTTCCAGCTTCTACTACTGATCCCCCCTCCCTGTGACAGCAAGGAAGCCTCTGCATGCACCTGTGGTCACAATTTGAAAACAACGCAGCCCACTTGGCCACGGCACTCATTTACAGTTCCCAGTGTATGAATAGACAACAAGCCCATCATGCATTGCGTCTGATGGCTTGTAGTTCTCAATAAACTGTGAAGGCACTGGTGAGAGGTCTTAATAGTTCATGGATCTTCCTGCTCTCAAGTTACTGCCTGCCAATACAGGAGATATGGGCAGGACTTCTGTTAATGAATGAACTGCAAGTCCCAGCAGCCTTAGCAGCTGTCACCTTGTAGTTTTCAATGAATTGCCACAGCACTGTGGAGCATCGTGGTAGTTCATTGAAGCTTCCTGTCAGTATATCTGCTTTCTCGCACATCCTGTACAGCAAGCAATTATACTGACAGGTCTGCAGGAGACCTGCATGGCATCAGCCAAGCCATCTACTGATCACTGGTGCTATGCTTTACAGGCTCCTGTAGATAAAAATAATAAACTCACATTTTACCTGCAAAAAAATGTGCATTTATTATTTTTGTCTCAGAAACAATTGTGTACTGTCCTTGATACTTTTTTTTATTTGCACTAATATACAATTGTGAGGACAAGCTTTCGGGGAATGTCCTCTTCTTCAAGGTCCAAGCAGTACTAATCACAAAGTTTTAGCAGAATGTTAGAAGAGATGTGGGGGATGAAAAAAAAAAAAGAGACTAGAGATAAGACACAGCAAAATCAAAAACTTGGGGGGGGGGGGGGGGTAAAAACACTCACAGAGGGAATCATGCTTGAGGTGATAGCCATAAAACTGTCGGATAATGATTGAGGAATCCCATGTCCAAATTAAGGCCATTATCTATTGTGTCAAATAGAATTATCATTCTTAGTTCAAATGTTTTTATTTCCTGAATGGATTTGAAATTTCCTTTAAGAACTAAAATATTGAGCTCTCCCATTGTGTGGTCAAGGTGAACTTATCCTTTAAAGCTGAACTCTGGGAAAACACTGATTAAATGCATATACAGTATCTGAACTATTTACTTACAAAAAAAATATTTACAAATCTGTTCATCCACTCGTGTTTTTAGGCACTCCTGTCAGACAGCATAGTCAGATACTTGCTCTAGACAGTAGAGCATTACAAGCTTCCAGTGCCTGCCCTTCTAAGTCAGGTTATATAGGAAAATATCAAGAAATATTCAGCTACTTTTGCCAGCTCTATATCTCAATACAAATAATGAGCTCTTTATAAATTTAGAGGTAAAATAAATTGTGACTTTTTTTTATATTGGCCTGAAATTTTGGTGTGTGCTGTCATATACAAATTGTTTCTACATAGAGTTTTTCAAGGGTTATATCATTTTTGTGTTTGAGGGCAGCCAAAAAAGGGGCTTCTACCCAATAAATATTGTGATTGGATAAGGCTGGAATGCACTCTTCTGTGTCATGTGATGATAGGTTCCCTTAAAAGTACATTTGTCATTAGGTCATACTGCACAGGCCAAGCAAAAGAATTCAGAACTAGATGACGTTGCCGTATCAAATTTCTTTTCTGCGTGGCCCAGGAGCCCCAACCTCAGGCCATGCACTGCATGGTCTCACGCTTTCCTGAATGTGACTAGGAAACAAGGCATTTAGGAAACACAGTAAAACTGAAAAGGTAACATTGTACTACAGTAGTGCTTATGATCAAATGTCTTCTTTCCAACAATAATCAACAAGACATTTTACATTTACACTCTTCACATATCAGTTCTATTCCTTTACGACACTCTATGAGAAATGCTACATTTGAATTGTAAGCTCTGAGTATCATATCCTGCTTCTCAAGCACCACTGAATATATTACAATACTTTTTTTTATTTCTGTTTCTGACTTCTACAGAACTGGAAGCACAGATTTAAAGAGTAACTCTACTTTCGTTGAGAAAAAAAAAATCCCCTCTGGATGATGAGCAAGGCAACAAAATTTTGTTGCAGATTGTTATTGTGAAGAAAGTTCTGTATTTTCTGTTTCCATGTGCAGAGTGAATCTAAGTGGTTTTATCATTATCAATCAACTGCTGCACCTGCAGGGCTCTAATGAGGAAATTGGCAGGGTCTGCATCCCTTTAGATGTGATTTCCCCTTGGAAGTATCTCATAAAAAAAGACAATTTTGTTCCAGAGGATGACAAAATGTTACTTGTATCTTAGTGAAGACGTCTAGGAAAATCAGTAAGCCAATCTTCCAAGCAGGAAATTTCATTTTCAGGGGGCATTCTGTACACCGTGTACAGAATGCCTCCAAGTTGCCATATTCCTTTGCAGTTTACAGAAATTTACAGCTCTGCAGATTGAAAGGGAAAGGTAATTTTAAGTCAATTGTATATGCTATATCCATTTTTTTTTAGTTGCTAATTTTTTTCCCATAAAAAGGGGAGTTACCCTTTAAGCCCTATTCAAACTTCTGTAATTAAAAAAATAAATGATTAAGAAGTATTTGAATACTTGAGTAGCATTCCTACTTGCATTTTACTGCATGAACTTTAAAGTGATCCTGTCTCATAACAAAAATGTCAAAGAATAGTGCCCCTGGAAAGAACGCACTCACCTTCTCTTCTGAAATAAACACTCCAGGTAGTGTCTCCATGTGATCTCTTCAGTATTGTCTTAGGCCAAGTTCACACTTGCAAAACATTCTAAGCTAAGTTCACACCTATGTGTGTTCTGTTGCATTTTGTAGAAATGCACAGCAGTCCATTTAACATGATTTCCTATGGGGCAGGTTCACATCTCCGTGTTTTCATCTAGTGCATTTTTTTGTAAAGGGTCAGGGACTTTATTAAACGCAAAACGTTGCGTTTTTGGTTCTATAGACTTCAATGGTGACGCTGCAGAAAAGCATGTAGTGTGTTTTTGCATCATTTTAATCTGACCAGCAATAATTTGGAAGGGGGAAAAAAATGCAAAACGCATCAAAAACACGTGGAAAAACACAAAACACACCGCAAAAACAGATCAAACGCACACTGCATAGGTGTGAACCTTGCCTAAGGCTGACACTAAGGCCTGGTTCACACCTATGCACTTTGCTTTTGATCCGTTTCTGCATGCACTGTTTTGCCTTTAACCACTTTCCTACCGGGCACTTTTACCCCCTTCCTGCCAAGGCCAATTTTCAGCTTTCAGCTCTGTCGCACTTTGAATGACAATTGCGCGGTCATGCAACACTGTACCCAAACAAAATTTTTATCTTTGTTTTGAGACATATAGAGCTTTCTTTTGGTGATATCTAATCTCCACTGTGTTTTCTTTTGCTAAACAAATTAAAAAAAGACTGAAAATTTTGAAAGAAAGAAAAAAAAAAGCTTTTCCTTAGTTTTTTATAAAATTGTGTACATAAGTAATTATTCTCCTTCATTGATGTGCGCTAATGAGGCTGCACTGATAGGCGGCACTCACATATGGCACTGATTGGAACTGTTAGGCAGCACTGGCACTGAAAGGCAGCTCTGATGGGCACTGACAGGTGGCACTGATAGGGCTACACCGATCATCAGTTCCGTGATGATCAGTGTAGATGTCTCTTCTAAGGAACGCCGCTTACCGTCTCTCCTCACGTGCTGTCAGCATGAGGAAAGGACTGCTGATAACCGGCATTTCCTTGTTTACATGCAATCAGTTGTGATTGGACACAGCCGATCACATGACAGAGCCGACGTCATCGGCTCTTTACTGCGATCGGTGATCTGCTGTGTCCCAGGGACACCGTGCCCCACCGATTATGGGGACACGCATTCGCGCAGTTAGAGTGGGAGGACATCATATGACCAGAACAAGAGAACCGCCACCCGCCTGTCATTTCCTTATATGGCAGGTGGGAGGTGGTTAAAAAAAAGTCCGTCTCTTTCCAAAAAACACAGCAGCTGAAAAAAAGCATAGATGTGAACATGTCCCATAGGAAACCATGTTAAATGGACTGTAGTGAGTTTCTGCAAAAAGCACCAAAAAAAGCTGTGAACGAGGCCTAATGCAAAGCAACAACCAATAATATTACCATGCACTTTTGACGTGTTTAACACATGTTTAAGACACATGAATCACATGGAGGGAACCCCAGATGCCCTCCATGTGTTTTGTTTTTATTTTTTTTTTACTGGGGGGGGGGGAAGTGTTTTTTTTTCACTTGATATTTGAAAAACACTACAAGTGCGTAAAAAAAACATTTACGGTGTGTTACCATAGACTTGAATGGAAGGAGCTGACAAGCTACAACTCCTCCCAGACTTGACATGTTGCATTTTTTTTTCCACACAGCAATGCCAAGCAAAGCAAAGGCTACATATTTTTCAAATGTGAACAGCTCTGTCTGCTGTCGATATTATTTATTGTAGGCTGCTTTGCTAGGCGTTCAGGAAGCACCTTCTAATGCCAGTGTGAACGGGCCTTGGTGAAGTGAGGGCAAAACTGGAGGGACTAGTGGAGGACCAAGACCAACTAGTGAAAATGTTGGCTTCAGAAGAAATTACAGCTGGTGGGGATTTCTCCTCAGCAGTAGACAGCAGGAGATACCAATATTCCCTCTTTTCTTTACAGGAAGTGTTTCTTTGAAGTTTTTGTTGTATGACAGGATCACTATCGAACCCATAAAAAAGCATCAAAACACCTTGTTTTTAAATATATAAGTGCAAATGGCCCCTTACCGTCACAGTATCTCCATGCATGACCCCTGCACAAGGTTACTAGTTTGGTTTCTCAACATATTATAATGAAAGCTGATTTCCAGATTTTCTGTCACATTAAATAGTTCCTTCTGTCCAATCCGCCCAAAGGAACTATATTCTTCACTAAGAGGTGCACACGTCGGGCATGCTGTATAAACTGTATGTAGCCTCAGTTATGTACGTACAGTATAAAGGCTGGTGTTCTAGGTGGGACTGACCATTTGGAAACTCAGGCACTGCCCGAGGGCCTGTGGTCAGTAGGGGGCCCCATGAGATGCCCCTGGTACCTTTTTCATAGGCTTTTTTGAGTTTGGGCAAGGACACAGGGGCCCCATGATCCCCTATTGCCTGGTGGCCCCATGAGTTGTCAGTGCGCCCTTGAGTGGGACACAAACATCCCGCTACACCTGAAACAAAATGGAGTCTGGCTGAGCGGCGTCAGCCATTCATAGGCAGTTTTGTATTCTCTGACCCTAAGCTCACATCTGTGCGGGTGGTGCCACTGCAAATCTACACAAAAATCCATGCAGCTGCACCACCCACAGAGAGTTGTAGACCGGCGGGCAGGTGCCATTAGTTGTAATAGCACGCCACCCGCACTGGAAAACGCAACCATACTAGGAACCAAGGTTTTCCATGTTTTACAAAGAAGTGCATGGACTTCTTCCCTGCATGTCACGGGCACGGGAGTCCATTCAAACGAATGGGCTCTCATGCCTGTGCAAAACGTGGCCCGCACTGCCGCATAGATGTGAACCGGGGGTGAATGCATACAACACTTTCTCTGATAGGCCGAGAGCTACCCAGCCGGATTTAATTTTGTTTCAGGTGTGGAATGGGATGTTCATATCCCACAGCCAGAACACGAGCCTGCATACTGAATGTAGCTGAGGCTATATACAGTGGGCCCGGCGGGTGCACCTGTTAGTGTAAGGCAGGGGTCTCCAAACTTTCTGGACAAAGGGCAGGTTTACTGTCCTTCAGACTTTGAGGGGGGCCGGACTGTGGCCAGTGTGAGTAGAATAAGCCTTGGCGTCAATGGGAATAAACAATGCCTCATCATTGGTATTGATGGGAGGAATAGTTGGCAGTAGGGAAAAAAAAGTGCCCCATAATTGGTGTCAGTGGGAAGAATAGTTCCATAACATTGGTGTCAGTTGTAGGAATAGTACCCCATCATCGGTGTCAGTTGTAGGAATAGTGCCCCATCATTGGTGTCAGTTGTAGGAATAGTGCCCCATCACTGGTGTCAGTGGGAATAGTTCCATACCATTGGTGTCAATGAGAAGAATAGTTCCATAATATTGGTGTCAGTGGTAGGAATAGTACCCCATCATCGGTGTCAGTTGTAGGAATAGTTCCATACCACTGGTGTCAGTAGGAAGAATAGTTCCATAACGTTGGTGTCAGTAGGAAGAATAATTCCATAACATTGGTGTCAGTGGTAGAAATAGTACCCCTTCATTGGTGTCAGTTGTAGGAATAGTGTTTCATCATTGGTGTCAGTCGTAGGAATAGTGCCCTATTGTTGGTATCAGTAACAGTAATTATACCCCATTGTTGGTGTCAGTAGGAGGAATAGTGCATTGAATCAGTGGATGAAATAGTGCTCCAAGGCCTGAGCAAAGCAAAGGGCCACATTCTGGCCCCCGGAGCCCCAGCTTGGAGATCACTGGTGTAGGGAATAGTTCATTTTGGGCCAGCTTGGCCCAAAGGAACTATTTAAAGAGACAGCAAACCTGTAAATCATCTTTAAGTTTGAATGGGAATTGTGTCTCACTCTGCTATATAGATTTGAATGTTTTGAATGCTCTTTGTGCATGATTTTTAAAATCAAAACTTCAGTCAGGGAGCAATGCAGCATACAAGTTCACCAGTGAAAATGCTTGCAGTTGTGTGATTTACACAAACCTGCCAGCCATTGCTGGAAAGGAGGCACTACTCTTCTCTACAGTGGTTTCATGTGGCATTGTAGCACCACTTAGGACTTTGTGCCCCAATCCTGTAAGTTGTTTAAACAGCATCTGCTGCCCCAAGTGCCTAAAACATGTTAGAATGACAACACCGTTGACTAGGATCACGATCAACCAGACTGGCAGAACTATGAAGGTGCCCAAATCAGCACCCAGTCTGTTCACAAGTCAGATCTACCACTGATTCATTTACCCACTGACCTACAGGGCACTTATATCCCCTTCCTGCCCAGGCCAATTTCCAGCTTTCAGCGCTGTTGCACTTTGAATGACAATTGCACGGTCATGCAACACTGTACCCATATGAAATTTTTATCATTTTTTTGTGACAGAGCTTTATTGTGGTGGTATTTAATCACCTCTGGTTTTTTTATTTTTTTCTTAAAGCAAAAACCACTGAAAATTTTGAAAAAAAAAAACGTATTTTCTTAGTTTTTGTTATAAAATTTTGTAAATAAGTGATTTTTCTCCTTCACTGATGTGAGCTAATGAGGCTGCACTGATGGACACTGATAGGTGGCACTGATGGGCATTGACAGGCAGCTGATCACATGACCGAGCCGACATCTTCGGCTCTTGCTGTTGATCTGCTGTGTCCGAGGGACGCAGCGCACCGCCGATCACAGCACGCTTCCCGGAGCCGTGCATACGCAGTTAGAATGGGAGGACGTCATATGACATCCTCCCAGGACGAGAGAACCGCCTTGCGTCTGTCATTTTACTATATGGCAGGCGGTTAAAGGGATGGTTCATCTTCACCAAAGAACTGCCCATGCACGTAAGAGGCATTTGTAGATTAAAAAAAAACAGTGTGTCTCTGACAAAAGTTGAATAACTGGAATAGTAGAAAAGGAGTGCTCGATGTCCAAAAAGAATGCACTTTTGATGGTAGATTAGGAGGCTTTTTTTAAGTGCAACGACAAATACATCAAGCCAACGTGTTTTGGGAGAAAAGACTCTCCCTTTTTCAGGGAGTAAATGACCTGATTACAAAGTGCTTTTGGCCCAGTCACAGAAGACTATGCCCTCCAATAATGCATTCACACAAGCAGGACATTATGCATGAGCTCTTGTCCGATTAACATTGTAGCACACTAATTATTAACCACTTGCCCTCCAGAGGATTCACCCCCCCTTCCTGACCAGGCCATTTTTTGCAATACGGCGCTGCGTTAATTTAACTGACAATTGCACGGTCATGCAACGCTGTACATAAATGAAATTTATGTCATTTTTTTAACCCACAAATAGAGATTTCTTTGGTGCAATTTGAGCGCCTGTGCAGTTTTTACTTTTAGCGCTATAAACAAAAAAAAGACCAATTTAAAAAAAAAACCCTGATATTTTTTACTTTTTGCTATGAAACATCCAATTTAAAAAAAAAAAAATCTAATTTCTTCATAAATTTAGGCCAAAATGTATTCTGCTACATGTCTTTGCTAAAAAAAAAATCCCAATAAGTGTATAATAATTGGTTTACATAAAAGTTATAGCGTCCACAAAGGGCAGTATATATATATATATATATATATATATATATATATATATATATATATACTGGAATTTTTATACTAGTATAAGGCAGATTGTAATCAGCTAACTCACTTCTTGAAGGAGAGTCCTTTCTCTCGAAACGCGTTGGCTTGATGTACTTGTTGTTACGCTCAAAAAAGCCTTCTAATCTACCATCAAAAGTGCATTCTTTTGGACATCAGGTGGTCCTTCTTTTCTACTATTCCAAGCATACGTCGGAAACAACCTCAAGGCCATACGAGAAAGGCAGCAGCCTGAACTCTAAGGCTAGGTTCACACCTATGCAGTTTGCGTTAGATACGATTCTGCAGTGCGTCTTGCGTTTTTTTTTCTCTTTTTACTAGGCAGATTTAAAATGCAAAATGCATGAAAAACACAAAAAATGCTGCAAAAAGGCACTACATGCTTTTCTACAGCGTTTCTACTGAGGTCTACAGAACCAAAAATGCAACTTTTTGCATTAAAAATAAGTCTCTGACCCTTTGCAAAAAATGCATCAGGTGAAAAAGCGGAGATGTGAACATGTCCCATAAGAAATCATGTTAAATGGACTGTATTGCATTTCTGGAAACCGCTTAGATGTGAACCAAGGCTAAGGCTGACCATACACTATACAATTTTCTGACCAATTTCCTTTAGATTTACCTTCCACAATGTAGTGCAAGGGCCTGACTAATTAGATACAATTGCAGGTGTGGTTTAGGTTTGACCTCATATTATATGGTTTTTGGTAAATCTAAAGCAAAACTCTCAGGAAAATTGTATAATGTATGGCCAGCCTAAGAGGGTTTACTGCCAATATCCACCATTGGGTACTGCCGACTGGAGAGGCTTCCCCCTACCCACCCACCTACGACCAGTGACTGATCCAGTCAGTCCAGCACAGTCTTCAGAACAAAGAAAGTTGAATAATGTCCTTGCTATACATGTAGGCCATTTATGTACCTCATGAAGCCTGACTGGAATACTCCCTGGACATTGCTAAGTGAGGCCTAGTCATTACTGCTCACCTCCACCATCACAGGAGTGAGCTTTTTATCTGATTCAAACCCTCTCACATGCTCTATGTTTCCCCTGATGCAGGAGATCTGAGATCTCACTCCTGTGATGGTGGAGGTGAGCAGTAAAATCTAGGCCTCACTTAGCAACATCCTGGGAGTATTCCAGTCAGGCTTCATGAGGTACATAAATGGCCTATACCTATAGCAAGGGAAATATTCTACTTTAGGCAGAGCTGCACAGTTTGTTTTTATCTACAGCCACCCCTTATGTTTTTTGGTAAAGGTGAACTAACCCTTTAATAGATCTAACATGTGAACAGATTGTATACTGATGCACAGTCTATTGCTGTACGTAAGCAATAAATCTGGTACATTTTGAAAATATCCCTCAAAACAAACATTAAGGATATTCTACCGTATTTTTCACTCCAAAGACGCACTCCTCCCCACACAAAAATGGGGGGGGGGAATGTCTGTGCATCTTATGGAGCGAATATCGAGCGGCCGGCCCGGTATTCTCCCCGTGTTAGAATACCAAGCCAGCTGCTCGGCTCTTCATTGCAGACCTCCAGTGGTCTTATTAGTTCCTCGGTCCAGCGGTGTCCTCAGTCTTCTGTCCCTGGCATAGGCACGTGGCTGTGACAGCTTGCAGCTTCACAGCCAGGTGCCCACTGCGCATGCACGAGAAGTGCCACGCTTTGTGTATGAGCCTGTAATCTTCTGGCACCTGCCACGTGTCCCAGAAGATTACGGGGAAGGACAACTCCACCTGTCAAATTCGGGTACCCGCTCCCCCTCGTCTCTGGTCTTCCCCTGTACCATGTGTGCAGTCTCTGGTCATCTCTTGTGCCGTGTCCGCAGTCTCTGGTCATCTCCTGTACCGTGTCCGCAGTCTCTGGTCATCTCCTATACTATGTCTGCAGTCCATTGGTTCAGAATATTTTTTTTCCTGTTTTCCACTTCTAAAATCTAGGTGCGTCTTATGGTCAAGTGCTTCTTATGGAACAAAAATATGGTATATAAAATAGATTGTTCCTTGCAGTTAAATACCACACCCTGAACTACAAGTAACATAACTATGAGAGTGACCACATTTTCCACTCCACTATTATATGCTTTACTGAACTGAAAAATAGGAAAAGCAACATTAAGTACACCGGGTGACTTTATTTTATCTGATCATTGCACATTTTTAAGCAGAACTAAAAATTCCACTTGTGAAGGAGGCTCTTGCCATAATGTGCAAGTATACACATTCTTTAAGCCCTACTGTTATGGCTAAATGCCAGGCCCTCAGGCAAAATGCTTGACATTTCCATATATTGCAGCTATCTCTCAACCCACCACATACACCTACTAGATCATCACTAGGATGGATTGTAATGCTGGTCAATAGGAATAGAGTGGAAGGAAGTGTTGGAGCTTTGCCTGTGTGAATAGTCTGGGATTGGGCTGTAGGGTCAAGGGCCTGGAAATTGCTGTGGATATGTGCAAGCACCTTTTATATCTGACAGCTTTTGTTATGTTAAAGCTTTAAAGAGTTAGTTCACCCTTTACAAAAAATAAGGGGTGTTTGTAGATAAAAGCAGCTGTGCAGCTCTGACTATAGTTGAATATTGCCCTTGCTATAGGTGTAGGCCATTTACAAACTCTCCCAAAGCCTGGCTGAAACACTCCCAGGACAATGCTAAACAAGGCCTAGTCTTTACTGCTCCCCTCCTCCATCATAGGAGTAAACTTTTTCTCTGATTTAGTCCTCTTCCCATGCTCTCTCCCCCCCATACTTCTGAGCTTGACATGTAACTCCTTCATGCTGATGCCTCCCAGCCCTAGATGCTGGGAGGCAGAGGTGGCCAATTGGGTGACAGTGATTGGCTGTCACAGCAGTCACATGATCAAATCACTGTCAGCTACTGTGCTGGGAGCGCACTCTCAGCATGATAAGTTTATACTGGGCTGCATGTATGTGGCCGCCTGGCATTAAGGCCTACCCGCCAAGTCTGTATATATGTGTACAGCCAGCGCAAAGTGGTTACGAGCTCATTCCTATGATGGTGGAGATGAGCAGTAACATCCTAGCAACGTTCTTGTTCTTTAATTTGGATATGCTTTAAGTGACAAAAGCATGAAATAATGTCTAAACTCCACCATCAATAATTAGACCAAACACATAACGTACAACACACATTCATTCTTGTATAAGACTTTTTTTTTTGCTTTTTTTTTTCATTTTCTTATCTTTCTTAATAAGAAAAAAGTTATTCCTAGATGATTGGAACGTCCTTTTGATAAGATACAAACCAGAAAAAAAAAAAATCAGGAAGATACAAAAGTGGAAAGCTCCACTGGTTCAGTCATTCTCCCCTCTGCACACCCATCATCTATCTAAAAGATGGAATTGCAAAGTCACAGTAACCCCCACTGGAGCCATTCAAGCACCCCAGGTCAGCTGCTGCAGGCAGTGGAAAGGAGATCTGGAAGTGTCAAGGTGGATGGGGCATTGGGCTGTCAATATTCTCTGGAACATGCAGCTATACAAGTCCTCCAGGGCTAGTAGGAAAGGTAGATTTACAGAAAAAAAAAAAAAAAAAGAAGAAAAAAAAAAAAAAAAGAGCATCATTCATTGTAGAGATCACAAAGTGAGCATGTTATAAACTGGTGGGAGAGTTAAGAAGGGGTGGGGTGGAGGGGCAGGCAAGCAGAGACAAAATGGAGACAGGAGAATGGGATGAATGGAAGAAGTCCAATGTGTATATCAGCTGTGATCTGGGGAAGGGTCCCGCCGTAGGGTGTTTTTCTTCACTGAGTCTAAGTATTCCTGTTGTGACACGGCTAAAACAGAGGCGAGTATTTCATCGTCATCCCAGTCCTTCAGACCTAAGAGCAAGAAGAAATAGCAGCATTGGAAATAGTAAACAGTAGCTTCTCAACAGATCCAAAAAAATAGCACACTCACCAAATGCTGTGGGGGACATATGCTGCATGATGGCTCTGCATTCCAGTGCTGGGTACAAAGACACCAAAGGGGAAGTTGCTCTGTCAGCTCCCGAGTTGCTTGGGCCTACAAGATAAAGACATATCATTGTGAGGTCACGTGACTACACAGAACTATAATACGTGCTATACTGGATCATGCAAATGTGATGACTAAAAAGACTTATAAAGTTGTTTTATCCAGAGAGGAGTCCCAAAGATCAGAGCCAAGGATAATCTTGCGACAGGTGCCAAGGGACATCAGATAAAATAAAGTGTACTTAATGTTGCTTCTACTATTTTTCAGTCCAGTAAAGCATATAATCGTGGAGTGGAAAATGTGGTTACTTTCACATATGTTACTTGTAGTTCAGGGTGTGGTATTTAACTGCAAGGAACAATCTCTTAAATATAGAACACCCCCAATGTTTGTTTTGAGGGATATCTTCAAAAGGTACTAGATTTATTGCTTACATGCCAAGGGACAATACCCATGGTGCAAATGTAAAAATTTCCTTTTGCAGTTAAAAGCAATACATTATTCCCCTCTCCACTTCTCATCGCACCATCTTTAAAAATTTGGCACATGTGCAGATGTGCCACAGGGCTCTGTCAGGTAACTGGCATATGGTAGAGACCTGTGGCATGTCTGCGCAAGTGCAGGGAATCCTGGAACATGGAAAAAGATGTTATTTTTCTGATATTGGGCACTGTAGAAACCTGCAAAATCTTTGTGCATGAACTAGAATCCCCTGCGCCTGTACATGCATGCCTAAAAGGGAATAGTGTATATGAATGTGCCAAATCTTCCACCACGCATGGGCCCTGTGTAAAGCACTGCCTCCTGGGATGTGTGATATGGCAATTCCCGTAAGGGGCATAACTAAGTTGATTCTAGGCCAGAAAAGCAGAAGTACTGCCTTACAGCACAAAAAGGTGCTATACGATACAGAAAAGGGAAGGGGAAAAAAAAACCAGTTCTGTAAAAGGGAAGATGAAGAACCAGAGGAGCATAGGCTGTTGTAATGGGTGAAGTTCTGCTTTAAAGGCTGTTTACTTTTTTGTTTTCTAAATTCCAGCTTTACGAATATATCTCTGCTGTAGAAAAGAAAAGGCTTTCCCTATATTCTAGGGAAAGCTTTAACTCACCCTCTAGTTTCTTCTACAGAAAAATTCTTAATTACCTCCTGGTATGTGTCCTTCAGAATAGAAAACTGTAGTGTGAGGAAGCACTTCAGCAGCTGTGACCCCATTAAAAACATACCCTGCAGCTGGCCTCCCCTCCAGGAGATTTCTCCCACCAACCGCTGCAATTTCATGTTTTTCCAAAGTAATCATTATCAGTGAGAACCACTCTTACTGAAAATACAACCAGTGTCTTCCCTCTGCTGATGTATCGTTTTGCACCTCACCTTCTTCTTGCATAGATTGTTCATTTGGCATTGTGTGTAGGAGCTGAGCGATGACATAACAGACGTGTGTAAACCGCAACCTGCTCTTTACAATCTGATTGTACAATCTACTTTAGATCTACCATCAACTATATAGTACAAGGTTCAGCCATCCTGGATACAGAGAGATTGAATAGATAGGTGTGTCCTCTTATATAGTTTAGATAAACCTAAAGAAGATTGTACAATCAGACTGAATAGTGTATGGCCACCTTTATACACCTAAAATGAACTAGTCTTCCTTTCAGTGCCATTGTTCATGGCACCCCAAATGCAGAGGCATACACACATTTTTCCACGTGCAACAAATGATGCAAAATGTGCTGTAAAAACGTGCAATCTGCAACTGACCAAAATGCCCCATGGAGGTATTTTGCTGCATTTCTTGCATGTAGGGCAGCCTGTTAAAATTATTGTGCTGCCCTATATGTGTCGTGGCAAAAATGTGCGCTCCTACTATACTAGATGTGAATAGGGCCTGAAAGTGAAATAGGTGAGTTGACGCAAGAACAATGACAGCTGAGTGTCTCCACACACAAAACTCCCATGTACTTGTATAAAGCTGGCCATACACTATACAATCTGTTGGAAAAGGAGGACCCACCTGTCCAATATATCAAATTAGACAGGCCCTTGCACTACATGCATGATGACAGACCTAAAAGGAGATTGTAATGTATAGGAAATATTAAAAAAAAATAAAAAAGATGGTGTAATAATGGGGGAGGTGTGGTCCTGAGAGGTAAAACACAACCTATTCTATGCTGCAGTAAATCAGGGCATGATGGGATATAAAGTTCCCTGGGTGGTCAAATCATGCTACAGGAACTCGGGGCTCAGAATGCATTTTTACAAATTCTGAATAGAGAGGTGCAGTTTAAAGCTGCTGTGGACTAGGTAAGTGAGAGATAAGCATATTGGAATGGCTGGGGCAGAAAGGACATTACAAAAGGCTTCTATTTATTATGAAAAACTAAATTATACCTGAAAAAGTGAACTTAGTCTTTAACTAGGGCTGATAAAAGTTGCTTAATTAATAAGGAGATAAACACGTTTTATAACAAAGAAGACAAAAAAACAATTTGTTTTAATTTGTAAGGTTGCTTTAAATTGTATCACATGCAGATTGAGCCCGGGTTCACACGGAATAGGACTTTGATATCGTGCGACTTCACTTCAAGTCGCAAGATTTCAAAATCAGATGTCAGTGTGACTTATAGGATATCTGTGCGACTTCATGCACAGATGTCCATGCAAGTCGCACCCAAAATCACCAAAAGTAGTGTAAGAACTAATTTTCAAAATGAAGTCGCACGAATAAGAATGGTTCCATTGCTGAACATTAAGTGCGACTTTTCAGGCAATTTGAACTGTCGAATCGCATGACAAGTAGCCTCAGTGTGAATGGCGGCTGAAGGTCACCCTTTTGATCTTCATATGAAAGAACAGTAAATACAACGTAAACATGTAAATTTGTATTTCTGATCCCACTTACAGTGTTTACAAACACTGCTCAGGTCTGATTATTACTTACCAAATATTCCAGCCTGTCAGAATGACAGCTGGGACTTGCTAAGTATACTGTAGAGAAGGTAGGGGCAAGAGAAGGGAAAGGGACAGGGTATACAACATACACTTTGTGTACATCATTTACTCTTTTGAGTATACATAGCATGCACAAGGTACCAGTGTATCATTAAGAAATTTTTAATTTTTTTTTTATTTTCGCCGGATAGTGTAAGGAAGGGTTTGAGGGTCACGTTTTTATTCCTGATGGTGAATTTGCTGAGAAGACAATTTCCGGATGACCAGTCACCTCAAGGAAAGTGACAGGGAATCCCATATTTATTGTCACTAGAACAAATGACAGAAATGTATTTCTGTCCCAAACAATTTGGGACAGAAATACATCTTAAAAAGTTTTTATCCTTAATATAACAGAGCTGTTCGTTAGCAATCACTAGGCAAAACAAGCTCACATGAAGGAGAAAAAACACCCATTTTGGTAAGCAAATATAACACACAAGGAAATGGAAAAATTTTAATCAAACATTACAATCTCTACAAAATCAGTTCATTACAAAACAGCACAGGCCTTGAATGTGTTCATACATCCGGTGTTCAGCATTATACAATGACCAAAAAAATTAAAGGAACACTTTTTAATCAGAGTATAGCATCAAGTCAGTGAAACTCCTGGGATATTGATCTGATCAGTTAAGTAGCAGAGGGGTTTGGTAATCAGCTTCAGCTGCTCTGGTGTTAATGAAATGAATAACAGGCGCACTAGATGGGCAACAATGAGATGATCCCCAAAACAGGAATGGTTTTACAGGTGCCACTGACATTTTTTTCCCTACTTATCTTTTCTGACCATTTTCCACTAGTTTTGCATTTGGCTAGGGTCAGTGTCACTACTGGTAGCAGGAGGCAATACCTTGACCCTACAGAGGTTGCACAGGAAGTCCAACTACTCCAGGATGGCACATCAATACATGCCATTATTAGAAGGCTTGCTTTCTCCCAGCACAGTCTCAGGAGCATGGAGGAGATTCCAGGAGACAGGCAGTTATTCTAGGAGAGCTGGAAAGGGCTGTAGAAGATCCTTAACCCATCATAAGGACCGGTATCTGCCCCTTTGTGAAAGGAGGAACAGGATGAGCACTGCCAGAGCCCTACAAAATGACCACCAGCAGGCCACTGGTATGAATGTCTCTGACCAAACAATCAGAAAGACTTCATGAGGGTGGCCTGAGAGCCCGATGTCCTCTAGTGGGCCCTGTACTCACTGCCCGGCAACATAGAGCTCGATTGGCATTTGCCATTGAACACCACAAGCCATGGAGAACATTATGCTGCCTGTAACATCATTCAGCATGACCGTTTTGGTGGTGGGTCAGTGATGGTCTGGGAAGGCATATCCATGGAGGGACACACAGACCTCTACAGGCTAGACAATTCCACCCTGACTGCTATTAGATATCGGGATGAAATCTTTGGTGCAGTGGGTCCTGGGTTCCTCCTGGTGCACGACAATGCCTGGCCTTGTGGCGAGAGTATGCAGGCAGTTCCTGGAGGATGAAGGAATTGATACCATTGAATGGCCCCCAGGCTCGCCTGACCAAAATCCAACAGAACACCTCTGGGATATAATTTTTCGGTCTATCCAACAACACCAGGTTACACCTCAGACTGTCCAGGAGCTCAGTGATGCCCTGGTCCAGATCTAGGAAGAAATACCCCAGGATACCATCTGTTGTCTGATTAGGAGCACGTGGGGGCCAAACAAAAAACTGTGTACCATTCTGAGTTGCTGAAATGAAAATTCAGCAAAATGGACTTGCCTGCTGCATCATTTTTTCACTTTGATTTTCGGGGTGTCTTTGATGGAAATTAAAATTATCAACCTACAGAGAACTGAATTCAAACGATGGGGCATCCTTACATTCCTAACACATTACCCAGTCCATAATCAGTATAGA
The DNA here is from genome assembly GCF_062004578.1 of Staurois parvus. Classification (NCBI taxonomy): domain Eukaryota; kingdom Metazoa; phylum Chordata; class Amphibia; order Anura; family Ranidae; genus Staurois; species Staurois parvus. The sequence goes on from NW_028317950.1 coordinate 22,996,350, forward strand.
TATCCAGCATATTTTTCCTTATTGAGATCTGATGTGTTTTCAAAGTGTTCCTTTAATTTTTTTTTGAGAAGTGTAGCTTTAGTACATAAGATACACCCCAAACTTTTTTTTTCCCCATTATGATATGGATATTTCCTCTGCTGACACATATCAATTTTATTGATAAAGAACACTGGTGATACGGTGAACACACAGACCGCCTCTGCTAACCTCTCCTTAAAAAAAAAAAAACCTACCTAAAAAGCTACTTTTCCAGCTTTTACACTGATCCAATAGCTCTTGTATTTTCCAAATCACATAACTTAATCTGAAAGCTCAAAAAGCCTGATATAAACACGTTTCTAAAATATGTGCACAATGTGCAAACAGCACTGCAAAGTGAATCCTTCATTAGGCCAGCTATTTTAAGTAGAGGCAATATGGATAAGGTTTTGAGTGGGGGACAAGCCAGATAATTAGGTCTATGAGTAGCGTTAGAGAACATTTAATCAGAAATAGATTTTATTTACAGAATATGTGAGTTTATGCTGATCAGGCTCAGGTGCATATTTCCTCCCACCCTGAAAGCCCAGGTGCTGCATACAGCCTCCTATAGAAATGAATATAGAAGAGTTGCGTACAGACATATGCAAAACAATTTTAAAACGTTCTTTTTAAACACAGCGTCTAAGAGGCAGGGAAATGTGTGAATTTACGCTGAATGAGCTCAGGCGTCCACATGCAAGAGGCCATAACTTAAACATAGTATTTCAGTCTCCTACATCTACAAATCAGACTCCTTTAGACCCGTTTCACATTATGAACTGCAGGTGAATTACACAGGAACCGTAACGCATCCCTGTGCAAATTAAAAATTATTTAGTGCAGTGCGATTTTGGCACATTCATTTTGAATAGGCTCAGATCGCACTGTATCGTACCAAAGATGCACATGCACCAATCTTGGAACCACACCACAATTGGATCGCATGGTCGCTTTGAACCTTACAATCCGAAGCAGGCAAACGCACTGCGTTTGCAACCTGTATTTGGGGTGTCATTAAGATTAAACTGACACCTGCTGCAGATTGCAACGCGGTGCGGGAAACACACACGGATTGCGGAGTTTCCCACACAAGTGTGAACCTAGGCTTAATGTGGCAGCATTCGCTAATAATGAAAAATACGTTGTTAGCAAACCTCAATCTTCTGCAATAAGAAGCTACTTTTTGGCATCTGCTCAGTAAGTTATAATGCAAAGTGCTACATTTTGGTACCATCAAGGTTTCCTTCATCATGCAAAGCTCCAGTCATTTTAGGTATGCTGGCAGCAAATTTTAATCTGACTTCTATGATGATGTCCACCAGATCACTCTGCACTGGGCTGAATACTGGTCTGCAAAGGAGTTATTTTCATGAACATTCTCTAACAGTCTTGTGTAATGTGGAAATCTCCCACAATCTTTTGTAGCTTGAAAGCAGACTGTCAGTCTCTTGTTATCTAGCAGCAGCCTACAGCAAGAGCGACTATTGTAACTAACAATTTTCACACCAATTTGTTGTACCACGTACCAGTTGCTTGTAATTTAGCAGCTCTCAGCCTGGCGTTATGGCTTCTCATATAATTGAACAGCTTTCAAATATCTCTGGCACCTATTGGAGTGGGTTCTGAAGAGAGTTGTTGGAAAACCCCAAAAGGGCTGGGGTGAGGAGAGGCGACTAAAAACATCAGGAACAATTTTTATTCTTTATTGCTTATGCACTGCACTCACCTATCACAATGATGAATACAATTACCATAACTTCACAGAAGGGGTGGAGAGTACTGATCAGTTCACACAGACTATGCTTTCTGCTACAGGAATAAGATCAGAGAAATATGTGGGCCATATAGCAAAAATCCTGAAAATGATCTTTGACCTGAGGTCTGGTTTTATATATAACAGAGGAAATGTAAAAGATATTTGTTATAGAAAGGTGAACTTGGGATCTAAGAATTTTACCAAAAACTTGAGGCCATGGCCATGGCTGTAGTTACCTGGTGCACAAGGCGAGGGAGGCTTTGCTAACACTAGGGCATTCCCAGGGGAAGACGGCTTTGTTTGATCTCCATGAACATCAGGGTGTTCAGGAGACCCCGCAGTGCTACGCTGTCTTGGTGAACGTCCGCTCCATTCTTCTGGACCACTTGATGCTGCAGCTGTAGCAGAACTGCAGGTTGCACTGGCTTTGCGGGGCTGTGAATATAAAGACAGATTGGAGGTCTCTATTAGGAACATGAACAGGAGAAAATAAGAAAAGCAGAGAAGAAAGGAAACAGGGGGAACATATGAGAGCACATTGGTAGAATTTGGGGACAAGACAGAAAGCCAAGTGTTGATGGCAAAATAAGTGAATGAAATTAAAAAAAAAAAAAAAAAAAGTACTGCTAATAGTGTTACCTGTCTGGCCTGCTTCTCTTGGTCCCTCAACCACTGCAGATAAGATTCTCGAGCAACTTGTTCCTCAATGGCCTCATTTGTAGCTTCCCAGTCTGTGGCCCTCTTTTTATCTTCTAACATTTGTTGCTCGATCCAGGACTCTTCTGAGGTCCGAATAGCATTTTTCATCAGCGACTGATCTGCATACTAAACACACATACAGTTTGAAAGAGCCTCATATTTCGGAATATCACTTTTGTCGTAAAATACTAGAGAGGTTGCAGCCCAGACTTCAGCTGTCAATATTCCAGTGCTAAAAATCAAATCTGAGGTGTTTTTAATGCCCCAAAACACAACCTAGCTCTGCTGGCCTCTATGAGCATTAATGGTTGATGTTTTGTCCAACCCCCAACAACCTGTTGCTTGAGGAGCAAAAAACATGACTAAATATTATAGAAAAAATAAAAAACCCATGGTAACGTGATCAGTTACTATAAGGCTGCATGCACACCTTCGCAAGTTGGGAATGTGGGCAGAAATGCTTGTTTCTGTCTGCGTTTCCAGAAACAGGCGAACTCTTCTCATCTCTGCACTCCTGTAGGCAAACAATATGGAGGAAGAACAATGTAAAAGTAACCAAAAGTAACTGGGGTGGGAGGGGGTGGGGGTCACCATTAAAAATGCGGTGGGAGGGGAAACCTTTTAAAATTAACCTGTTGCTTTGCCCTGCATGACATACCAATACACAAGTATACAGCACCATAAGAATAAGTCATCAGATTGTTTTTCTCTATTTGACTAAATTAAGGTTTTCAAATACCTGTGGCGATGTACTAGATCGGCTAAAAATCAAAAGGTGCATAAAAACAAAAAGGTGTTCAAACCCTTTTGGATTCTCTTTAGAAAGGATACACTGTCCGAATTAATAAGCCGTCTCTTTGTGGAAGCAGCGGTCACTCTGTAGAGGTCTGAGACACCTCCTCTGGAGTCAGAGGTAAGGATTTCTAACCAGCAGGGAGAATGAGCATTGTTGATTGTGGATCCCAAGCTCTGACTCAGCAGGGGTATATGGTACCTCTGTAGAAAGACCATTTTCATACAAAGAGCAAGGGCCCATCTCTGCAACATGTGGCTGCTTTCTAAAGAACACAAAATGTATGACTTAACATGTTTTGATGCACCTGGAATGTATTTAGCTGAATTAGATTTTAAAGAAGAACTAAAAAAGGTAACAAAATATTTTACATAGTTAGACTGGTTGAGCTTGGACCCATGTAACCATCCATACACCATCCTGGATCATGCCACTGGAAGCTGGAAATCAACAAAGTTAAAAATGGTACTCCAGTTATCTTCACTTACTTCAAGGTCCTGCACTGAGAGGCTACCCTGCTGCATTCTGCACCCAGGAGGTCAGCTGCTCAGCAAGGGCACTATTCAGAGAAACATTTGCATTTTCTGAATGAATGGAAAATGTTTCCTTACTGCACAGGCAGGGCAGTGAAGTTATATATAATATACATGCTTGAAATTCTTCTTTAAAGAATGTCTACAAGGGTTGGTGCATCACAAAAACATGTGCCCTACTGTACAAATCTTTTGCCAGGTACAACCATCTATAAGGTTTAGCTGTGGGTGAATCACAAGACTATGTATGTTGATCTGTAACATAAAATCTTATCTTGGGTTATACTGCTGTCAACAGGAAGAAGGGACACTGGCAATCAAAGTTGTAAGCCAGCACCTGTATGATCCCTCTTCTACCCAGCATTCCTCAGTTTTGTGAGAAAGCAATACACAGAGCCAGATTTAAAAAAAAAGAAAAGAAAAAAAAAAGACAAGATCTTGATGAAAAGTATCTTATGCAAGCACAAAAATCTTTTCTCCAATGTCCATTGAGGGACCCAAGAATTCAGATACGGTTGATAAGTTGAGAAACATTCTAACCAAGAAATGGGCAAAATCAACTGACAAAACCAGGAAGAGACCTTTAACACAGGACTACCGGAAGGATCCCTGCCTGAACCAAATACAAGTGGTTTAACAGTATCCAAGGATGTAAAATTCTACTGAAGAAGGGAGTGTAATTCTGGCCAAGGCCAAGTTCCCACCAGCACAGAAACAGGCCTGCCAAGACAAACTTCTGGATGCAGAGAAAGATGAATGGCAACTAAAGGAGATGTCACTACTGTTGGGATGTACACACAGCCCCCACAACTTATAGAAGTGGGGGTGCGCCAGGCCCTACAGCTTGAGTGGAAGTTAGGCTCTGAAAGCCTAAGAGTACTTACTGCCAAAGCAGATGAGGACAAAGGATAAGATTCCTCAGAATCTTCCACAAATCTCGTTGCAGTAGCACACTCTGATCACCAGTTGTGTTGCTAATGATGATGTCAAAAGAAGGTCTGAAAAGAGGTGAATAGTAAGCAAATCAAATGTTCCTTGGGCACCTTGTCAGCATCCATGGCATGTAGCCATAGTGACCTATGCATTAATATAAGTCTCATGTGAGACAAGTTCTGAGATTTGTAACAACCAGTCACAACTAAAGTACAAGTCTCCAGATATTTGCTCCAGCCACTCTATAAAGCACGGGCCTACTCCTGTGGTGGAGGGATGCCCCTTAAAGGATTCAACCCATTCTGAAATCATCTCATAGATAAAGGTTACTGGCAACAAGGGATAGAGGATTAAACCAGGTAATTCAACTAGTAGAGAGAAAAGTCCTGTGCCGCTCCAGGTGAACTATCAAAGTTACCTATACTAAGGGGGTATCCTGAGGGTGCTAGAACAATAATGTGGGGACAATGAAATGTTAATATTCACGCTATAAACAACGCTTACTCAACCTCCATTTGATGTGACATTTACATAAAAATATAAAGAATTGAACAGTGCAGCGAACTATGGATTTTTCTCTTCATACAGATAACTAGGTTGTAAGGAAAGAATTCAGCTTTCAGTGAAGTCCTAAAAGATGAGCACACTTTCAATCCTTTCAGTGGAGTTTCTGCTTATGTGGATCACTGTTGTATCCAGAATGGCAAAAAACTGGTTACAAATCCCTTCTCAAACAGGAATGTTTCCCTTCTGCACAGAGAAATTACACAAAAAGCAGGTGTAGTGGAAAGGTCTTTGCAGCTTTAGGAGTTCGAAAAGACCCAAGGCCATTAACAGCAAATTGATCCACCAGATGCATGGTAATAAGGACTCCATTAATAAGGTTTGAACCAACTCCCTGTAAATCTTAGTCAACTGCAGAAGACTACAGTGACCCAAAAACAGTCTCTCCCAAGACAAGACTGCTGAGATTCTGAACCAGAAATGGCAACAGGGGCTTACAGGCCCTGTTTGATTTATGGGCTCAGGAGGGTTAGAGACAGAATATACAGGAGGTAGCACCGGAGAGCTTAAGCTGGCCATATGCCAGAGGTTTTTCAAACATTCATACAAAAGTTCTTATCAGTACGTCTGATGACAATTTTCAACAATCAATTTCGGAATGAGTGTAATTTCCTCAACAAAAGCGCCACTATGTTTGAAAACAAACATCCTGTGACCACATTGACTATTAGAAAATTGAACCAGCGTTCTTAAAATGAGAAAATTCAAACAAAATTCTAATGGTAAACAAAAAAAAGTGCCGCTTTTACAGTGGAGTGCTGGCTTGTTTAGTATCTACAGAGCAGATGATCTGTACCACGCAGTGACCTGGCATACACGGCACTTGTGAAGCTGCCAGCTGGATAAGCCCAGAGTGCTGAGCTACGGGAGCTACACTGCTCTATGATTATCACTAGCTCTTGCTTTGCTTTTATTGTAAGTGTGGTTCTTAATATATTTCAGCTATTTTATGACACAGTGAGCACTATGTAGGTTTTTACACAGAAGACCACCGGATCCTCCATTGCAGCTGACGCTCGCCATTAAAAAGGGAGCCAGTCTGGTTAGACCTTTCATAATTTAAAGGCCGGAGGAGGTGAGTCTGTTCTTTTATTCACCTCGGTGCTGGAGTACAGCACTGTTTGGTTTCAGCTTTTGGGAAATTGGACTCCTTTATGAACCTTTACAGTTGAATTTATAGATATTCACATAATTTCATTTATTTACTTCATATTTTTGACACTGATTTTTCAATATTCTGGTCGGATCAGTTCCATCTATGGTAACAAAGTAAATGTCTCCAGGACCACTTGGGGAGCATTGGCTGCGGTCGCTCGTTGCAATGGGACTGTCCTCTTTGCATCTTTGGAAAGATATATTATGCAACACAGCAGTAAGCAACTGGGCCCTGGTATGGTGCCTCCTCCAGAATGAATGGTGGGGAAAAGGGCGCAAAGCACTCCACCTAGTGTGTGAAATCAGCACTCTGGTAAAACCTTGTGGTGGTGGGTAAATGTAAAAGCCACTAAGCAATGCAAACTGAAGTAGCTCTTGGTGCTTCAGCCCAACCAACCTTGCTCATCACCAAGTAATTCTTCAGAGACATGGTCACACTTGGGGCTGTGCCACGGCTTTTGACCTGGAAAGCAGTCTAACACAATATAAAAAGGTCTGGAAAATGACACAATGCAGAATCTAGTGTCTGAAGGACACATTCCAGGTTAGCCAAACATGTCCAGTCTAGCAGGGTCTGGGTACATTGTCATCAGCATTAGCTTTAGAGAATCTGGATAGCTGGTGTACAAAGACCGGTTCAAGCAGCTGTGTAACAAGAAATCTTACTTGAAGACACCTAGTGAAAAAGAAAGTGAAGAAAGCTAGCAGAAAATATACTTTTCTTTCAGCAGAGCTTGGACCTTCTAGGATGCTAGCAAAAAAAATGAGGCATGTTGGGTAGAGAGTTATACAGGATCTGGTTTACAAATTTTGCTTTTGACGGTATTTCAACTTTCCAAGCCCGTTTGTGTTGCCACAATTCAGGGCGATGCACCTGCTCTATGTGCAATGCTCTGTCAGGCTAATTATCAAGAAAGGAAATCCAACAGTATTCTGTAGAGTGCAAAACACAACACCATTTTATATTAATTGTGATGCACTGGCAACCAATTCATAATAAATGAGCTGCCTTGACAGAACATGTGTGATTTGGCCCTCACACTTGGGATCCCTCCTCTCTCCCCTTACCCCTGGTTTGAAGGATGGCAGGCCCAGACCAACTCCAATGGTTGCCTTGTTGGGGTTCACCACTGAATTGTAGTGTATATTCCGATGGTAGCTCACTCTTATTGGCTCATCTTCATTTTGCTGGATTCCGTGAAACGTGTTGATTGGTTCTGGACAGAAGGAGAGAGGTCAGAAAACATACAGAATGCTGCCTACACTAGTAGCAGGGCATGAATCTGGTCTCCCCAATTGAAAGTTATATAAGCAATCTGGTAAAATTTTGTATGGGGGGGAATAATTACAGACTCCATCAAATGTACATGTAGCTGTCTGTCCTCAACTGAAACCATGTCATGTCTTAATGACAAAGCAGGAAATTAGGTTGTTTCCAAATGGTTCTAATCCTTTATTACTTTACTAATGCTGCTCTCGCTGTTTGCCGATAGAAATAAGGAGAGTCTCTTCACTGGGGACACAATGGAAAAAAAAAAAAAAAAAAAAAAAAAGAAGTGAAGAGGGATCTATCCAAGGAGAACAAAGACAGCAATTAAAACCTGACAGAGGTTCTAACCCTTCCCCATTACATCCAAAATGAATCTACTTGTTTGCCAACAAAGTTATCATTTTTAAGAAACTCCTGTACATCTATACACCATATTGCTGCCATTTTCTAGAACATCTCATTTTAAAAGAAACTATAGGTGCAAAGATAGAAAAAAAAAAATCTCTTCAGTAAAATCCTGAGTAAAAGGTTGTATAGGAGTCCAATGACACTCTCACACACAGAAAATTTCACATGAATAGCACCTTTAGAAATTTACTGAGAAAAACTGTGATGTGTTCAATACTTATTTATTTTACCCGATATAGATGTATACTATTTTTTGTGTGTAGCCTATTGCTGCTCTGGTGACAAGTTCTTTTAGGCATAGCTGGAGTAGTAGTGTTACCTGTCCCATACTGATACACCTCTACAGGTCGGTTGTACATCTCCGCCATAGCCTGCATTTCTATGTGATTGCCATGACAGTTATTTTTCCTCTTGCGGTTAATGTAAGTGGTAAAATCTTCTGTCACATAGTTTGAGAAGTAGTCTGCATTTTTCATCTGTTGAGGGGTAACAAAAGACAATAGATGAGAACAGTCCTAGGATGCAGATTCATGTAACACAGCAAGTGACTGTCAGTGAAATCAGAAGAAGATAATGTCGCTCCAAAAACTTTCATTCTCCACTTCGATTCATGGGTGTGCATTGGGATCTGACCCCAGAGCACATCCTTGTTCAACAGCAATATGACTGAAAGGAGGGAAAGGGCTGCACATCGACAACAACATAGCGGTTAGAAAGCTTTGTTCCCGTAACAAAAATTTACAGTGTTACTTGCCACCTGTCATCCACCTGCTCCATGATTAGGCCCTTCTGGTCAAGAAACGTTGGAGTGGGAAGATGACAGGTGGCAAATCACACTGTGTTAATGGAATAAAACATTTTAACAACTGTGAGGTTATTGGTGTGCATTCCTTTCCATCCTTTCAGTAGTATGTGAAGTTTGCCAAGTAGGCTATAAGAATACAACACAGTGAAGAAAACCAAAATGAAGGGCCATCAGGAAGAGATGAGAGACGGTGGGGACAACTTGGGTCTAAACCAAAAAGTATTGAGGAGAATTGCAATTTACAGAGATTCGGGACACCAGAGGTGAAATCTGTAGGTATATGTTTTGTTCTGATAAAGAGATTTTCTTTAATGACTTCAATTGCGTATTAATAATTCCCCAACTGTAACAGAATTCAGAATGTAACAAAGCAAATGCTAACAAAGTGAATCCTATGCAAGTAAACAAATTACAAATATTGCACGTAGTTTAGGCTAAGTCTCCAAGCCTCACTCACCAAGTAATCCATGCAGTGTTTCCGGACCACCTCGTGCATGTCCTGGTCTCCATATACCTGGTCGGCTGAAAAGGGAAACAGAGGTGTAAGATAAACAATATAGACAAGGAATGACAAATCTGGAATAGACTTAGAAGCTCAAGAACAACAAGGACCACAATGTAGGGTTAAATAAAAGTGAAGCTCTAAGCCATTTAAACCGTAAAAGTCATGCCTGAAAGTAGACCCCACAAGATACCTACTACAAACATTGTAAGGTCTTTAAGGTGACTTTGATCCTGATCGCATTGTGTCAAATGTTCCAAATCAAACTCCCCATGGGTTAAGACAACCGCTTGTCAATCCCCATCCAATAAAAGTAACAATGGCACTCTGATTTGACAGGAGGGCATAGAGCGAGCTCCTGGCAGCCTTCCTACTTCCGTTCCATGAAAGTACCTCAGTGGCCAGCGACAGTGTGACAGATAGGTGCAACTTCCCTATACAGTCAGGAAAGGTAAGCCCATATTTACAATGGTAAAGTGTGATCAGAGGAATGCACAGAATTGACTAACAGAGGTTGCAGTAGGCTCCATGTGGTTCCAACTTTCAGGTATGACTTTTACAAGTTTGATAAAATATTTCAAGTTTTAAAGGAACTTGTCTTCCTTTTTAGACTAAAAATCATCTTTTCTTTTTCTGTCCCCCAGTCATTCTCTTTCAAAAATTCTGCTGTAAAATCTTAAGACCATGTCAAATGATGTTTTCCATTAATACAACACATTAACGTGTACATTTTTAAAGGGTTGGCAGGGCACCTTAACACATGAAAACCTGGACATGCATTGTGGTGTGTTGGCTGCTACAGTGCATTGGGGAGCCATTCACAATCAATATCACCAAAACGCATTGAGGTAACACGTGTTAAAATGTATGTTTTACTGCATGTTACCCAACACACTAACCTGAATGGGCCCTAATAGCAGTGACTTTCACCTAATATTTACTGTAGTATGCGTGTCTGTAGGACTGTGGTAGGGACATTAAAGTGTAAGCTCCTTCAGCCAAAGCCTTCGAACCACAATTATTCCTTTTAACTAAACCGCAGTCATAAAGGGGTTAAAAAAAATAAAATTAAACAGGAATACTATACTTTCACGATTTAAAAGTTAGTGAGCGAGAGCTAAAATTTGAAATGTAGAAATTTTTCTTCAGCACAAACTGCGAATGAGGGGATCAAAAAAAACCACAAGCTTAACGATATGCTTTGTTGTGAAGCCACAGTGGATGTAAACATATTCTATATGCTAATGAAGGCTATACATGGCAATTGTTCCCGCTTGTCACATGATCAGCTTTCTTAGAAGTTAAGAAGGGGGAGGACAAAGTGGTTAGTCGGCACCAATAGATTGAGAGTAGCAAGACTCCAGCTTGGCAGTGTGCAGAGTGAGAATTTCAAACAGGAAACCACAAGATAAGAGATGTTTACATATGTTGCTGTAAGATTCAAAAGACGATAAGTGGAAAATATAGCGCCAAATCTATGTATACCTCACCATCAATCTACATCTAACTGCTACTTTTAGGTCTGTTTTACTCACCAGTTGTAAACAAACTCTTACAGTAGTTGTACAGCTATATTAAGATGGAGATTGTGAATACGAATCATACATGATCAAACTAAATCTGGTCAATTGCCTATACAAAAGTTCAATACAAATTACAGCATAATCAAGGAAGAGTATAAATAGCAATACCAAAGTTCCACTTCAGTTCCTGATCACATAAGAGGATTTGGACTGGTACAAGGCATCAGTCTTCTTTTCCTGGTAGCCCATGCTAGGCATGTTACTGTTCTCAGATTCCAAGCATACTATGCATGTGTCATGTACAATACAATCATTAAGAAATAAACTACATAATAAACATTTCAAGGTGATTAAGGGCCTCTTTTTCAGGCAGCCTGAGAATAGGCCATTCGTGGTCTGAAAATATTGCGGCTTTCTTTTGGGGACATTAAAGTGTACTGTCTATCTGAACATGGTGTGCTGGAGATATCTTGGACTGGTCTTACACTTTGGTGGTGCCATCTGCCACTTCCCCACAGCAGCCTCCTATAACTGAGTCTCACTGCTGTATGGGGTGTGCTAGACCAGTGTTTCTCAACCTTTTTTTCCCATTAAGGCACCCTTTAAAATGATGGATAATCTGAAGGCACCCTTTAACCCCTTGACGCCGAAGTCACACAAATATGCGGCCTTACGGAACCGGGCATTTTTCCGTGGGGCCGCATATTTGCGTACCTGTCTTTGTGCTGGGAGTGCGCTGCACTGCGCGCTCCCAGCACAAAGACTGCGGTGTCACTGAGAGCCCCTGGTCCCGTTCTAACGATCGGGACCCGGAACTCACGATTCTGGGTCCCATGATCACTGTGATAGCCTCTGATTAGATATCACAGTGATCAGTCACTGTGCAGCCCTGCCCCTTGTTTTTTTTTTCTCTCTCTATGAATGGAGAAGAGAGATACATTGTATCTGTCAAACTCCTGGCATAGAAAGAGGAAAAAAAATGTTTGGAAAAAAAAAAATTATTAAAAAATAAAATAAAAAATAAAGAAAAAATACCTAGATCAAGGTTTGATCTAGTTCAGTGCCAGGGTAATTGTTTGGGTCAGGGTCAAAAGGTATCAGTGTGTTATAGGTAAAAAAAGACAAATACAAAATGTACACTATTGTTTCTGGGCTGTACTACGGGTACAAACAACAAATAACATACACATATATGGTATCGCTGTGATCGTCAAGAGCTGGAGAATTTATTTTGAGTTATTCTTTGGTGGTAGTTTTTTTTTTTACTATTTTGGGCCAGTTTTCCTTTGATAATAATAATAAAAAAAAAAAAAAAAAATCATCAGGAGATATCCATTACCGTTTACCACCAAATGAAAGCCCAATTGGTCCTGAAAACAAACAAGGTATAATTCACCTCTATGTACAAAGTAGTTGTGATGATATGTAAGGTTTTACTAACACATGTCAACGTTGCAAAATTGTGATTCTGCACAATCTCAAGGCACCCCATTCTAAAAATGTAAAAAACTATTCTCCACACATCCAGTACACCCAACATTAGAGGTGATTTATTCTTCCAAAGCAAATACACCTTTGCACACTGGTACCGACTAGTATTCCATTGTGTCTCTCATTTTCTCTCCCTCGCTCTGCTAATGTGACCCCAGTGCTGCCAGAGAGGGCCAAAAAAGGATTATGTGCATGTACCCAAAGTCCTCAACTGATGTCATTGGTTGTTAGGGTGAAGGCAGCTAGAAGGTCATAAAAATGCACAATGATAACCTGTAACTTTGTGTACTAAAAGGCAGAATTGATCCACCTGCTGCCTTGTACACAATTTTTGGGCATTTTGCCAAGGCACCCCTGAAGAAGCCTGAAGGCAACCCAGGGTGCCTGGGCACCCTGGTTGAGAAAGGCTGCACTAGACTATGCATTTAAGCATGCATTTTTAGGGACATCACCAGTCTCCAGTGAATAGATAAGCTGCATTTTTAGCGATATTACCAGTCTCTAGTGATGAGGCTATATTTTGATTTATGTTACTGGTCCATATTGAATGGACAGGCTGCATTCTCAACATCACCTCTCTGCAGTGGATGGATGGCTGCCTTATCAGTGAGGACCATACCTTTCACTGAAGTGATGCACTGCATTCTCATTGACATCAACAGTCTCCAGTGAACTGACAGGCTGCCTTCTAAGTTACATCAATAATTATTATCAATTAATTAAATTAAATAATCTCTGGTAAAGTGATAGGCTGTATTCTCAGCGATTTCACTGATCTCTAGTTAATGGACTTGTTGCATGATCAGTAAAGTTGCTCTGCAAACATATTTGAATATGTGGATCTGTTGGAATGTTGTGTGCCCAAAAAAACCCCAAAACTTCTTACATATCTTTGAGAATGCATCACCGTATCATCACAGAATTTTTACTATTTTAAAGTGGAATTCAAGATTCCACCCAAACTAGCCTTAAAATAGAATTAAAGGCAAAACCTTTTTTTAGTTTTGGATAGAGTGGAGAGGTATTAGAACATCGGTCAGTTTTTATTGCTGTCTGTGACGCTGTTAGGGAGATTCACTCTATTTGTACTATTTACCATTATCATTGAAAAGTGAAAGTAAAAGAAAATCCCATATTTTGGGTTGTCCCCAGAAAAGTAAGAGGGTAAATCTTCCAATGGGGACACTAGTTCTGGTGACCTGAGGGTCCCCAAGGAATTCCCTTAATTTGCAGGGATTTCCAGTTTGGCTACGGGACAAGAAGTGAAGGAAAATATCCACAATGGGACACAGATGGTGGGAAAAAAAAAATCTGACAAGTATTATAACTCTTGCGCTATCCAAAATTAAAAAAAAAAAACGTTTTGCCTATAGTTCTACTTTAAAACTGTTCCCTCTACCCTCCTAACATCTCCATGAAAGATGTATGTACTTTCCAATTTTCAGAGTGCTCTGGTCTGGTCACTTGATTTCTTGTATCAGTTAGCACCAGCTACGAGGGAGAGGAGAAAGCGCTCCAAGAACAGCTGGTAAATCCTGGGAGCAGTGAAGTCACCCATAAGCTTCAATGGCCCATCCGCTGTCGACACTCCTTCCTTTTCCCTGAAGCCATGCTGGTTAACACAGGAGAGCCACATTACATGACCAGACTGGAATGGCCTGAAAATAGGTAAGTATATACTTACAAAGGTTAGTTAGCATAGGTGTTGCGGGGGAGAGAGTACAGTTTTGTGGCTTGTTAGGCATTTGCTGGAATTCCACATTAAGGCTTGACTATTTTGTTAAAGCCTAAGGTTGGCTAGTATCAAGAACAAAATATCAAGGGGCATAACTTACAGTTAGTATGATGTGTCTCTTGTGCAGATTCTTCTTTTAGGAGTAATATTCCTCCGCCCTACCCATTCCCACCCAATTGCTGTAATCTTCTGGTGCAGCAGGGGAAATGCAACTAAAGGGCTGTGTTCATCAAAAGACCCTGACTATGCCCACCCTTTCCTTCCAGATCCGCCATTTATAGAAGCCATACTACAGGAAGGATGGGGGTTGGATGGAAGAAAATTTCTCCTAAAAGAATCAGCATAAAGGACACAAAGGACTTACAGGTGAAAATCAAAAAATTTGAATATCATGCAAAAGTTCATTTATTTCAGTAATGCAACTTAAAGGTGAAACTAATATATGAGATAGACTCATTACATGCAAAGCAAGATAGTTCAAGCCGTGATTTGTCATAATTGTGATGATTATGGCTTACAGCTCATGAAAACCCCAAATCCACAATCTCAGAAAATGAGAATATTGTGAAAAGGTGCAATATTCTAGGCTCAAAGTGTCCAATCTAATCAGCTAATTAAGCCATAACACCTGCAAAGGGTTCCTGAGCCTTTAAATGGTCTCTCAGTCTGGTTCAGTAGGAATCACAATCATGGGAAAGACTGCTGGCCTGACAGTTGTGCAGAAAACCATCATTGACACCCTCCATAAGGAGGGAAAGCCTCAAAAGGTAATTGCAAAAGAAGCTGGATGTTCCAAAGTGCTGTATCAAAGCACATTAATAGAAAGTTATGTTGAAGGGAAAAGTGTGGAAGAAAAAGGTGCACAAGCAGCAGGGATGACCACAGCCTGGAGAGGATTGTCAGGAAAAGGTCATTCAAAAGTGTTGGGGACTTTCACAAGGAGTGGACTGAGGCTGGAGTCAGTGCATCAAGAGCCCCCACACACAGACGGATCCTGGACATGGGCTTCAAAATGTCGTATTCCTCTTGTCAAGCCGCTCCTGAACAACAAACGTCAGAAGCGGCTTACCTGGGCTAACGAAAAGCAGACCTGGTCTGTTGCGCAGTGGTCCAAAGTCCTATTTTCTGTTGAGAGCAACTTTTGCATCTCATTTGGAAACCAAGGACCCAGAGTATGGAGGAAGAATGGAATAGAATCTATGGGGCATTGCCAAGAGAAAGATGAGAGACATGAGACCGAACAATGCAGAAGAGCTGAAGGCCGTTACTGAACCATCCTGATCTTCCATAACACCTCAGCAGTGCCACAGTCTGATAGCTTCCATGCCACGCCGCATTGAGGCAGTAATTGCTGCAAAAGGGGCCCAAACCAAGTACTGAGTACATATGCATGCTTATACTTTTCAGAGGTGGGATGTTGTTCTATGTACAAGCTTTGTTTTATTGATTGCATGTAATATTCTAATTTTCTGAGATTGTGGATTTGGGGTTTTCATGAGCTGTAAGCCATAATCATCACAATTATGACAAATCACGGCTTGAACTATCTTGCTTTGCATGTAATGAGTCTATCTCATATATTAGTTTCACCTTTTAAGTTGCATTACTGAAATAAATGAACTTTTGCATGATATTCTAATTTTTCGAGTTTCACCTGTATGCTTTAAATAATAAAGGATGTGGGGGAGATGACACCTTATCCATAAGGATGTGGTGTAATTTGTCTGGCTTTGCCATGTGGCCTTGCTATATAAAACTCAGGACACAACAGACAACGGAAATCTTTTGCAAAAAAAAACTCCCATATGTAGTTCATCGGTGTATTTAGATCTCCGTCTGGAAATTCAACTCTAATACATGCAACAGAGACAGAGGGAAATCCCTAGGTCAGGGGTAGGCAACCTGCGGCTCTCCAGCTGTTGCAGGACTACAAGTTCCATCATGCCTCTGCAAGTCATAGATGTAACTGTCAGTTTTGTAATGTTGCAATGCCTCATGGGAAATGTAGTTCCACAACAGCTAGAGAGCCGCAAGTTGCCTACCCCTGCCCTAGGGGATAGATCTTAAGGTTTTTATTTATTTTCTATTTAGCTCTAATCTGAACAGAAATCCATTGTGCGAGTCCATGTTTGTACATCATTTGTGGGTCAGGACCACAAATGGGATTCCACAATTAATTGTTCTGAGTCCCAGATTATAGCAAACTGTGTTAATTCACTAGACTTGCATTGAAGAATAAAATGATGGTCTCCTGCAGTAATGGAACATAGTTGGGGGTCCCTGAAAATGTTTTACTAACACTTACAGTCGCAGCATAAAAAGGTTCAGCAGCTCACGTTCCACTTCAACAGCTTCTCAGAATTCTCTTTCACTTCAAAAGAAAGGTCACAGAAATCCGGGGGATTCACAGAAATTGTTTTTAATGAAACTGAAACCACACAGGGGGGACCTGCACTAATAAGGTGAAACCATTAATGGTTTGGAGAGTAGAATAACTGACTCCACAAAACTGACACATATTCAGAAATATGGCTTGTAAAAAGACCTGAAACGATTCACATTTGTACACCTGTTAATGGTTCTTTACACAGATGCAGATGCAGCTAAAGAAGCATTCCAACACCAAATGCAATGGGCCCTAACCTGTTAACAGTGAAAACAAAGAACATATGAACAACATTATTGAGTAGGTCCTCTTTTGGCCACCAAAACGTCCCTAACTCGCTGAGGCATGGACTCCAACAGACTTCTGATGGTATGTTGTGGAATCTGGCACCAAGCTGTCCATACCAGATTTATTCCACCAGCTTGTCTTCTTATACTGTATCCTCAGGTAAGGGCTCACAAGCACCTGGCCTACCACATGATGTAAAAGAAAATAAGACTCATCAGATTAAGCCACCTTCTTCCATTGCACCCTGGTCCAGTTCTGATGCTCACATGCCCACTGTAGGCACTTTTGGCTGTGGACACAGAGCCATATACAACAAACTGCAATACACTGTGTGTTCTGATACCTTATTATTGGAACCATAACTTTTTCAGCAATTTGAGCTACAGTAGCTCTTCTATTAGATCAGACTACAGAGGCTAGTGTTCACTCCCCTGTGCATCAATAAGCCTTGACCATGACCCTGCTGCCGGTTTTCTTTCCTTGGACTACTTTTGGTAGGTCCTGAACACTGCAGACTAGGAACATTCTGCAAGAGCTGCTGTTTTGGAGATACTGCGACCCAGTCATCTAGACATTACAATTTGGCCCTTATCAAAAGTCTCCCAAATACATACATTTTCCTATTTTTTTCTGCTATCAACTCCAGGGATAATATGTTCACTAGTGGGCCAATATATTACAATTTTCAGATGCCATTGTAAAGAGATAATAAAGATTACTCACTTTACCTGTCTGTGATCATAAAGTTATGGCTGACTGATGCATAACATGTACTGCTCAAAGAAAAGTATGTTTTGGACACACAATTTTAAAAGTTTATTAAAGTTTATCATGTTTCTCTTGCACAAGATATATAAATGAACCTATGTGAAAAGCATGCTGGGACTAATACTCACAGTGGTGCCTCAGGGTTCATTCACACCAGATGCAGAGGGACTGAGTTGGGCAGCTATTCCAACACAGTCTCACCACATGGCAAGGAAAAAGGTCTCATCTCCAGTATGCCCAGTTCACACCTCCGTGTTGCATTGGTGTGTGGGTAGTGCGTGCTGCAAGAAGTACTGCATGCAGCACTCTTTTCCAGCGCAGGGCAATCCGCTGACTCACACCACACAGCCAAAATGAACAGTGCTTTGCGCTGAGATCATCACTGCGGCAATCCAGCTGAACAGCACATCAGCCACTGCATCGTAACGCAGAAGCTAATGTGAATTAGCCCTCAATGCTTGCTGGCAGCATGTGTGTAATCTGGCTAAACCAGGGGGTCCAATCTCTGCTAGGAGAGAGAGAGGGAGGGAGTGTGCCCACCCCCTAGGTCAACCTGTAGTCTATGCTATATCAAATCTTACTAGAGCTATTAAAATCCTCCAGAAAGCATTGATAAAACGACACCTATACTATAACTGTGCACTTAGTCATTAGTGCTGGAGTTGGCCAGTCTAGGCATGGTTCCCTCCGGCTCCCCACTTAATTTACAAGCCAGATATACTGTCTATGTACAGTGAACGAAATAAGTATTTGATCCCCTGCTGATTTTGAATGTTTGCCCACTCACAAAGAAATGATCAGTCTAAAAATTGAATGGTAGGTGTATTGTAACACTGAGAAACAGACATGCATTTCTTTTGAATTTTATGTTGCTATTCTAACAAATGATGCACTGATTTGCATGTTCATGAGGGAAATAAGTATTTGATCCCCTTCACAAAACATGACTTAGTACTTGGTGGCAAATCCCTTGTTGGCAATCACAGAGGTCAGATGTTTCCTATAGTTGACCACCAGGTTTGCACACATCTCAGGAGGGATTTTGGCACACTTCTCTTGGCAGATCCTCTCCAAGTCATTAAGGTTTGGTGGCCGGCGTTTGGCAATGCGATCTTTCAGCTTCCTCCACAGATTTTCAATCGGATTAAGGTCTGGAGACTGGCTAGGCCACTCCAGGACCTTAATGTGCTTCTTCGTGAGCCACTCCTTTGTTGCCTTGGCCGTGTGTTTTGGGTCATTGTCGTGCTGGAACATTCATCCACGACCCATTTTCAATGCCCTGGCTGAGGGAAGAAGGTTCTCACCCATGATTTGATGGTCCACCACCATGTTTGACAGTTGGGATGGTGTTCTTGAGGTCATAAACAGCAATCCTCCTCTTTCAAACACGGCGAGTTGAATTGATGCCAATGAGCTCGATTTTGGTCTCATCTGACCACAACACTTTCAACCAGTCCTCCTCTGCATCATTCAGATGTTCAGTGGCAAACTTCAGACGGGCCTGGACATCTGTTTATGATGTTTATGACCTCAAGAACACTATCCCAACTGTCAAACATGGAGGTGGAAACATTCTGCTTTGGGGGTGTTTTTCTGCGAAGAAGACAGGACAACTGCACCACATCAAAGGGACGATGAACAGGGCAATGTACCGTCAAATCTTGAGTGAGAACCTTCTTCCCTAAGCCAGGGCACAGAAAATGGGTCATGGATGGGTGTTCCAGCATGCCAGTAACCCAAAACACACAGCCAAGGCAACAAAGGAGTGGCTCAAGAAGCACATTAACATTAAGGTCCTGGAGTGGCCTAGCCAGTCTCCAGACCTTAATCCAACTGAAAATCTGTGGAGGGAGCTGAAAGTTCAAGTTGCCAAACGTCAGCCACCAAACCTTAATGACTTGGAGAGGATCTGCCAAGAGAAGTGGGCCTAAATCCCTCCTGAGATGTGTGCAAACCTGGTGGCCAACTATAGGAAACGTCTGACCTCTGTGATTGCCAACAAGTAATAAGTCATGTTTTGTGAAGGGGATCAAATACTTATTTCCCTCATGAACATGCAAATCAGTGTTTAGAAAATAATTTGTTAGACATGCATTTCTTTTGAATTTTTTGTTGCTATTCTGTCTGAGTGTTACAATACACCTATCATTCGATTTTTAGACTGATCATTTCTTTGTGAGTGGGCAAACATTCAAAATCAGCAGGGGATCAAATACTTATTTCCTTCACTGTATGTGTTTCAACATGTATTGGAGTTTCAAGGTTTTCAGGCTCAATTGTGCGTGTTTTACAGCCCAGTCTGTGGAAGGAGACAGACAGGAGTTAAGCAGGGCTTTACTGCATTCAGTGTCTGGCTGATAAAATTTATCAAGAGTCAAAGCTAGAGAAAGAGGCAGGACTTTATCATACTTGCAGAAATTCAGACCCAATTCCTGGAAAGACACCACCAAGAACCGACTACCATCCACATACTGGCACAAGCCAAGAGGTACAAATTACTACTTACGTTACAGTGAATGCCAAACTCTTTATTTAAATTCTGGATAGAGTGAGAACAGAACTTCTGTCAGATTAATATTGCTATTTCATTCATCCTCCCTTTTTTGTCTAGACACCCATCACCTGTTAGCCCTGGTTCACATATCTGCGTTCCGCGCAGGCATGAGAGCCCATTCATTTGAATGGACTTGCGTGCCCCGGAACACGCAGGGAATAGGTCCCTGCACTTCTTCTGAAAACGCAGCCTGCATGGAAACCTCAATTCCCAGTACGGTTGCGATGTCCAGTGCGGGCGGTGTACCATTAGAATTAATGGCACCCGCTCGTGGGTCCGCATTCTTCTGTGCGGGTGGTGCGGCTGCACGGATTTTTGTGCAGATCCGCAGTGGCACCACCCACACATGTGAACCTAGCCTAAAGGCAGCAAGGGTAAACCTCCCCAGTGAGGACACCGGCAGCAATAATAGCTTGAGGATATTCCTTCCTAGCTCTACAACAAACACTCAGGGCAGTTGATCAACAGAGAAGACAGAATCTGGAGCAGCTGTACATGGCAAGCAATCAGCTTCTATCTTCAGCTTGTTCAGTTACACTGGCCATACATGGATTGAAATTCATATGGTTCAGCAGGGACCGGAAAAATTCCAATCAGTGTGTGGCCATACCCGCTCAATGAAGAACGAGCTGAAAAACTTTTGTCATTTATTGTATTCTGACAGGAGCAGGTCCAGCTGTCAGAATACAATGTCCAATCAGGGGGGATTCCTTCATTTACCTCACTTGTGTGGGAGGAATCCCGCTGGCAGAAAGAAAAACAAAATTACCCATTTATGGCCAGCTTTAGTCTTTGAAAATGGAAGCTACAGGCTTATTGGTTGCCATGCATATTTGCTTTAAATTCTGGCCTCTCCAGATTTGATAAATTCCCTCATTGTTTTTTTTTCCCCTCTGTGAACTCCCTAGGATTTGTATTCGCTTTGTACTCAACAATTAGGAAAAGAGAACAAAACGAGACTACAGACTGCAATAAAACTTGGCAGAGTTTCCAACTCTTCCTCATTCTATGCAAAAGTTAAAAAAAAAAAAACAAAACAAAATGGCTGGCAAGGGCCTTTAAAGAAACTCTGTCCCCTTTGATCATTCTGGGTATAGGGACAAGGTCTCTTTAAAGCCCACCACAACCCATTTATACTCACTTTCCCCAAGACATGGAAATCTTGGGGAAATCAAAACACAGAATCTAAGCTCTGTGTGGAAACTCCCATAAGGGTTAATGCCATTGTTCTTGCCCACACCTGACAGTGTTTTCAGGTCTGGTGATTGGTCACTGCAACATGGGAAGTGGCCACCCATATTTACAGGCACCAGGTATTTTGCAGTGTGGTAGCATGGTGAAAGTATAAGATGGTCTGGGGGGGATGGGCTTTCAAGAAACTAAGTCATTTTGCCTTAAACGCACAACTCTGGACACAGATAAATCCATGGCTGGAAAACATACATAAACTGTTTGCATGTCAAAGGAACAGTCAGTTTTGTTAAGCTTGCATTGGCATTCATGCAGGGGTCCCCCAAGGCTCTGTTCTTGGATTTCATCTCTTCTTAATCTACACCTCCTCTCAGTCACCTAAACCTCCCATGGCTTCCAATACCATCTCAATGCACGACACGCAAATCTATTTCTCTACTCCTCAGCTTACTCCTTGAGTCTCCTCTCGCATTACTGACATAACAGGATGGATGTCACACCACTTCCTTAAATCTCTCTGAAACCAAGCTGATAATACCCCCCCCCCCCCCCTGCTCATGCCCTCCTTCATGACTTTTCCCATCAAAATCAATAATGCAACTATGTCCCTCCCCTCAAGCCAGGGTAGTAGGTGTAATCCTAGACTCTGACCTATCCTCTCAGCCCCAAATCCAATTGCTGTCAAAAGCTTGTAGACTTCACCTCTGTAACATCTCTAAAATTCGCCCCTTTTTAACTAATGAAACCATTAGTTATCTCTCGCCTTGACTATTGCAACTCGCCTCTCCGTAGGCTATCCTCTCTTCAGTCTATCATGAATGCTGCTGCCAGAATCGTCAACCTTACCAACCGCTCAGTGTCTGCTACCCCTCTCTGCCAATCCCTCCAGCTTCCAATTATCCAGCGAATTAAATTCAAAATACTAACAACATACAAAGCTATTCACAACTCTGCCTGAGCTACATCACCAATCTTTTCTCCAAATATCACCCAAACCGTCCTCTCCGCTCCTCTCAATCTCCTGCTCTCAAAGCTCCCTTGTCTCCTCCTTCCATGCTCGTTTCTAAAACTTCGCCAGAGCCTCTTCCGTCCCCTGGAACGCTCTCTACCTCAATCTGTCCGGCTATCCCCTATTCTGGCAGCCTTTAGGCGATCCCTGAAAACTCATCTCTTCAGGGAAGGCTATCACGCCTATGAAACATTTAATCACTTCCATCAGCTCATCCCTCACAGTTATAACCTATTCTACCACTTGCACCACCCAATTAAATTGTAAGGGTCTTATGAGCACGGCCCTCTTAACCCTCTTATTTTTTTTTATTGTATTGTAAACGTACTGTCTCCATTTATATTGTAAACAGCTGTGCAAACTGTTGGCGCTACATAAATCCTGTATAATAATAATGCAGGCCTGCTACACTGCATAGCCCAGCAGCATTCACATATGAAGCCATACCTGTGCCTACCCATCATATTATGAAAAGTATCACCTAACTTGCTGATATACATCTTGTGTTCCCATCCTACAAGTTGCAACTCTTCTGAGTATCAAAGCATTTGTTTTCTGTTCTATGTCTAAAGCTATGTTATGTTAGAAACAAACTCATTTTCCCAGTAACTAAGCTAACAGTTGAGGGCTCTGGATTGATCCAATCAATGGTCCGGTCTTTCTTGCTGTAGCGATTTGCTGCCTTCACTTATCCTCAGACCTGAATGTCAAGAGTGTATCTAAACTCAGGAATATAGAGGGGTTAGACAAAAAAAAAAATGGAAACGCTACATGATATGCATGTGTTAAAAGTGACTTCAGGTTTCGCGTTGAAAGCCGAAGTGATGTAACATTCAGTACAGTGGCTAAACGGTTAGCACTTCCGCCTGGCTGTACTAGGTTCACTGGTTCAAATCCCAACCATGGCACCACCTGCCTGGCGTTTGGAGTGTGCAAGGAAACCAGAGTACTCAGAGGAAACCCACACAGACACAGGGAGAACATGCAAAGACACGCTGGTAGGTTAATTGGCTCCTGTCTAAATTGGCCCTGGTATGTGTATGTATGAATGTGACTTAGGGACCTTAGATTGTACACCCCTTGAGGGTTAGGGACTGATGTGAATGTACAATACATATGTAAAAGCGCTGTGTAAAATTGACCACGCTATACAAATATCTGTAATAAATAAACATTCTTTTGCTTCTGCTGTGTGATGAAACACCTAGCCAACAGGTGGAAAGCCTCACTTTTGCCGATCACTGCGTGCGGTGCTAGTAATACGGAGTCGTGTCAGCGCTTACTGAGCTTCAAAGAGAGCAAACTGTTGGTGCCCGCTTAGCTCTGTGACTGAATTTGCCAATAAATTTTTCGTGTTGCAAAGTACAGTATTAAAAGGTTATGACGGCATAAACAGTTTCTGGGAAAATGTCTGATAAACATAAGCGCAGTTGACATGGTCAACTGACTGAAACAGACAAAAAGGACATGGCGCAGGATTCTGATCCAGATTAAGAAAAAAACTGCTGCAAAAGTGACCGCACAGCTCAATCTCAGCCTTCATGGGACTGCGATTGAGCTCTGCACTCACTTCTGTAGCATTTGTTTTCTTATGTGTGCTTATGAACTTTCAAGTCCTCAATTGGCTAATGTCACAAGTCTCACACCCTGGCAACTGCAGGTCTAAATAAAAGCCAAGATAGTAGCATCTTCACCTGCAAAAGGACAGGAGTGTTTAGTTATCTCACCCCACCACCTGAAAGTCTAACCATTGTGCTGCAGCATTTTAAAATACAAAATACTACTAAATACATAACTCAACTCCTATATTTTCTTAAAGTGTATGTCCAGGCATTACCCAAATTTTCCCTCAAACCCTCCTTTCCATTCAGAGCACATACAAAAATTTTTTTCTATTATTTTATGCCTCTAGCATTAAACCGATTTTATTACTCCTTGTGACATCACCAGGCTCGTAAGATTCTTGCAGGAGCTCTATTCCTACCAATGTAGGCATGCCCCCACAGAACTACAACTGCCAAGGCGCTCTTTCCCTACAAAGTGTGTGGACAGATTCTTAAAAAGAACGTGCATATAAAGAAGGAGCACCAGACCAAAAGATGAGAGTCCAAATTAATTTATTGATATTGTGTTTACCCACTAGCCTACAGGGCACCCCCTTCCTGCCCAGGCCAGTTTTCAGCTTTCAGCGCTGTCACACTTTGGATGACAATTGAGCAGTCATGCAACACTGTACCCATATGAAATTTTTATCATTTTTTTGAGACACAGAGCTTTTTTTTGGTGGAATTAAATCACCTCTGGGTTTTTTTTTTTTTTGCTAAACCAACCAAAAACAACTGAAAATTTATAAATCAAAAAAAAAAGTTTTTTCTTAGGTTTTTGTTATAACATTTTGTAAATAAGTGATTTTTCTCCTTTACTGATGTGCGGTAATGATGCTGCAGCGATGGGCACTGAGGCATTAGTAGGTGGCACCGATGGGGCATTGACAGGCATCACTGATGGGCACTGAAAGGCATTGATTGGCGGCACTGAATGGCACGGATAGGTGGCACTGAAAGGCAGCTCAGATGGGCACTGATATGTTGCATTAATGGGCACTGACAGCTGGCACTGCTGGGGCTACACTGATCATTAGGGCACACTGATCATCAGTGCCCTGATGATCAGTGTACAAGTCCACTCAGAGGAATGCTGATTACCGGCTCTCCTCTCCTCTGTCAGCGCGACAGCTTGTGAGGAGAGAAATGCAGATAACCGCCATTTCCTTATTTACATGTGATCGGCTGTGATTGGACATAGCTGATCACATGACCGAGCCGACATCTTCGGCTCTTTCCGTTGATTGGTGATCCGCTGTGTCCCAGGGACACAGCGCACCACCGATTGCCGCACACGCGGTTAGAGTAGGAGGATGTGGGATGACGTCCTCCCAGAACAAGAGAACGGCCTTGCACCCGTCATTACCTTATATGGTTGTTAAAGACAACCAATGCATTTTGGAAGTCAAAGGAACTCTTGGATGCCCTTTTTTCTTTCTCCATTGGTGTCGACAGACTCTTAGGAGACAAAGCAGCAGCATTCATTTTGCCTAGACATACACTTCCACATTTGTCCGAGTATCCACTCTAAACTTGGCAATACATGGATAAAAATTCAGCTGGTTCAGCAGGAACCGGCTCAATTTCAATTATGTATGGCCATTACTGTTCATGGGAAGTCAATCTATCGATTGACTTCCCATGAACTGGCTTCTCATGAACTCAATCAGCGTATGCTGATGGTGGGGAGTCCCACTGTCAGAATATAGTGGGACAGCAGGGAAGATTCTTAGGGAAGATCCATCAAATGTGTGAGTGGGGGGGGAAATTGTTTTTTTTTTTGTTCAGCCAGCCAGCAGAGCAAAAAAAAAAAAAGCTGAACCATGTAACCAGTAGAAATTTTTTCAAAAAGGTTTATTTTTCAGAAAGTTCGTCCAAATTTCTAATGGTTAATGGACTCAAATCAATGTTAGTTTTTGACCAAAGGGATAAGGAAATTTTTCTCAAACAAAATTTTAGCTGTGAATGAGATTTTCATTCAGAGAAAAAAACTGTACATGTTGTAATTAAACCTGCTTAAAAGTTATTCAAATAACAGGTCTGGATGAAAAGAGCTTTTTGAATTAAATAAGTTGGTTAACCACTTGCTTACCGGGCAAATTCTGACATTTCTCTCCTACATGTAATTTCTTTTGCTAGAAAATTACACATAACCCCCAAACATATATATATATATATATATATATATATATATATATATATATATATATATTACGCAGAGGCCCTAGAGAATAAAATGGTGGGTGTTGTGTTTTTTTGCATTAAAATTCATTAAAATGTATTTTTTCCCAAAAAAATTGCAACATAACACCAATTTATTTTGTAAGATATAAAATGTTATGTTACACCAAGTAAATAGATACCAAACATGTCATGCTTTAAAATTGCGCATGCTCATGGAATAGCGCCAAACTACGGTACTTAGTCTTCAAAGGTGACACTTTAAAAAATGTTTACAGGTTACCAGTTTAGAGTTACAGAGGATGCCTAGTGCTAGAATTATTGCTCTCGCTAGAACATTCGTGACAATACCTCATTTGAGGTGAGAAGACTGTTTACATATGCAGGAGCAACCTACATATGCGTTTGCTTCTGCGTGCGAGCACAGGGGGTATGGGTACTCTATAAAAAAAAAAAAAAAATTGTATATTTTATTTTTATATAGCCCCTTTGTTATTTTTTTTTTTTAGCCCTTTTATTCCTATCACAAGAAATGTAAACATCCCTTGTGATAGGAATAATGCATGACAAGTTCTCTTTATGGAGACATCTGGGGTAAATAACCCCAGATATCTTCCCTACCCTGGAAAGACAGATAAAGATTTTTTTTTTTTCTGGAAAGCATAGATCAAACAAAAAAACAATGTTTAAATTTGCAGAACTGGCAGTAGCGCTGGATCCGCTGGGTCAGATACTGGCCTCTTGGATCACATGGGAGGGCCCAGAGCAGTGGACAGAAATCTCCTCCTGCTGCCTGTAAAAGCAGCTTTCACAACACAGGGAATTGCTGGCTGGAAAAACAAGCTATAACGGCTCAAAGTTAAGGATGTCCATAGACGTCCACATGTCAGGAAGTGGTTAAATGATGGCAAAAAAAGAAAAGAAAAGAAAAAAAAAGTGTTATGAACATCTATCTGAATGCAATTCTACTGGTGTATGGCTGGCTTTAGTCAGTTTAGTAGAGTGGTTCAGCTGCTAAAAATCACCCATGTCCTCCTGTCTGAACCAAGCCCCAGGGGATTATAAAACAGTCCCAAAACAAACACTGTGGGTATTTTATCAAAGTGCTTAAAAGAATACCTGTCACTCATATCGGCCCATGATTAAATCTGGGCAATCGGTCATCACATGTAACCTTTGTTTAGAACACTCTCCCACTGTCTGTACAGACCAGCTGAAAATTCAATTAATGGGCAAAGCAGCTAAACCCGCAACAAACTGCGGGTTTATGAGATGGGACGGTGTGCCAACTTTAGTCTCCTTGGCAAAAATATTTTCAATCCCAAAGAATATTATGCTCTCAAAGCTGCTATATAGGATAATAGTCACTGATAACACTGAAAGCTGGCTACAAGGGGCATTAGAGCGGGGTTCTCCTTTAAATCATTCACCTTATGTTTGGATTTTAATGCACAGTGATGTCTGACACTGGTACCTGGACAACAAATACAGGTCACACCGTCAGATTACTATCTCTCTACACAGACCACATCGAGCACTGTAGTTTACAGAATTGTGCCGTGACCATCACATGAGAGAAACTCTAATTACCGTGGGGTTTACAGGCAGTCAGACGTGAATAGAAAGCCCATGATGTCAGATGAGTTTCCTGAGCCTTATCTGGGCAATTACACTAATTGAGTCATTTAAAAAGGTCTGGAAATTATTCTAGCAGGTGGAAAACTCCCCCTCCTCCAGGTTCAGACAGAAACCATACATAACAGGAAGCTAAAACAGGCATGTAAATGACTGGGTAAACCCTGCACAAGGTGAGGAAGTTTAGATTTAAAGCGCACCTGTGCACTAGGGCTATTAAACGATTTACATAATCTTAAAATGATTTTAAATCTGCATTCTTTTTTGCTACACCAAGTTGTCAGACAATGTAGTCAAATGTCATATTGACATACAGTAAGCATTCTGCCCATCTGCTCTGCAGCCAATGGCAGAGACAGCAAGGCGCTCAGAACATGCCGCTGTCAATTAATCTGCTCTTATTGGGCCCCAACATGCCTATGTCACTTGCAGCACCACCTAAAGGGGCCTAGAGTGGTCACCTAAAGGGGCCTAGAGTGGTGTTGAGCACCTACACTGAGCCTCACTTTCATTGCCATCCACTAGTTACATCAGGATGTCATGTCAAATAATGCAGTGAAAAGCCTATAATAAGCAAGGTGGTCACATGATCTTTGGGGCAGCATACACATGCTCGTTTTTCTTTTACCCTAGGTTCACATCTGTGCAGGTGGTGCCGCTGCGGATCCGCACGAAAATCCGTGCACCACCTGCACAGAGAAATGCGGACCCGTGGGTGGGTGCCATTAATTGGAAAACACAACCGTACTGGGAACCGAGTTGCCCGTGAGTGCAGGGACTTCTTTCTCTGCGTGTCACGGGGCATGGGAGTCCATTCAAATGAATGGTCTCTCGTGCCCGTGCAAAACGCGGCCCGCACGGCCGCATAGATGTGAACGTAGGGTTAGACAAAGTATCAACAACAACGTAGTACACAGGCCTGCAGGTCATTGCCACCTCAGGCAAGGAGGAGGAAGGCACTGGAGGATCAACTGGGTTTTTATTTTATCTAAAGATACTTTTTGTGAATGGAACATATTGTGCGATTTTTGTTTTTGGGTTTACTAGCATTTGACATTAAAAGCACTTCTTTTTCTGATAACCAAACACCAGTCCGGTTTCTCAAAAAAAAAAAACACAGCTTCAATCAGTGTAATAGCTTAGGAACGCTGGTTGTATACTTAGAGGGTTAGCAGCCTACCAATATTCTGGTGCAACAGAAAGTAAATGGGAAAGTAAAATGGCTACTCTTAAGAGCTGTAATTCCTAAACCCTTCCTCCAATTTGGATGTACATACCCTCAAATTAAACCTGAGAGTGTGCACTTTCAGCCCATATCCATTATATAACTATAGCTTGAATATGTTTTGGTAAATACCTAAAAAAAAACTAAAATTGTGCCTGTGTCCAAATATATATGGACCTAACCGTATGCATACCGTGACCAAAACAGGTGTATAACAGGAAACAAAGCATACTGACTTTAACCAAGGTAAGTATATGTACAAAAGAAAAAAAAAAATCAGACCAATATGTGAGCACTTTCAATTTTTTTTTAATCAAAATGAATTTTAAGCCTCTCATTGGGACTGTACAGAGACGTTCAATTCCTATCGCCCGACGCCTGGGACATGTAGTTCCGGGTGCCAGGCAGGTAGTATTTTTTTTCTTCAGCCCTGCTGCGGGCAAGCAGCAAGGCTCACCTGTCAAGTGGAAGTATTCGGGCGGCAGCGCTGCCACCTGATTGCTTCCACACAGTTAACAGTGTCAGCCTCCCCCCCCCCCCGCCTGTTATATGTTCTGGGCTCCGCTTGCCCATCTGCGGGCCCAGGACTGGATCAGTGTACGCCGTCGGGATGTGGTATAGGGGAGGGAGGAGAGCGGACACATCAGCTTCCCGCCTTCTCCTGACCTGGAAGTGATCTGATGTCTCTTCTGGGTCCCCGTTTGACACAATCCCTGTCATTGAGGCAGGAAAAGATGTAATGCAGTGCGATGTGCACTATATTACATTCAGTGGCGCACAGGGGAGACATCCAGATGTCTCAAAAAAGAGAACCTGTCACCAAAAATTCATCACATAGGGGGCTTTTTGTGATTAAAAAAAAAAAAAAAAAAAAAAAAAAAAAAAAGTAAAAAAGACATTACTTAAAGCAGATTTAAATATGGTTTTGGTTAAAATGTATGTTTTTTTATCAGGACAAGAAGATTGTCATGAGGGACAAGTAGATTGAGGCACCGATTTAGTCCCTGGAAAAGTAGTTTTTTTTCAAATATGTCCACACCTCTGCTGTAGCACCTTGAATAACTGAGCAGCAGCATTACACATTTAAAAAAGAATGGTGAGAAAAAAAAACCAGACGCATATCAAGCCAAAATCAGTCAAATGTAAAAAAAAGAGAAAAAAAAAATGTTCACCTTCCGGTTACAGGGCTTGAAATTGTTACAACCTACAGACACAGACTGGACATGACTGGGTTGTATTGTGCTCAACTAAAAGAAGGATAATATTGGAGGCCACATACATTTTACACAATTTAGCCGAGCTCTATGTAATTCTTTTCAGCAAGAATCCAAGGAGCAAGCGCCAATGGGAGTGTACTTCCTGTTTTCACCAATCACCTTCAAATGTTCAATGCAGGTGTGAATCTGCCTGATTGTGTTCTGTATGTTAGAGACAGCAAGGAGTCTGCACTGGCAAGTTTGGGAATTCCTCTTCTGCGTAACAAGATGGGGTGCCCAAATTGCCAGGTCTATGAAAAGCAAGGGTGGTGGTTTGGTGCTCTGCAGCAAAACCTGGATAGCACTGCTGTTACGCATTTAAAGTTTATTTAACCACTTGAGGACCACGCTTTTTCAGGCACTTTTTGATCACATGCAACAGTCAGGGTTTTTTTTTTACTTTTTATATTTTTTTTTTTTTAAAGCAGAGGCCGTAGAGAATAAATTAGTTTTCAAATTTTCAATTTTTTGTCACATGGTATTTGCACAGAAGTTTTTCAAATACAAATTTTTTTGGGAGAAATACATGACTTTTTATCCCTTTTTTTGCAAAATGTAAAATATGATGCTATGCCAAGTAAATAGATACCAAACATGTCACGCTTTAAAATTGCGCACGCCCATGCAAGTGCAACAACTGATGTAAATTTTACTATCGATAGGCGACCCCCTAAAAGCCTTTTTTCCCGGTTTAGCACTTTAGATTTACAGAGGAGGTTTGGTGCTAGAATTACTGCTCATGATCTGAGATCTGCGGTGGTACCTCATGTGTAGGACGATCGCTGCTTGCACTCGTGCGGAACCGACACATGCTTTCACCTTTGCACACGAGCACAGGGAGACAGGGAACACTTTCATTTTTTTAATTATTACATTTTTTTAATTTTTTACACAGTTTTAATTTTATCATCACTTTTATTGCTGTCACAAGAAATGCAAACATCCTTGTGACAGCAATAGGCATGCAACAAATACGCTTTTAGGAAGGACCCCAAATCCCACCTCTGCAGTTTATAAAGCATTCAAAAATAAATCTTGATGTTTTGAATGCTTTTGGGAGGTGGGGAGCATGTCCCCTTATGCTGCTTGCAATAGCAATAAAGTGGCCCAAAAAAATCTGTATTGGAGTACTGGACAGGTCGGCAAGTGGTTAAAAATTTGTAAAGAAGATAGTTAAAAACATGCATTTTATATGCAATCACTTTATAAAATTGATCTGACCAAAAGAAATTCATTTTTGTGCTGGGACATCAATGGTAAAGATGTTATATACATACGTGCAACAAATCATATATACCAAACACACAAATGTATGTTCCAATTTGATTTGAATTTTAAAAAGCATACATTTTTTGATTGTTTGCATATTGTAAAGTATGTGGATGTGTCTAATTAGCTGCAGACAGACAGAATCAATGCTAGATTGTATGGAAGTGAATTTTTTTGTTTTGTGTTATCCAACCATATAATAAATGGTGATGTGTTTGTTTACTTTTTATTATCAGTATGCAAGTTGGTGTATCAATTTTTTTCCACAATGGAGAGTCCATGGACAGGAGAAAAAAAAAAAAAAGGCACACCCACATCTATTTAATATATATCATCACTACAACGAATATATCAGCAGCTGAGTCAATCATCTTCTTTGTGTACAAAGTAAACATGGCAAATGCATGTGTTCTCACCAGACTCCTGATACTTGTACATGTATTTTACTGCCCTCTACTGTAGTCAAGCAGTATTAATCCTAGCAGATGGTTCAGCGCTCTCCACAGCGGAGTCACTTAATCAGCATTTTATGTGCTGAGTCATTGGAGACGCCCTAGATCCACCCATATGCTGGACAGCCTTTTCCAAGTTATCTGCTTCAAAAGGTAGCCAGATCTCAACCATTTAAAGGATAAGTTCACGTTTTATATAAAAAAAAAATGCAATTGCATATCTTTTTGCAGCAAAAGATGTGTATTATATTTTACATTACAATCTGTAAGACATTGCACCCGCAACCAAAAGATCATGGGTGCAATGCTTGGATTCTGCAGACACTCAGTACCTCGTATGGGCAGGCACTTACTGAATGGCAGGAAGAATCAATGGACTGCGTCAGTGCTCACCAGCAGTACAACATATATAGTTAGTCCCAAGCAATATGCACACTCAATAAACGGTTAATGTTATGCAGCAAAACGGCTACTTTACTAAAATTGGTCAATAAAGGCCAACTGAACGGTCAGTTTAAGTTTAATTCCAACTTATCACTTTAAATAGTTTGGCCAATCTGACACAAAGGAACGGATTCCATGACAAAACAATGTGGCACTGGGTGCGCTGTAACATACTGTAGTAGCAATAGCTACATACAGTAAGCAGAGTTGTGTTCTGGCAAGAACACAGGCAAATTCCTGACTTCTGCCAGAATTAGGCTTCATTCACACGGTCATAAAAAGAAAACATATACAAGTGGTTTTTAATTACAGATCTGTATGCATCTGAATGGTTTTCAATGGAGCCATTCACACAGGTGAGTAAACATGCACTGTGTTTAGATCCATAACACAGAATCTAAAAAACTGTGTTTAAGAGCATGCACTTTATACCCTTACGTGTATAAAATGTACGTATCCGTGTACAAATTCATATGTATGCAAGTGCAGAAATTACCCACTTGAAGGCCAGGCCTTTTCTGGCACTGTTTAGATGTAAAAATCTGTATTTTTTGCGAGAAAATTACCTCCACACATTTTATATTTTAAAAGCAGAGGCCCTAGAAAATAAAATGGTGGGTATTGCAATTTTTTATGTCACGCAGTGTTTGCGCAGAGGTTTATCAAACACAATTTTTTTTAAAATATACATTAATGAATTTTAATGTACAAAAACCCAATATAATGCCCAATTGTTTAGTGAAATTTAAAAGATGTAATAAGATACCAAACATAGCAAGCTAAAAAATTGCGCACACCCATGGAACAGCAGCAAACTACATATATTATCCATAGGTGATGCTTTTAAAGGTTACCGTTTTAAATTTACACAGGGCATCTGGTGTAAGAATTATTGCTCTCAATCTGATGTTGGTGATGAAACCTCACGTGTGGTGTGATCTCTGTTTACAAAAAGACTGACGCATGATGTTGCCTTTGCACGTAAACATGGGGGGGACAGGACGCTTTAAAATTTTTTTTAATTGTATTTTATTTTTACACTGTACCTTTACATTTTTTTAAATCAACTTTTCTGCTATCACAAGGGAAGAATAACAGCCCTTGTGATAGCATGGGCAGTGGTAGGTACTCTTTACTGAGAGATTGGGGGTCTGTTAGACCTCAGATCTCTCCTTTGCCCTTAAAAGCGTCAGATCAAACCAAGATCGGCATGAGCCAATGCTTTTTTTCAAACCAGTAATGATTTGTTTACTACAACCAGTGAAACTGGAAGTGAAGAAATACTTGTCGCTTCCAGTTTCTTACACCACAGAAATGATTAGGGCCGTTCCGGTCCCCAATCAGCTCTATGGTCAGACATTGAAACTGCTGGCTGCAGTTCCGGCCTCCCTAGTGGGTAAAAGCAATCCAGTGGCTATTTAGCCGCTAGGACTGCTATTACAAGACAGAGCATTGCCAGCTGAAAAAAATACTGGGATGATGCCTGCACCTGGAGGCATCATCCTGGTATAACCACTGAAAGGCCAGCGATGTACAGGTATGTCACAGGATGTCAAGTGGTTAAGTCTAAACAAAGGGGAAAAATAAATTATAAAAATTCCGGTCCGAGCATGTAGGCCCTGTAAAAAATAATCTAGAGTGGGTGACCGGGGACAAAGAGAAGGCAAATTTATTAAATACCTTCTTCAGCTCTGTGTATACAAAGGAGCATTGGGGAGCTCTTGTCCATAATGGGCATTGTATTGACATAGCTCCAGATGATCCACTTTGGTTCACAATTGATATGATCCAGAAATATTTAGACAGAATAAAGGTGAATAAAGCACCTGGACTGGATGGCATACACCCACGAGTCCTTAAAGAATTGAGCTCTATCATTTCAAAGCCATTGTTTTTAATTTTTAGGGACCCTTCAATGACTGGCATAGTACTGGATTGGCGCAAGGCCAATGTGGTGCCAATATTTAAAAAGGGGTCAAAATCTTTACCAAGTAATTATAGACCTGTTCGTTTAACTTCTATAGCTGGGAAGATACTGGAGAGTTTAATAAAAGACCACATAGATGAGTTCTTGCTAGAAAAAAATATTTTAAACAACAGACAACAAGAGTTCATGAAAGACAGAAGTTATCAAACAAATCTGATTTCTTTTTATGAGGAGGTGAGCAAAACCTTGGAAAGAGGGGTGGCTGTGGACGTGGTATACTTGGATTTTGCAAAAGAGTTTGACACAGTTCCCCACACACTGCTAATGTGTAAAATAAAGTCTACAGGCTTGGAAAAATCTGTATGTAAATGGATAGAAAACTGGATAAAGGATTATATTCAGAGAGTAGTGGTTAATGATTCATACTCTGAATGGTCTGGGATTAAATATACCATTTCAGTCTTTGCAGATGACACCAAGCTGTGCAGTGGAATAACGTCCTTACAGGATGTCTCCAACTTACAAGCCGACCTCAATGCAATGTGTAATTGGGCAACTATGTGGCAAATGAGGTTTAATGTTGATTAATGTAAAGTTATGCACTTGGGGGCTAAGAATATGCATGCATCATACATACTAGGGGGGGTACAACTGGGGGAATCAATGGTGGAGAAGGATCTGGGGGTTCTGGTAAATTACAAGCTTAATAATGGCATGCAATGCCAAGCTGCGATTTCTAAAGCGAGCAAAATCCTCTCTTGTATTAAAAGAGGTATAGACTCCAGAGAGAGATATCATATTACCCCGGTACAAATCATTAGTAAGACCTCATCTGGAATATGCTGTTCAGTTTTGGCCACCAATTTACAACAAGAACACTGGGGAACTGGAGAAAGTACAGAGAAGGGCAACCAAACTGATAAGAGGCATGGAGGAGCTCAGCTATGAGGAAAGATTAGAGGAACTGAATTTATTCTCTCTTGAGAAGAGGAGATTAAGGGGGAATATGATCTCCATGTATAAATACATCAGTGGTTCATATAGTGAACTCGGTGTAGAGCTATCCACCCTGAGGTCATCACAGAGGACAAGGGGGGCACTCTTTACATCTGGAGGAAAAGAAATGTAATCTCCAAAAACGGAAAGGTTTCTTCACAGAGAGAGAGCTGTGAAAATGTGGAATAGACTTCCTCAAAAGTTGGTTATGACCAGCTCAGTGGATTTGCTTTAAAAAAAGGCCTGGATTCTTTCTTGGATACACAGAATATAACTGGATACTAACATTTATAGGTAAAGTTGATCCAGGGAATATTCGATTGCCTCTCGGAGGATCGGGAAGGAATTTTTTCCCCTGCAGGAGCAAATTGTATCATGCTTTGCTGGTTTTTTTTGCCTTCCTCTGGATCAACTGTGGGGGTGTAGGATTCTAACCTATTTTTTTTTTAATGGTTGAACTGGATGGACTTTTGTCTTTTTTTCAGCCAGACTAACTATGTAACAATAATGTCTGCATGCACGCCTTTACACAAGTATTTTACAGATTATTACACAGGAACTTTTCTCCTTGAAAATACACATGTAATAACATTAGTAATATTTTTATGACCGTGTGAATGAAGCCTTAAGCCTCTTGCACACAGAAGTAAAAAAGCGCCACGTTTTTTAAGGATCTGGATAAAGATGCATTGTTGTCCATGGAACAACACACACCGCTTGCTTGTCCCCTCCTATCCTGACCTGCTGGGCTGCACACTCGAATAAGAATTTGGTATGGATTTTGGGGGGCCCTGTGGACCTGGTTTGGGGAGGGACCCCAAGCTGTGTTTTGTTTTTTAATTTTTAAATGCCAGCAATTCTCTGAGTCATAGTTTGACGTAGTGGCTGCCCGCTCCCTAACAACTATGATATTTACTGGTCAAGGACACCAGTGGATGCCCGCTCCTTTACAACCAGCTATTTACTGGTTAAGGACATCAGCAACTGTTGGATCCTTAACCACCAGCTATTTACTTGTTAAGGACATCAGCGACTGTTGGATCCTTAACCACCAGCTATTTACTGGTTGTTAAGGATGCAAGCTCCTTAACCAGTGCTAATTAAATATATCCCTTAAGCAACACATGGTGTAAGCATAACATATTCAACTAATGTGCTTATTTATATACTTAATGAATTAACTTTAGAGTCAGTTTATGCAGTATTTACCGTGCGTTTTTCTTTGCTAGTGCGATACATACTGCAAAACTGACAGTGAACTGATATTTTGAATTTTGCATGAGATAATTGGAAAAAATGTGTCACATGATCCAATTATCTCATGTGATATTCTTTAGTGAATGAAGCCCTGTGTCTGTTAGCCCATCATTGATTTTTTTTTTTTTTTACCAAGTTGCTGGCTGGAGCTAAGCAAATCACTTGTCACTCCCAGGCACAAACACACACATTTCTGCACACTGTATGGACCTCTGCAGTCTTGTGATGAGCCCTTAAAGTGTGCCTGCAAAGCAATGAATACTTGAGCACAGCTTTTCCATTTCCATTTTCAGTAGAAAAAAAAAATTCTGATATAAATGTCATCACGGACCTCTAAAGTGCATAAATTTACAGGGGGTTCTGCTTACAGTGTATCAAAATGCAAAACCAAATATGTATTAACGTGAAGCTTACCAGTTCTAAGATTGTTGTGTGCATGTTCTCTTTATTGGGCTTTTTTTTTAATCTAGTAATTTTGCTAACACTTCCTTTCATGGCTATGCTTTTTCCTCCACTGCATCTATGGAGGTAGTCAGGGCAGGTTTAGATACACAATAAGACTGTGGGGGTGTATTTAGAATGGATTCCCACAAGATACACTTAACTTTCAGCCAGGATTCACATTTTTGGTTTAAACCTTGGATGAAAGTGGTGTAAAAACATTTATAAATATATCCCTATATGTCTGAAGTGTGTACACATAACAAAAAGATTGAAAATAAAACAAGTAATAAAATTTTGGAATATTTATTTTTGCTTTTTTTTAATCTTTAAATAAACAAATATAACCATCATTAGGACGCAGACCCCCTCCCCTTGTGACACTTCATAGAGGATTCTATACAAAAGGGTCCAGCAGAGATCAAAAGACTACCAAGGCAATGTGCACGTTTTTACCAGCAGATGGAGCTGCAATTCAAATCTAATTGCAGATCCATGACTGGGGGAAAAAAAAACAAAAAACAAAGTACTGATACTATGAAAAAAAGAATCTGAAAAAATAAATAAATAAATAAAAAGGAGTTTACTTTTTTTTCCACCTTGAAATCTTTTAAAAGAAAAGAAACAGTCTACCACTGCTGATCTTTCCTTCCGAGAATGCTAGTTGCCTGGCTGTCATGCTTCAGCGAGTCCAATATAAAAATGAAAAATTCTGATTTACTTGCTGAGATTGTTCTGGGTCTGTCACTCTCAGATTACGGATACCACACACAGCCAGGCAACTAGCAGTTTCTGAAGTAGGCCAGCATTGTCAGTCCACCGTTCTCTGACAACAGGCACTTTAAAGACACTTTGTCACTAAGGAGAAAGAGGAAAACTGCTGCAGACATTAAGAAAACTTGCATACCTGTAACGGCTTCCCAAGCCTTCCTGTCGCAGCCAAATCTCAGGCATTTCTAAAGGCAAAGCTTTGGCACTATGACCCTGCCCATTCCAGTGAAGAGCCAATAGAAATCTGTGAAGGCAAGGCTTAGCAGCAAGCTTTAAAGCTGAACTCCGGCCAAAAACTATTATTGGCCATTTGCACTATAAAAATAAATGACCACTAATGAAGCGTGTACAATGTGTGGCTGCTGCTGTGTTATTAACTTTTACCATGTACAGTACAGTCAGCACTGAACCGTACAGCTCCGGCTGTGGTACACAGATCACATCGGGTCACTCACTCTGCAGGGAGTCCATGCTGATAACATCTTGCATTCTTTTCAATGAATGAAAGGCTGTGATTGGAGGAGGAGATATCATGATGCTAATCTGTACTTCCAATCACAGAACACCTTTAACCACCTCCCGTCTGGCCGTTGTAAATAAAACAGCCGACGGTGGCCGTGCAGGGTCGGATGGCCATTTATAAACGGCCTCCGCGCCCCCTGCTTGTGCATGCTCCCTGGGAGCACGCAGCACCGAGATCCGATGCGTGTTGTGTCCTCCGGACACAGTGGAACACCGATCGTCGTACGGGACCTCTGTGCGAGGTCCCGATCATGTGATCACTGACTGGCCAATCAGTGATCACATGCAGAGTAGTAAGCAAGATGTCACTTCTGACAGTAAGCAATATGTCACTTCTGACATCATTGCTTACCACGTGTGAAACCTGTGAATGATCATGAGGCCACATGGTACAAAGCTATTCACAACAGCCTTGTACCATGTGACAAGCTGTGACCAATCACAGCTCACACAGTAGTTCTCAATATCTGCAAGAATGCAGCCAGAGAAGAGAAATTATTGCTTTTACAGCCTTTATGGGTATAAAAGTAATCAATGTAAAAAAAAAAAAAAGTCATCAGCCCCCACAAGTAGTACAGTGTCACCATGGTGAAACTGTACTGCTAGGGTGACAGTATGTAAAAACTAAAAAATTAAAATATAAAAAAATAAAAATTAAAAAAAAAAAAGTTTAAAAATTATAATTTTTTGTTAAAAACTAATTTGGGTTATTTTTTACTAAAAATATAACGGAATAAATTGTGACCTACATTTATGATGAAATATTTGCAAAATTTTATAAGAAAAACACTTGTTTTTCAAAATTTTTGGACTTTTTCATATACAAAACAAAAAAAATAAAAATCCAAGTGGTGAATAAATACCACCAAAATAAAGCTTTATCTGTCTCCAAAAAATTCATATGGGTACAGTGTTGCATGACCGCTCAACTGTCATTCAAAGTGTGATAGCATTGAAAGCTGAAAATTGGCCTGGACAGGACATTTCCAGAAAAGACAAGCAGCAGAGCAACCGACATGCTGTGATCGATGTAGTCCAGCCAGAGCTGCAAGTTTTGGGGGATATTGAAAGTAACAATATTACAGAATGCAGGAGTGGCAGCACAGTGCACACACTTCATTAGTGTGCATTAAGTTTTACACTGCAAAAATGTTTTTTAGCTATAGCTCAGCTTTAAGGCCCCATTCACACTTGCAAATGGGGAAGTTTGTGATTAGATGTGGCAGACCCAGTGAGGGTTCCTTGCATTAGTTACAGGTAAGAAGTCCCATTAGAAATAATGGAAGGCTGACAGCAGCTATTCATGGCCATTTGCATGTATCAACCCTGGTCAGTCTGCATTCAGGGCTGATCATTTGCAGGTAATTGCTGCTTGAGTGATGCGGCCGTGAATTGCTGCAGGAGCTGTCAGCTTGTTTTCAATGGGACTTTCTGCCTGCAAATAATCGTGAGAACCCCTGCTTGGTCTCCTGCATCTAATCATAAATGATTTGATTTGAAGTGTGAATGTGGCCTAAAGCCGGTACATGCAGCCACCTCTGGGTGCCTGCAACATACACCTTCAGTAGTTTGCTCCCCTTCCCTCTAGTGACAGTCTCCTTAAGGTCTCGTGTTGGTAAAACCATGGACTTCTGTTGGCAGTGGTCCACAAAGGTTTGACACAAACAGAAAGCACTCACCAACAGCTCTGAATAGACAAGCGCCATCTTCCTTCATCTGTTTAATAATAAATCCCTTCTTCTCTTGCAGCGCCTTTGCAAACCAGTGCTCCTGCTGGAAGGTAAAGACACACAGCTGCATTAGAGGGTCCACTTAAAGTCAGACTAAAAAATCCAAGTAATGACAGGTTCTTCCACTGCTGATCAACAAGTCCCTGGAAGCCATAAACCACACACGAGTGGGCTTACAGGCCATTTAAAAGAAAAGTGGAACCCTCCTATTTAATAAGGGTGTTAAAGTATTTGAAAGAAGTTCTACAGTTGTACAACATTAGTAATGAATAACCACTGCTTCTACATAGTACTCATCCCCAATGGAGTACCCTTACCTGAGTATTTGGAGGCTGATCCACCCATCCAACTTCAGTCAGAGCTGCATACTTAGGCCAATTATTGAGGCCCTCCCTGCAAACCAACCAGCCCCAATGCACATCACCTTTCTTTCTGACAACAGGAGACCTTGGCCAATCAACATGTTAATGAGCCCGCTTCTGGCCATAGATCGGTAGAATTTTGAATGAAAATTCTTGGGGGAAAGAAGGTTTTAAGAACATTTCTTCTTCTAATCATTAGAAAGGTCAAATTGATGTTCATTTTTGTACAAAATTCGCAAGAGCAAGATGGAAAATTTTTTCTTGAACAAATTTCCAACAGTGTATGTGGTTTTCATTTGGTAAAGTCCATTCATTCCAAAATCAAATGTTAAAAGCAAATTAAATCTGTCAAATGACAAATTGAATGTTCTGGGAGTTTCTGTACAATTTTTCATATTTTCCATTCAAATTACTATCCATCTATGACCAGCTTTAGTTTGAATGGTTGACTAGTGGCACGTCCACATGCCATAGCACTACCACTGGAGTCTACCAATTCGGAGGCAAAAGCTTCAGGATAAAGAGCAGACACACAGAAGGGAGTCCAACAAGGGGCACCCTCGGCTGTTCCTATTTATTGGCATTTAGAGCACCAGACTCAAAGCAAGCAAAACCTGTAGCTGCAGACCTGCAGGAATTTGGTTCCTTAAAATATTTATTTCATATGAAACAACCTATTCAGAACTAAAGGATATTTTTTTAATTTCTGAAATAAACATTTTTTAGAGGCAAAATAAAGTATGTGGTTACATTACTTATGCATCTTCGATAATCGGCTGTTTTGTCACACCTTCCCAAAAAGCTTTGAAAATGAAAGATTAAGAAAGCAAAAAACACATTTAAAAACAATGTTTTTAATTAAACTTATTTGCCACTTTATATAAAATATGTTATACATGAAATAAGGGGCGCCCACTGCTGAACTAACAATACTAGTTGCTTTGTTGCAAATAATTTAAGTTAAAGCTGGAATGAATATGCAGGTTTGGAAAGTCAAAATGCAATCATAATTCCTGATTTGCACACTTGTTTCAGGAAGGTCAAAAAATGTCAGCTACATGATCAGTGTGACAGCCAGGTAACTAGCATTTTCATAAGTGGTCAGCAATGGGAGCCCCAATATTCTTGCAACACACCTCTCTGAAACTAGTTTTATTTTGTTACAAGAGGTCAGACTTTCTGCCCTCAGAGTTAAAGTATCTAAGTACAGTCAGAATAATTAGAGCTGTAAAAATATAAGCATATAAACAAAATAGTGAAATAAATCACCTTAAATCCTGCAAAACCCCTTTTATTCAGCAGTCCTGTGACCACAATTACTCTGTTCAGAAAGGCTGGGAGTATGGACCCAAAGCTGCCCAGAGCCATGACCTTTGATGGGTAAACTACACTACCCATCGCCCTTTGCTGCATTTCATGCTGCACTCCATGTTGCCGGAGGCTGTGATTAGCTGTGGCGAGAACCCCACCTCTCATCTTGCCTCAGGGTAAATATAATTTAAAAAAAAAAAAAAAAAAAAAAAAAAAAAAGAAAGAAAAGGCCTATTTCCCCACTTACCATCTCATATATAAAATGTATTCACTGAGCGACTTTTTTTTTTTTCTAATTTGATTCCTGTTGTTTTGTTGGGAGCAAACCACATCCTATCCAGGATCCAAAATTTTATTTAAAGCAGTGAATGAACTTTCATCCCACGCTTACACTTGTAGGACCCTAGTGAAAGGATAGACATCAATTACTTTATCCCCAATTTGCCATTTAAAACCTGCAAATTGCTTGTAACTTTGCCAGTCCAATTCAGTTATTTCTTTGCTTTTAATGGCCTTGTATGCTTAGCTATATTACTATCAGCCAAACCTGCCTGAAAAGCTTCTAAAGTCCCCTTAGATCTGTAGCCCAAGATGTACATGGCCCCTTGACTTAAGCCCAAGTTGACAATCAATAAGCACTTCAATAACTTAATGTGAACTTTCATTAGTCACTAGACAGATACGATTTATAGGAGCCAAGAGAGGACCACCCTCATCAATGCAATAGTCTGCACTGAGCATTATGGTACAGCTGGTGACATCCTATTG
Organism: Staurois parvus; assembly: GCF_062004578.1. Lineage (NCBI taxonomy): Eukaryota > Metazoa > Chordata > Amphibia > Anura > Ranidae > Staurois > Staurois parvus. Next base: position 23,038,888 of record NW_028317950.1, read on the forward strand.
TTTGAACTGTAATGGTGCCATATCCATGCAACCGATTACTTAAACACCTGCTTTCTGTAGGTCTGTGTGCCAGATTATTTGAATTCCAAGTTGCTATTGAGACTTGTCCTCTCCCAGCCCTTGACCTGAGAAGTTGAGGCTTAATATACAGCCTGGACCTCAGATTCAAGGAGCTCCACAGAGATGGAGAGATTAATCTAAGGAGAAACAAAACACAAGAACTACAATGTCCTTTAACTTCAGTGCGGTTACCTTATAAACAATTTACCCCAAATCAGATACATAGCCACAACAAAAACTTATCTAGAAATGGCGGCTGCAGTTCTGTGTGTCATAATAAACATGAAAAAAAAAAAAAAAAAAAAAAAAAAAAAGATGGGCTGGAGTATTCTGAAGTCACAGTAAATGGTATAAGGAGTAGCTGAACAGATTATAGGAGTGGCATACACTGATCTTGGGAGAGTCATGAATCTGTCCTTTCATGTCACTGTGTAATGACTGTGCTAGAAAATCACAGTGTCAAGGCATTTTGTGGGAAAAGCAGAAAGTGGCAGACAGTGCAATAGGAAGCAGAGCAGTAATCCAAGTTCTCTATCAACTAGGGGCAGCACAGTGGCTAAATGGTTAGCACTTCCGCCTGGCAGTACTAGGGTTGTTGGTTGGAATCCCAACCATGGCACTACCTGCCTGGAGTTTGCATGTTCTCCCTGTGCCTGCGTGGGTTTCCTCCAGGTACTCCGGTTTCCTCCCACACTCCAAAGACATGCTGGTAGGTGAATTGGATCCTGTCGAAATTGGCCCTAGTATGTGTATGTATGAATGTGAGTTAGGGACGTTAGACTGTACGCCCCTTGAGGGTTAGGGACTGATGTGAATGTACAATATATGTAAAGCACTGCGTAAATTGACGGCGCTATATAAGGACCTGAAATAAATAAGGTACAAAAGATTGGATCTAGGTCATGCTTGATGGCACGTGGTAACACAAGCAATACAAGGGATTTACTAGTCAACACTTGTATGTGTATGAAGGACGCTAATTAAAATGGGAAACTTAATATGTCAATTCTTCATAACTGGGTTATTACAAATCATCTATGATGACCCAACTGACAGCATGCTTCCTGCTGATGTCATGTTTGTTGTTGTTTTGGAATCTAGCAGCCAATGAGCTCCACCTAGTGGCTGACAGATGTACAGCAAACAAACAATGGTAATGAAAAAATGACAGCTGAAACTTGGAAGGCTACTATGAGCTACATAAGACACTTTGAGCTCATTCTTACCACATTCTTTGGACACAAAACAGGCCCAATTCAATGACAAGCTGAAATATATTGAGATTGATTTACTAAAACTGGAGAGTGCAAAATCTACTGCTGCTTTGCATAGAAACCAATCAGCTTCTAGTGTTTTTTTGTCAAAGCTTAATTGAACAAGCTGACGTTAGAAGCCGATTGGCTACCATGTACAGCTGCACCAGATTTTGCACTCTCCGGTTTTAGTAAAGTAACCTTAAAGCGGAGTTCCACCCAAAAGGGAAAGTTCCACTTTAAGGACTGCTCCCCATTAAGGATTGGCATCTCCCTCCCTCACTCCTTGTAGACTTTTGGGACACGTGGCAGATCCCAGAAGACTACAAGACCATTCATGAAGTGCAGTGCTACTCGCAGTGGGTACCCAGTTCTGAAGCCGCAAGCTGTCACAGCTGGGTGCCCACACTGAAGATGCCGGCCTCCAGGAATACAGGACAGCCGGTGAAATGGGCTGCGGGGGACACACTGCAGGAGCGAGGGACAGGTAAGTGGCTGTTTTTTTAAAACTCAGCAGCTACAGTTATTGTAGCTGCTTTTATTTTTTTGATAGGGTGAGTGGAACTCCGCTTTGTTTCCTATGTGTTCTATAAATTTCTGAACATATAACATTCAGCATGCATGAACAACCTCTTTCTACCCAACTTAATGATTCACATTACAATGCATCACATTATTATTATTCAGGATTTATATAGTGCCAACAGTTTGCGCAGCTTTTTACAATACAGTTCAATACAGAAGAAATAGGAGGGCCCTGCTCATGGAGCTTAGAATCTAAAAGGGAGGGAGAGGTGGTACAAAATATGGGCAGCACAATGGCTAAATGGTTAGCACTTCCGCCTGGCAGTACTAGGGTCGTTGGTTTGAATCCCAACCACGGCACCACCTGCCTGGAGTTTGCATGTTCTTCCTGTGCCTGCGTTGGTTTCCTCCGGGTACTCCGGTTTCCTCCCACACTCCAAAGACATGCTGGTAGATGAACTGGCTACTGTCTAAATTTGCCCTAGTATGTGTATGTCTGAATGCAAGTTAGGAAACTTAGATTGTACGCCCCTTGAGGGTTAGGGACTGATGTGAATGTACAATATATATATGTAAAGTGCTGTGTAAAGTACCTGAAATAAATAAAAATAAATAATAGGTAGTAGCTGCAGGGGAAGATCTGATGGAGGAGATCAAAGTATAGTTTTTAGGTGGTGGGGCAGGCTTCCCTGAATAAACAAGTTTGCAAGAATTGCTTAAAGGTGGACAGGCTAGAAGCTAACTGGACAAATTGGGGTAGGGAGTTCCACAGGATGGGAAACGCTCTGGAGAAGTCCTGGAGGTGAGCAAGGGAGAATTTAACAAGAGAGCTAGAGAGCAAGATGTCTTGGAAGAAGCAGAGAGGAAAAATTTGGCCAATATCTACAAATGAGGTTGGTGATGTGTTGTGGGTGGCTTTGCATGTTGTGATTAGTATTTAAAATTTTATACGCTGGGCTAGTGAAAGCAAGCGAATTTTAACAAAGGTGCAGCAGCCACATATTGATCAGTAAGGTGCATAAGCAGCATTCATGATGGTATGAAAAGGGGATAGCCTGTGGAAAGGTAGGTCAGCGAGGAGGGAGTTGCAGTAGTCAGGGTGGGTGATAACCAGGGAGGGAATAAGTTGTGTCATTATTGAAGAAGGGGTGAATTCTGGAAATGTTGCAGAGGTAAAGGCAGCAAGATTTAGCCAGTCTAGTGGCTTGCTATGGGAGCACACCGAGAAGAGGAGGAGCCTAAAGTACCGACAGGGGACCCCAGAAGAGGATCGAAGCAGCACTGTGCAAAACCATTGCACACAGGAGGCAAATATGACAAGTTTAATATTTTTAGAGAAAAAAATTAAGCATTTACAATCCGTTAAAAAAAAAAAAAAAAACAATGTTTAAAAAAAAAAAAAAAAAAATGTATGTCAAGGCATATCAGCCTAAAGCTCCATAGCCAATACATGGAATGTTTTTTTTCTTTTTGACCAGCCAGCCGGCTGATTAACCATTTGACGCCCGGCCTATGGCCAAATGGCGTCTGCAAAATTGCATTACCTTTCCGGGAGGCCGCCATATGGCGTCCTTCCGCACATGCGCAGTTCGAAAGCGTGCAGAGCCGCGATCTGTCACTGGCTGTGTACCTCGGACACGGCCAATGACAGATCTGAGTACTGGCCCCCGTTGCCGGTACCATGTGACCTGCTGTGACCAATTACAGCAGGTCACATGACAGTTGTATACAATGGATGGCTTCATTCATGCCATCCATTGTATACTACTGCCTATCTGTGAATGGTCACAGCTAATCACATGCATGTCATGTGATTAGCTGTGGCCAAATCACAGCTAAGCACAAAAAAAAAAAAAAAAACCTTGAATGAATCGATGTCAGGTAAATGCTTGCTTATAGCAAAGTAATTCTTTGCTGTAAGCAAATTGGGGAAGTGATCAGTATTTTTTTTTTTTTTTTTACACAAAGTAGTACAATGTTACTATGGTAACATTGTACTACTTTGGACATAGTGAAATATGAAAATAAATCTTAAAAAAAAAGAAAATAAATTTACAAAATAATTTAAAATAAAAAAAAAAAAATATATATATATATATATATATATATATATATATATATATATATATATATATATATATATATGTATATATTTTTTTTTTTTTTTTTTCACACTGTCACCAGTCAGTGTCCCTGATCACCGCCATGCCAGTTATATGATGATGCTGTACTGCACTGGTGACAGTATGTTAAAAAAAAAAAAAAAAAAACAATAGTGAAAATACTTTTTTTTATTTTTTCATTTTCCGAAAAATGACAAAAAAAAATACGACTTCAAAAAAACTCAACAACTCTCTTATGAAGTACGTCGGACTGTCTACTTTGCAAAAAGTGGACATTTGGGGGATATCTGTACTGTTCTGACATTCTTGGACCTCAAGAAATTAGATTGGCTGTCAGTACTTCAGGATTGATCAATTTTCAGATCTATACCATAGTTTGTGAACTCTATAACTTTGATACAAACTAAATAATACATCCTAATTTGGGTTATTTTCACCAAATACATGTAGCAGAATACATCTCGGCCTAAATTTATGAAGAACAATTATTTATTTGCAATTTTTTATAACAGAAACAAAGAAAAACGTGTTTTTTTTTTCAAAATTTTCGGTCTTTTTTGTTAATTTAGCAAAAAATAAAAACACCAGCGATGATTAAATACCACCAAAAGAAAGCTCTAGGTGTGTGAAGAAAATGATAAAATTTTAGTTTGGGTACAATGTTGTATGACCGTGCAATTGTCATTCAAAGTGTGAGAGCGCTGAAACCTGAAAAATGGCCTGGGCAGGAAGGTGTAAAATTGCACGGTATTGAATTGGTTAAAAACACCATGAATCCCCCATCCACACAATTAGGTGCAAGAAGGAATCCTCCCTGATGGTGAATGGCTGAATGGTGACATGCAGATTTTGATACGTTGAAAACACTTCAGTTAACATTTGTGTGAATTAGGCTATTCGATGTATAAAGTAGTGGAAATTACGACGTAGATGTATTGTGCAGAAGTTGTGGATGGCAACCAGCCTCCATCTTTCGATTTCAAAGCCTAAAGTGGTTGTAAACCTCAGCCTACAACTAAAGCCCCAATCGTGGTTCCTCCCTGATCACATAGTCACATAAAGATTCTAAGCCAACACAATAGCCTTGAGGGTGCTTTCACACTTGAGTGTTTTGTAGCTTGAAACTCCAAAAACGCTCAAACTTAGCTCTCTACCTTCTTCTATGTTGTTGTGTAAAGTGGGGGGGGGGGGCCTTCCGGCCATCAGATATCAGGGAACTCTTATGTTCTCAGCTCTGTAGTGCGAATCCTTTGATCCTGTGTTGTTTTAAAAGGCTCTACTAAAGAAATGGCTGCAGATAAACAGGTACAACTTATGTAGGAGGGTTTGTTTCATCTCCATCATCTGTGGCCAGTCACTTCACTGGGTATAGCTTATCTGTCTGCTCTGATTTTAGTAAATAGCCTCCATTGTTTCTAAAGGAGTGTGTACTTTTCATATCAGGCTCAGTGATGTGTTTGTGGAGGGTAAAGTGGTATTAACACAAAAACAAAAATGGAATATATTGCAGCTTACCAATCATATGTAGTGGCTGCATTAGTTTCATTTTTTAAAGGCTTTTCCCCCCCTCTTTGTTTTCACCTGATGATCTGGCCAATAACACAACTGCTGTATTAGCGTGACCCCACTCTGGATGAAGGAGCACAGGGGCACCTCTGGATAGCATTGTTAATCTGGGAGGAGGAGAGTGTAAGATGGACTAGCAGATTTAAGTATACTAACAAATTGAAGTTAAAACACCAGCTCATACTGCGGTTACACAAACAGTTACAGAAATAGTTTTTTTTTCCCCTTTTGGAAAAAAAGGTTTTACATTAATAAATTAAAGCTGACCATTGTTAGCATGTTTGCTTTTGTGTTTAATACTGCTTTAATCATTCCATAGTCCCCTTTCTCCCCTAGAGCAACGTCAGGATGTTTTTTAGATGAAAAAACAGTAATAAAGATATGCAGGAAGCTGAGAAATCCTGAGCAGGCCTATATCAATAGAAAATATAAGAGAAAGATAATTATGTGGTTCTGTTTTATGCATTATTCTAGACAAGAGAAATGTGGCATCTGGTTGTAACAACTAAACGTTACTTCCACATTTTAGACATGAGCCTAGGTGGGCCAATAACTAATTTGGGCAGAAATAGAGTAAATGCCAACTATTTTGGGTGTTTCTATTGATTTTATTTCTCAATACATCTCTCTCCACAGTAATACGTATTTGGCTTTCCTGATCTCCTCTGCCACTCTGTTCAGTTGTAACAAAGGAATGACAGTATTTTTGAGTATGAAGGAGCATACGTGCCCAATCCTCTCATATATACATCACTGATCCTTATCGACTGGCCCAGCACCGACACATGGGAGCAGGGAAACAATCTTGAGTAAGCTCAAACTTGAGCAAATCGGATCATACACAGAGCTTTCTTTCCATTGGCTTCTGATTTTGATCAGACTGATTGACTCCTGGAGTGCCCAAAAACAGATTTTCTTTTCATTAAAATACTGCTGGCCTCATAGATAATGAATAAGTCACTAAGTGGTGTTTGATCAGCAGAATATAAAACATTTCTGTGTGAGAAAAGCAAAATCATATCAACAAGACACAGCAATAAAAACAATTGTTTTTACAGCTGAACTTCAGAAAGCAAAACCAACCATGCAATGGAGCTCCTCCCACACTGCTGGAATTAACTCATTTAGTTAGGTAACAATAAAGAAGATTTTTTTTTTTCTCCTTTCATATTCTTGATAAGTGCCTGTTGTACCATGTACTTATGTCAAGTATCCTGCTCTCTTTGTATTGCTTCCTTGTGTGAAATACCTGTTGATCCTGCCAGTCCCCCTGCTTTCCTATTTCAAAAAGACCATGTAAAGGCAATAATTTATGGCTAGGACCCGCTGATCAGCTGAGCGAATGACAGAAGAGAGCCCTGTGTTGGTAAACAACAAAGTGCTCTCTACAGACAGCAGCAATGTGATGTTTTTTTTCTCCATGCAAATCATGGAGTAAAAACCAGCACACTGCTTAGTAAAAACAGCACATAGTAAACACTGTTGGGCACACAGTTAACCCCTTCCCAGCCTGTGTCATGAATAACAGTGTATATTGTTAGCACTGTTCACTATATTAGTGTCAATCAGCTCTCACAAATGTCCGCAGTCCCTGACCATACCCTCCCCCTGGCATGTCCGCAGTCCCTGACCATACCCTCCCCCCTGGCATGTCCGCAGTCCCTGACCATACCCTCCCCCCTGGCATGTCCGCAGTCCCTGACCATACCCTCCCCCCTGGCATGTCCGCAGTCCCTGACCATACCCTCCCCCCTGGCATGTCCGCAGTCCCTGACCATACCCTCCCCCCTGGCATGTCCGCAGTCCCTGACCATACCCTCCCCCCTGGCATGTCCGCAGTCCCTGACCATACCCTCCCCCCTGGCATGTCCGCAGTCCCTGATCATACCCTCCCCCCTGGCATGTCCGCAGTCCCTGACCATACGCTCCCCCCTGGCATGTCCGCAGTCCCTGACCATACCCTCCCCCCTGGCATGTCCGCAGTCCCTGACCATACCCCTCCCCCCTGGCATGTCCGCAGTCCCTGACCATACCTTCCCCCCCTGGCATGTCCGCAGTCCCTGACCATACCCTCCCCCCTGGCATGTCCGCAGTCCCTGACCATACCCTCCCCCCTGGCATGTCCGCAGTCCCTGACCATACCTTCCCCCCTGTCATGTCCGCAGACCCTGACCATATCTTTTCCCCCCTGGCATGTCCTCAGACCCCGACCATAGCTTTTCCCCCCTGGCATGTCCTCAGACCCCGACCATAGCTTTTCCCCTCTGGCATGTCCTCAGACCCTGACCATACCTTTTCCCCCCTGGCATGTCCTCAGACCCTGACCATACCTTCCCCCCCTGGCATGTCCTCAGACCCTGACCATACCTTCCCCCCCTGGCATGTCTGCAGTCCCTGACCATACCTTTCCCCCTGGCATGTCCACAGACCATGATCATACCCCTCCCCCCTGGCATGTCCACAGACCCTGTCCAAATTGTCAGTTAATGTCAGATTGACTGCCGCACTATCACAGTCCTACTATAAGTCACTGATCACTGCCATTAGTAGTTAAAAAAACAAAACAAAAATTCCAGCATATACACCCTCGTTTGTATGCACTATAACATTCATGCACCAATCAATATACACTTATTGGGACTTTTTTTTTACCAAAGACATACACAGAATACATTTAGGCCTAAATTTATTAAGAAATTTGATTTCTTTTTAATTTTTTACTGGATATATTTTATAGCAGAAAGTAAAAAATATTGTAATTTCTTGTTTATATATTAAAAAATAAAAACCCAGGTGATCAAATACTACCAAAAGAAAGCTATATTTGTGTGAAAAAAATTTAGTTTGGGTACAGCATTGCATGACCGCACAATTACCAGTTAAAAGTAGAGCAGCATAGTATAGTAAAAAAATGGCCTAGTCATGAAGGGGTAAAATCTTTCAGATATTAAGTGGTTAAAAAGTAGTTTTACTTACCTTAACCCTTGCAGGATTGCTCCTGTCTGTGCAACTGTTTCCCTGAAGCCACTTCTGTTCGACGCCAAGTGCCAACATAATGGGTTATCAAAAAAAAAGAAGTCCTGTTTACTGCAATAATGTCTGCACTTCCAGACGAGCAGCATGTCCAGCTCTACTGTGAACAAAGTACTCTATAATAAAAAAACATTTCATTGCTCAATGCAGACTGGCACTTCTGTCTCCAACATTGCCATCTAGCGGTTCCAGCTGGTTAATAGGAAACAAGCAGCTGGAAACATTTTATTAAAAAGGACAAATTTCAATGTATAATTCAGTTAATAGTCATATCTGCTGCAGCAGGGAGAGTGGGTTTTATGCTCATATAATGTGCATACGTTCATGGCGAGCTCCCAACACAGTGACTGAGCTGTCACAGACAGCTTCCAGTCTGTATTTGTGTTCAGGGGCTGGTGGAATGGGTTTCTGATTATATGACTGCCATGGCAGCCAATCACAATGATCATGTGATAAAGAAGTCTGCCCCTCCTTCTGGCTTTGAGACCTAGTTAAAGGGCCACTGTGAGGGGTGGGACTGGGTTAAAGTATGACTAAAGGAATTTTTTTTTAAGATGTGAATAAAGTGTTAGTGTTACAAATGCTGTCAGTTTTTTTTATTACAGTCTGTGTCCCCATTACAGAGATTCACTCTCTCCAACTGTCCTGATCACTAGTGTCACTGGGAATGTAAGTGACTGTAAACCCAAAATTTTGAGTATTCACCAGAAAAGGAATAAATTGGAAATCTTTCATTGGGGACACTTGTTTCTGTGACAATTGCCTAAGGGGGAAAGGCTTCACAATAGAATGATTGATTCTAATTTTCTATAGAGTTTACAGGACAGAAAGTGAACGGAAATCTCCCTAATGAAACCAGATGGCAAAAAAATTGCAGTTTTACCTTTTAGCTTTAGATATACTTTATTGTGCAGTTAGACTGCTTTCACACTGCTGCACTGTTACCACGTTTTCCAGGACAACAAAAGCATATGAAAACTATTCCCCATTAAATCCTATATAACTGTTCACATTGCAGGTGTTCTGCGCTTTTAAAAGTCCTGCATACTTGACAGACTTGCAATAGAAGGTGCCTTTTTGGTGTAGTTTATCAAAAGCACACCAAAAATGCACCTTTCATGGTAAGTCAATGGGAACGCATCAAAGCCTCTGAAGACTGTTGGCAGCTACACAGGCCTGGCTGCAGAAGATAAAACATAACAAAACAAAGGCCGAACATTCATGGAAAAAAAAGATTTAAAATTCCTGAACTTTACCATACAATGTGACACACTGCAAAAAAACAACTCTGCAGGTACTAAACAAAAAGGTGCCTGAGCCATTATCAACTGTTCCTTTTTTTTTTTTTTTTTGCTAGTGGAGGTTACACAATGTAAAAACATGAACATCTGTTAGCTTGTCATCAAAAAATGGCTCAGACCTCCAGATTCAAGACTGCAGAGATCCAATGAGTAGCAAATATGCTTTAACATGAACCAGACCTGGCCTAAAAGTGCAGTACCTTCTGCAGCCTGCAAGTACCCATAAAGTCAATTATTCCTCCTGACGATGAGCCCTATCAGCAGTCCATACCCTGTAGCATGTCCACAGACCCCCGACCATACCCTCCCCGCCGGCATGTCCGCAGACCCCCGACCATACCCTCCCCGCCGGCATGTCCGCAGACCCCCGACCATACCCTCCCCGCCGGCATGTCCGCAGACCCCCGACCATACCCTCCCCGCCGGCATGTCCACAGACCCCCGACCATACCCTCCCCGCCGGCATGTCCGCAGACCCCCGACCATACCCTCCCCGCCGGCATGTCCGCAGACCCCCGACCATACCCTCCCCCACCGCCATGTCCGCAGACCCCCGACCATACCCTCCCCCACCGGCATGTCCGCAGACCCCGACCATAACCTCCCCCCCCGGCATGTCCGCAGACCCCGACCATAACCTCCTTCCTGGCATGTCCGCAGTCCCCGACCATACTCTCTCTCCTGGCATGTCCGCAGTCCCCGACCATAACCTCCTTCCTGGCATGTCCGCAGTCCCCGACCATACCCTCCCTCCTGGCATGTCCACAGTCCCCGACCATACCCTCCCTCTTGGCATGTCTGCAGTCCCTGAACATACCCTCCCTGGCATATCCGCAGTCCCAGACCATACCTCCCGTAGAATGTCCACCGTCCCTGACCATACGATCCTCCACCAACCCCCAAAGCATATGCCATAGCATGTCTGCAGTCTGTGACCATCTACTGTAACATGTTCAGAACAGCAGCCTACATATTCTTCTGATGGACAGGCTTCCCTTAAGCAGTCAATTTCTAGTCTGTGACAACTAGTAGTAATCATGTTTCCCTGGCCAAACACTTTCTCAACTAGAAAGAATGAAGTGATAAAGGGGGGGGGGGGGGGGGAGTATATTATTAGTAACACTCACATCACTGAAGGCCTTAGGAATGAAGAGTGCGTGAAAAGAAAAAATATATATCACATGGTAGTTCACCGTGGTCAACATACCCAGACAAAGTGTGCCTGACCGGAATGTGTTTATTGTAAAACGCAACCCTTTCCTTTAGCAATTTTCACAGAAAATGCTGACAAAGACAAACTATTCAGCATGTAATCAATTTAAAGTGGCATTGACCCCTTCCCACTGCCACCTCTGGGCCCTTTAAGAGCTTCTAAATGCGGGAGACGGGCATGCAGGTCACGTGACCACTGATTAGCTGTCACGATAAGAAAGCTCACGATCGCAAGTATGACGTGCGCTCCCGACACAGAAAAACGTTTACATCACACTGCATATATGTGGCCTCTTGGCATTAAAGCCCACCTGCCGAGAGGCTACATATGTGCGTACCATTGGAGGGGAGAGGTAAAACTAAGCTTACCAGTAGGTACCTTGGAAAAGACCCAAACTTGCACAGCCTAGTAGATATTCATATCAGCTCCAGCTGATGACATCACTTGCACAAGTGCAGTACGCTATGCATTAATGGCAGGCTCAGGGAGCTGTGATTGCAGAGAGCTCTGTCCTGCTATGGTGACATCAATACGACCCAGTCAAACAGTATGGTAGGAAGGAAAACTAGGTAAAGATGGAAGTGTCGGGAGAGGTGACGGTTCAGCACTGAAGGGCTCCTTTTGAAAGGCAAGTCTGTCATAATCTGCTAGTTTGAAGTGCCTACTAGCATATTGTGGCATAAATCTTCAAAGGGAGCATTTACCAAAAAAAAAAAAAAAAAAAAGTTTTGTAAAAGTTTAATACTGTTCAGAGTGTATATAAAATCAAACCTTTTTTAATTTTAGATAGTGCAGTAAGATGTTTGAACCCCTTTCAGGTGTTGGCTGCCCCTCTCAAAACAGTACTGACCACTAATGTCACCAGGAATGACAGGGAAAGTAAATCCAAACCTTTAGGTTGCAACCAGAACAGGAAAAGAGGGAACTCTTCAAATGGGGACCCTCGTTTCTTCATTTTGCAGATATTTCCTCTTCCTTCCTGATGTATTTACAGGACAGATAGTGAAGGGAAATCTCCCCAATGCAACATATGGCAACAACTGTGGTGGGCATTTTAAGAATTCCATACTCCATCCAGGGGAGAAAAAAAAAAAAAAGTTTTGGCTTTAGATATATTTTAACACTATAACACAATCACAGCCTGCGCCTGAAAGACCATTCAGGTTTTCATGTCACTTCTCTATGCTTACGTCAGTGGCCAGAGGGAATGGGTAAAAGCAGAGATCAGGGTTTAGCTGCAGGCGTTTGAAAACAAATCTAAATTTGCTTAATTTTTGGTTTAATACCGATGTCACAAGATAGTGTGTATTCAAAAGAGCTACTATGTGTACATAGCAGGGGAAAGAGAAGGTTTGCTTTATTGTACATGCACATAAGTCATTCCCAAACACTGAAAAACAAATGCAACAAAACTGACAGTAGTGTCTTCAGCATTCTTGAATATATTTTTTGGCCATTAGGACATTTTGATCAGGGCCGCCTGCCTGTTTTTTAGACAGACCCGATCGGAATCTTCATTCTCCTCTATGGAGTAGCGGGTGAAAACGGACATGTCCATTTACACTCGCCGAAATCCAATCCACCAAAAAAAGGGACAGATGGGGATCAAATTCCCCTTCCGTCCATCGGATCGGGTCGTATAAAAACGGACAGGCAGTCTGTTCTCATCCCATTGAGGAGAGCGAGTAACTCTGTGTCCGCTCTGCAGCAGCGGATCGGACACAAAGTTGTCATCCGCTTGCTCTGCGGGGATGAGAGGAGAGATCCCCCGCTGAGCAAGCAGATCCGCTAAATGGGTCCACCCCAGGGTGAATAAAAATCAATGATTTAAAAAAAAAAAAAAATAATCAGATTTTTTTTATTTCAATCGGATTTTTTTTAAATAAAATGCTTTTTGAGGAAAATATATTACCACCCAAAGGTTATTCCATCATGAAATAAAGATTAGTTTTTTAATTATGTAGAATAAGGCTGTATATGTTTAATTTTTTTGGTAAATAAATTCCATGAATCCATTCACAATGTCATGCTCTTCCAGAGGTTTTTGTAAGATTATTGGGCAGTTTCTCTGCCTACAAGATATTATCACAGATGATTGGTTTACTTTTGCAGTTCTCAAAACTGAATTTGACTCAGCGGAGATCACATGCCTCTTCTTCACAGCAAAAATGTTATAACATGAACAGAGTTAAGAAAAAGACCTTCATCCTAACTTCTACAAACCTAAGAATACAGAATCAACCCCTTCACTGCTAAGTTTCAAGAAGTTCAGTGAATAGAATAGAAACAATATTTTTCTGATTGTTTGGAGTGGAATAGATCTGCACAAGAAGAAAGTGAAACTAAGTGTGAGGAGGAAGGGGCTGACAGTCTAAGTTTCTTAAAATATATATATTTTGTTTAGCCAAATTAGTTAACAAACATGGATGTTTGCTTAACCTCCTCGGCGGTATGATTATTTCCGATTTTTGGTGCTGAAAGCGGTACCATTTTTTTGCATGGAAATATGTTGTTTTTTATTGTACGCTGTAATTTTTAGGAATAACTCACTGAAATCTGTCCGAACAAGAGTCTAGTAAACATTCCGGATATGATAAAACTTGAAACACGAAATCATAAATTATAATTTAATTAATAATCATAAAAAATAATAATATAATAATAATAAATTTAATTCAATAATATAATCAAACCAAAAACACTGAAATTTGAAATACAGAGGCAAATTCGCACATCACTGAGCAAAGTCGCAAAATCGTTTTCAGTGTCTGATGACGAATTTCCCCACAAATCATTATCACTCAATTCTGCAAGTGGTTCTGATTTACTATCGCTGTTCTCTAGCTGGTCTAAAACCGCTTTTGACATAAAGGGATGCTTTTTGGACGCCATGGACTTTTCTAAGTTTCCAGGCAGAAAGAACAGTCAAAATGCAGGCAGGGCACAGGACAAAGCAGTAGGGACAAAATATATGTGAAATGCATTAAAACAGCAATGTTTTATTATATAATAATCATTTTAAAAAAAATTACATTTTTTAAAAATTTCAAATTGGCCGCCGGAACACGGAAGCCGGATGCTGGCATCGGCCGGAGGAGATGGCCGGGGACGCTGCAGGGGACACATCACGGGAGCGAAGGACAAGGTAAGCGCTGCAGGGACTCCCTGAGCAACGCCGCATGGTAAGCCCGAGTGTAGCTCGGGGTTACCGCTTCTGGTACTGAAATTTTACCCCGAGCTACACTCGGGAATACCGCCAGGGAGGTTAAGCAAATAACATATGCTGGAATGTTTTTGTTTCAGATGAATAAATCTATTTAAATTGTTATTATTAAGGTAATGATTATTTTTCTCCTTCCTAAGTACAACAGAAAAGTTGTCCAAATATGAATGATTAACCTATTAAACTGGGGATAAAGAAACTAATATGAAAAGTTGTTATTCTAAAAATCTTCATCTACTTGCATATTAACGTTATACCAGCAAGAATTAGTCTTTATGTAGAAAACTAGGATTTAAATCAAGCCTTACTGACTAGTGATTTAAATCAGTTTGATTTAAATCAAATCCACCCTTGTCCACCCCATGTGAAAGAACCCTTAAATGCTATTCATTGTGTTTAGGGTGTATTTTATTATGAGCTCAATGTCCTGGAAATGCACTTTCGGTGGAATTTATCAAAACTGGAGCAGCTGTACATGGTAACCAACTTTATCTTCAGCTTGTTCAGCCAAAGCTGATCTCCAGGTTTTATTGAACATAAATAGTTTGTTTGGACCAAGCTGGTACAAAAGAAGTATTTACTTTGAAAGCAGATGTAATGGCTGTGAGCGCCATCTAATATGTATATAGCCTAGGCTACACAACATATACAGCGCTGTGTTCCCGCATCAGGATGGGAACATCCAGTCTCAATCCCAGAAAAAAATCAGAATGAGCATTGCTCAGCCAATCAGAGGAAGCTTTGTATTCATACAATACAAAGCTCCCTGTGAACGGCTGTGCTTTACTCTGTTGGATAATTTTGTACTTGTTATTTGAATAATTTCTTCAAGACTTGTTTGCCCTCCTCCAGTGATGACAAGTTCATATTCCCCACTGTCCTGAACATTGAATTTACATCATCCCGGCATTCCGATCCATTCTTACTAGCGGTGCACTGAAATGAAAATTCTGGTACTGAAACTGAAAATTCAGGATGCACCTGGCCAAAAAAAACAAAACTGAAATGGACAGTTTTTTAAAAATGTATATATTTTTCAAACGCAATTTTTTTTGGAGAAAAATAGACTTAAATGAACAAAAAAAACACAGAAAAACAGTATATACCCAAAATTTTTTGTAAAATATGAAAGGTGATATTACGCCGAGTAGATATATATGCAACATGTCATGCTTTAAAATTGCACATACTCGTGGAATGGCATTAAACTACGATACTTAGAAATCCCCATGGGTGATGCTTTAAAAAATTTTACAGGTTACCAGTTTAAAGATATAGAGAAGGTCTAGTGCTAGAATTATTGTTCTCACTCTGACATTCACAGCTATACCTCATGTGTGGTTTGAACACCGTTTACATAAGTGGGCATGGCCTACGTATGCGTTCACCACTCACCATCACCCATGGGGGGACAGGGGCACTTAAAAAAAAAAATTTCTCTTATTACTTTATTTTTATTTTTTTTACACGCTGTCCTTTTAAATTTTTTATCGATCACTTTTATTCCTATCACAAGGAATGCAAACATCCCTTGTGATAGAAATAAGCAATAACAGGTCCTCTTTATGGAGAGGTCTGGGGTCCATAAGACCCCACAACTCTCCTCTATAATGTAACGCGTTATCAAAAATAAACAAAAAGCATTGATCTAGTGCTTTACAAAAAAAAAAAAAAAAATGTTTACATGGCACCAGAACCAGAAGTGACATGATGACGTCACTCTGGTCCTCCAAGGGCATAGAGATGAGTAGAGGACATCCATCCTTCATCGATCTCTACGTCCAGCTGCCAGGATCGTTGGATGGGTTCTCAGGTAAGCCTGACTGAGAACCACCAACAGGTGGCGGCGGTATTTTCAGCACATGTATCGGTTCCTATAGGCTGCCGAAATTTCAGTGCATCCCTAATTCTTACAGATGCTGGCATGATTGAACGGTGTACACAGAACTGCTGCAGGCAGTGTTTACAAAAACTGCAAAGAGACAAGGAAATTAGATTTTTTTTTGGGGGGGGGGGGGGGAAGAAACTATGCTATGGAAAAAATTCTACCACCTTGCAATTATTTTTTAATACATTGATTCCACCTACAGTTATGTTTAGGTATTGTGTATATATCTAGGCCAATATTTCATATTGTCACTCTGCAATCCCAAATCTGCTTTTCTAATTTTTCATGTATGTGCTCCTTCTGTGTAGTAGCATCCTCAGAGAATTTAAGATTGATGCCAGATAACATCAATACCCATGCAGAATACGGCTCCGGCTATACTAAGATAGATGCAGACTATCAATATGGCCACATTTCCAAAAATCCATAGTGCTAGCATCCTTCCTGTATGGTCATCCATGCCTACCTGCAATTTATAAAGTCTTAGTATCTTTTCAAAGTGTAACTAAACACTCTAATCCAGGGGTGAGCAACCTGTTGATTGTGATCTACCAGTAGATCGTGGCCAGGTGACGGGTGCACCACATCTGCAAGATATAACATAAGTCTATGGCAAAGCACAGCTAATACAGGAAAGTCACAGGTGCAGTCGCGGTGAAGGCAAACTGAAGTAAGTCAGTGTGAAAGCAGCTTTATAGGGGCTCATTTGCAGTTTGGGGGACGGTAAATGCCCAAGTTAAGATGTGTTTTTACCACTCCTGCCCCAACTGCACCCCCTTTCACTGCAGTGGACAGGTGTGTACACGTCGCAGCCACAACAAGAGTTATACACCCTGTGCTGGTAGCACCTGGCAAGCATGACCCATTCAAGTGAATGATACCGCTCTGACAGCTCCCTGCAACCTTGTGCAGTACAGAAAACAAGGGGTTAAAGCAGGCAGCGTTCTGTTGCTTTCGCACCACCTGCTTGGAACCCGCAGAATCATGCAGTTGTGGGGTGCTTGCAGAGTGGCCTCATTTACTTGAATGAGTCACTATTAGCAAGAGGTAGCACCCCCTAAAAGCAACAGTGGGTTTAATTCCTGCTGCAGCACCTGCACACTTTTGGCTTTTGCCTCAGCAGCTACAGGAGGGAAGGATTGGGGGCAGTAAAACCCCAGTTCAACCACAAGGTTTTCCCAACCCCCAAATTTACATGTGAAGGAGCCCTAAGGGTGCCACTGCCGAACACAACTAAGGGCTCATTCACAAGTGCAGCAGGCACTGCTGCTCCTCTGAAAAGTGACCAGAGTGTGTTTTACAGGTGGTAAGGAGGTGATATGTTGCCTCTTCACCACCTGACTAAAATCCATGAATGCCATGCAATGCACATGATTGTGACACAGTAGTACGGCAATTAAAGGTTTAAATCAGGCATAAGGAGGCGACACTGCCCAGTGATCTTTGACTTCTCCCATGTTGTTCAGGTAGATTGCCACCTATTTAAGGTTGCCTACCCCTGCTCTAATCCATACAACATACAGCCTTAACCATTATCACTTGATTTAAAAGTTGCAAAAAATAGTCACACTCGCCTTTCTTGCCGCAAAAACACAGCGATTACTGCTAGCAGCTATGATAGCCCCTAGCAGTAAGCGCATGTAAAATCTGGCAGGCTGGTTGTACCCAAGCTGATCAATCAACTTGGGTACATTCAGCCTGTCCATACATTGTTTGAATCTCGGCCGGTCCCTGCTGAACGGTCCGTGTGTCTATGGCTGGCTTAAAGGGTAAGTTCACCTTTTGGAACATGTTGCACCCGTATTTAGGGTGGAACATGTAACATGTTCCAGCAGCTGCAGCCTCTCCTAATCTCCCCCCTCCCTGTGACAGCTTGTAAACAGTCAGCCCATATGAAGGTACAGGCTGAAAGCTGCAGGGTTTGCCTGCAGGAGTCTGGCATTGCACCCCTAAACCACTGATCATGGGTGCAATGCGTTCCAGGCTCCTTAGGGAAAGAAATAAATACATGCACGTTTTTTTTTCATGCAAAAATGTGTACTTATTATTTTTTTCCTAAAAGCTGGACTTATCCATTAACTACAGCTGGCCATACACGTGAAAATATTTAGCATCGATGGACAAATCTGCAGAGCTGGCTATTCGATTCTTACAGTCAGTATCCAGGGCTGTCAGAATACCCAAACAGTGGCCACATCTGATTGGGAGAGCATTTTCACCCCTGCAAAATTGATTTGATTTGTGTAGAAGAATAGCCTAACTATTCCTAAAATTCCTGCATACTCCATGTATTAAAAAAAAAAAAAAAAAAAAAAAAAAAGGGAAGGAAGATGTATATACTTAACCATTTTTAATCTGCTCCAGTCTGGTCACATGATCCCGCAACTCCAGCTTCCCTGTTCCCTCTGTCAGTCAGTGGCGGACAGGGAGCACAGACAATGGCAAGCCAAGGAAGTCAGGTCACGACACCTGAAATTCACAGCCGCTGTCTAGTGCTTCCTTACACAGGGTAGCTGGAGCTGCGAGTCCCCTTGAGAGATTAAAAAATGTAAGTATGCAGAGTTGAGGGCAGGATGCATTTTCAAGAAGATTTAGTGTTGGGCTTTACTGCCATTTTAAGCTGTAAAAGCCAGAATCAGCATGATCGCCCCAAAACTTACACCATTAGAAACAAGTCAGCAATGGCACCTCCCATACTTCTAGTGCAAGCAAATTCTGCAAAGAGTAGAGCAGCGTTTTTCAACCACTGTGCCGCGGCACACTAGTGTGCCGTGAGATATTGTCTGGTGTGCCGTGGGAAAAATTCCAATTTCATCTGTAACATGTGGCTTCGGCTCACAAATAGACCAATCATTAGAATCTAATGATTCAGTGGTCGGCAAGCCGCGGCTCGCGAGCCACATGCGGCTCTTTACCCAGTCTAATGCGGCTCTTCTGTGTGCCGGGCGCCTGCTCCCCTCCCTCCTCTCGGTCGGCCGCTCCCCTGCCTCCTCTCGGTTGGCAGCCCCAAAAGTCCGCGCGGACCTTTTAATCCGGCTTGCGGATGTGGCTGTCAGGATGTGTGTAGGCGGGGCAGCGTGCCGAACGTGAGGGGAGGGGAGCTAGGCTCCTCTCACAGTCCGCCCTGAAGACCCGAACGGCGCGGGAAGACAGCGAGAGGAACGCAAAAGGTAAGTGAATTGACACGGGGGACTTGGCTTACTAGAAGGGGGGGGGGGGAATAGTACTGTGGGGGATGAAATACTATATGAGGGATGAATTACTTTATGAGGGATGAAATACTATATGGGGGGATGAAATACTATATGGGGGATGAATTACTATATCAGGGATGAATTACTATATCAGGGATGAAATACTATATGGGGGGATGAAATACTATATGGGGGGATGAAATACTATATGGGGGGATGAATTACTATATGAGGGATGAAATACTATATGGGGGGATGAAATACTATATGAGGGATGAAATACTATATGGGGGATGAATTACTATATGAGGGATGAATTACTGTATGAGGGATGAAATACTATATGGGGGGATGAAATAATTATAAAATAATTTCTTTGTGTTTGATTACTATTCAAGAGAATTACTTTATATATAGTCAATATAGGCACAGAGGTAATTTTTTTTAACATTTTCTAATGGTGGTGTGCCTCGTGATTTTTTTCATGAAAAAAGTGTGCCTTTGCACAAAAAAGGTTGAAAAACACTGGAGTAGAGGATAAATAGAATCATAAAAATGTAAACGTACAAGCTTACAAATAAAGCTTTTACTGTTTGTTTGCGATAAAAGCAAAGCTTACCCATCTCTTCCCACTGTCCAAACATCCCTACTAGTCATGGAGGCAGCCTAATATATTGATGGGCCAATAGGGATGAAAAGGAGGAAGGAGTGGAAAGGCAAGCTTCCGGTCTGTACATCATAATGGCCAGGCATTTGGTGTAACAGAGGGATGTACAGCAGGCATTTCTGACACCCCTGAGCGCCTGCACTTTATGCAGGACAGCGGCCCCCCCAGTGAGTCACTTTACTGATCAATGCCATGCCACACCATGATTGACCATAACGGTAATTACAAGTTCTTCTTGCAGACCCCCTTATGAGATGAGTGATTGGCGTGCACTGACTGGACGCAGAATTTAACTGCCTTGCACTGTATAATGCAACTTATGATGAACATCTGGCCAAATAGACAACAATGAAAGCCAGGGGCCCCTTCCAGGCACACCAGTCGCCCATCTGATAAATACATCTGTGAGGGGGTGCTTTGTTAATAATCACTTTTATGCTATGCCCTGCTGCTGTGGGGCACAACAAAAACCAATAAACATTACACCAATAATGGAGGCAGCAACTACATATTCTGGGGGGTAAAATGAACAGAACATACGGCTGCTGTGGGAGTAATAAGTGGCACTGCTGCTGCTTCCTAGCTTAATGAGGTTGGCTGCTTTTGGAAAAATCTTTACAGGTCTTTTGTATCATATTTGTAATTGGTGACAATCAATCAATGTAAACATAATAGACTGAAAAATTAGATTGATCGTCCTTCTACACTCAACCAAACTGTCAAGCCATCAAAAGGCTTGTGTCATAATAGATCACATGTGCAGCACCATGGCAACTGCAGATCAAACAGAGGCTAAGATGGCAGCTTCCCTGGCTGTAAAAGAAAGGGAGGCTTTAGGTCCACTGTAATTCTAAATACAATACTAAGGGGTTTGTTTATTTAGAAATTCTCAGTATTGGGGTAAAAAGTCACAAATAATACCCATAATATTTGTAATGTGTGTGAAATGCTCAGTTTCTATCTGTTGCCTTTCACAGGGCGAATGCAACACTCCCTAACATCACATGTAAGAGAAAAAAAAAAAGTCTTAAAGCGGAGTTCCACTTAAAAGCAGAAGCTCCACTTGTTTGCCTTCTCCCTCCTCCACTGCCCTATTTAGCACCTTTTTTGGGGGAAGCGGGTACCTGGTTTTGACAGGTAAACGCTCAGGGGCGGACTGTCAACTCATGGGGCCCCCAGGCAATAGGGGATCATGGGGCCCGAGATTCCAAATGTTCAGTCCGCCCCTGTACCCGCTCCCACTTCTGTCTCAGTTCACCGCGGCGAAGTAAGCCGTACGTTCAGCCCCCTCCTTCCTCCCGCAGTCTCCTGGGAACTTTCACAGGTTCCAGTAGACTACCGGACTAATTTGGAGGGGCAGCGTGACTCGTGCATGCGCAGTGAGCACCCGGCGTTGTCACAGCCTGGTGACCACAGTAGAGATGCCGGCACCGTGGAGAAGGGATGGAGTGGGTGAGAACATTGCTGGACTCTGGGACAGGTAAGTGTTTGTTTATTAAAACTCAGCAGCTAGTTTTTGAAGTTGCTGACTTTTAATAAACACCAAAAAGGCTGAAACTCCGTTTAAAGAACATTCAACCAAAAGAATTTAAGAACAATTGGCCAACAGAGAAAATAGCCTAAAACTACAGGCTAGGAACATTTGATCATTAGAAGAAATATTTTGATAGAGACCTCCATTTCTGTGCTCGCCACTGACAGTGTAATGAATCCGGTAATGCAGACAGTAAGCTGCTATACAGAATTCCTACAATGTTGCAGAGATGGAACCCGTTGTTTACCTTAGGTTTTCTGTAGCTCATCTGTGAAGGGTTTCAGGCTGTTACTTTGTAAAACTATGGAGTACCATCTCTGAAACATTGTATTTTCTTCTGGTTGACTGTTTTTATCCTACAGTATCTGGCCATTTGTTCTATAAACTGGATGTTTTTAAAGTGTTACTAAACCCAAGACCCTGCATCCACTACATCTGGTCTCCCACAATACACACAACATGGAAATGCAATTATTCTAGTAAATATAAATATAAACTGCTAAATACCTTTTCTCATCAGAAGTTAGAGCAGTCTTGGGACTTCTATAAGTGTCCAGCTAACCACTGGTTAAAGTTTGTAGGAGTGTTCATTTTGCTCTAGGAGGATGCAGGACGCCTGACCTCTGTCTGGACAGTGCTGATTGGCCTTGTGCTGATCACATGCACTCTCCCAACAAAAATGGCTCTCTAGCAATACACGCCAAACTGAGCATGTGCATGCCTATGGTTCAGTCTGGAGATAAGTGGTGGTCTCTTGAAAAAGGAGAGGAACAGAGAAGGATCAAAAAGCCTTTCTACACAATGCAGAGGATTAACCCCTTCGTTTCCACAGGGAGTATACCAAGCATGCATTACTGCATATACACGCCGATTTTACTGTTGTGGGTTTAGTAACACTTTAAGCCTGGGTTCACACTGACGCCGTCCGGAATTCGCATTTTCTGCGCGAATTCTGCACCGCATCAGAATCGCACCCCGTTCATGCGGACCGCTGCAGGTGTGTATGTTACATTAACACCACCCCAAAATCTGTACGCAAAACGCGGTGCGATGTGCAGAATCGGATCGCATAGGTGTGAATACCCCCGCGATCTGATTCTAGTACGGACCAAAAAAAGGGTGCAGTACGAGTAGAGCCATACAAAATGCATGGCTTTGATCACACCACACACAAATCGCATGTGATTTGCACAGGAATGTGGTGCGGTTCCTGTGCGAATCAAATGCGATGTACCGCACATGTGAACCCGGGCTAAGGCATTTTTTCTTTTAGGATCAAATTTTGGGAAAAGTTACATTTGCCCTGCAAAAAGCAGCAAATGCAAATGAACATTACACACATCACAAACATTACTATGAGTAAAGCTAGGTCTTATTTATCAAGATGTGGAAAGGCCCCTCTATGAACCTTGAATCGCAGTCCAGTACCTTGATGGTGTACAAGAAAATGAAAAGGAAGAATCTGACTATTGGTCAATGCACGCAGATCTTGTGTCACATACTCGTATAAATGAAACTCCAGATGCAAGACTGAACTATAGAGGCATACTGGCAATCAAGCCATATAGATAATCCACAGGTCCTAACACTGGAACCATAAGGCTCCATATGCACACTGAGCGTTTTAACAACACTGGTAGCGTTAGCTGTGTAAAGTCGCATTAAAAATGTGAGTTATCGCTTTAGCGTTTAACCGTGTTTTTACACACACAAAAAATTTAATTTTTGCTCAAACACCCAAAATGCTGGTTTGCCGTGTTTTATCGTTTGAGCGTTTTTCCAGCTAAAAAAACTCCTCTAGAAACCCACTAGTTCTGGGGGGTTTTCCAGCTATAAAGCGCTGAGTGGACACACAGGATAACATGCTGGGGGGTTTACTGGCTGTAGAAAAACCCGCCAAAACCAAAAACAGCCGCTGTAAAAATGTCCAGTGTGCATGAGGACTTAAGATCAGTAACATTTCTCTGTGCTCGGTACATTTAGAGGATTGGACTGACCTGTGCATTCATGGATAAGAGAATCATCAGATATAAAAGCTGCTAGTGTTTCATAGGTACAAAATTCCCCAATATGAATCATCTCATACATGTAAGATAGAGTCACACATAAACCTGATCCTGGTCACAAGAGAGCGATGGGCAGTAAACAGAGCACAATACAGGGTAAGATTATAATGGGACAAAACAAATCACAGAGGTGACTGAACCCTGTACATACCACCCCACCATACAACATTCTATTCTCCAGGTCATTATCTTCCTGTGTAACTTTTCTCTACATCAGCTGCATACTCCCTTTCCACACATTCCACTTCAACAGATCACAAACCTCATAGGACAGACCAGTAATTCCTATTAACCCTTAATTACATTTTTCATCCTCCAAAATTATCTCACCTCTGCCATTTATACACAAAAGAAATGTTCCTTTCATCTCCAAAGCCAGCCCTAGTAGTCCTATATGTCAGCAGAAGTGACAGCCCATACCCCCTACCTTCCTCCACAAGACATCCTCAGTTACACAATATGACATCCCACCAATTCCCTCATATAAACAATGACACATCCCTCCTCCATGTACCAACTTCTATGTATCTCTAGGACATACTTACCTATACCCCAAAACACTGTCTCACTCCCCTATGTAGCACCATTGCTTATACAACATGACTTCTCTTCACGTCCTCATATCAGCATCGAAGTCATAACAGGACACCTCAACCCTCCCCCATACAATATCCAGTTATGCCTCATGATTCCTCAATCCTCCCCATATGACACCGTCAGTTATATTACATGTCACCCAACCCTCTCCCATACAATACTGACAGTTATATCCTATGGCCCCTCAACCCTCCCCCATACAACTTCCAGTTACGTCTCACGGCCCCTCAACCCTCTCCCATACAACTTCCAGTTACGTCTCCTGGCCCCTCAACCCTCTCCCATACAACTTCCAGTTACGTCTCCTGGCCCCTCAACCCTCTCCCATACAACTTCCAGTTACGTCTCACGGCCCCTCAACCCTCTCCCATACAACTTCCAGTTACGTCTCCTGGCCCCTCAACCCTCTCCCATACAACTTCCAGTTACGTCTCACGGCCCCTCAACCCTCTCCCATACAACTTCCAGTTACGTCTCCTGGCCCCTCAACCCTCTCCCATACAACTTCCAGTTACGTCTCCTGGCCCCTCAACCCTCTCCCATACAACTTCCAGTTACGTCTCCTGGCCCCTCAACCCTCTCCCATACAACTTCCAGTTACGTCTCCTGGCCCCTCAACCCTCTCCCATACAACTTCCAGTTACGTCTCCTGGCCCCTCAACCCTCTCCCATACAACTTCCAGTTACGTCTCACGGCCCCTCAACCCTCTCCCATACAACTTCCGGTTACGTCTCGCGGCCCCTCAACCCTCTCCCATACAACTTCCGGTTACGTCTCATGGCCCCTCAACCCTCTCCCATACAACTTCCAGTTACGTCTCATGGCACCTCGACCCTCCCCCATAGAGCATCCAATTATGTCTCATGACACCTTAATTCTTCCCCATAATACACCCTCAGTTATACCACATGGCACCCAACCCTCCCCCATACCACACCATCAGTTAAATCCCATGGCACCTCAACCTTTCCCCATACAACATCCATTTTGCCTCATGGCACTTTAACCCTTCCTCATACTACACCCTTGGTTACACATCATGGCCCCTCAACGTTCCTCCATTGGACACCCTCAGTTATACCACACGGTACCTCAATCCTCTCCCATGGTACACCCTCAGTTATACCTCATGGAACTTCAACCCTCTCCAATACTACACCCCACAGTTATACAATATGGAACCTCCCCCTTCCCCATAGAACACTCCCAGTTATACCCCAAAATGCCTCTCTCCCCTCCCCCATGACATCCTTATGAAGGCCTCATTTCACCTTTTGCTTCCCATTACGAATACAATATCCTTAGTTATAACCAATGACACATGTCCTATCCCCTCCACCATAGGACACCTCTCTCCTCTCACACTCTGCCATAAGACATCCTATGACACCTCTCCCTTGCCCCATACAACACCCACAGTCATACCATAGGACACCTCTCCCTTCCCCCATACAACACCCACAGACATACCATAGGGCACCTCTCCCTTCCCCCATACAACACCCACAGACATACCATAGGGCACCTCTCCCTTCCCCCATACAACACCCACAGACATACCATAGGGCACCTCTCCCTTCCTCCATACAACACCCACAGTCATACCCATGACATCTCTTCCCTCCCCCACATGACATCCTCGGTTATACCCCATGGCACATTTCCCTTCACCCTAAGCAAAAACATAACCTATGACACCCTTAATTATACCTCATATAAAGCAAAAATGACACCTCAATTATATCTCATACACAAAGTGACACTTCTGCCCTTTCCCCAACTACCCCCCAGTTACACTTCATGCACAAATGTGACAGGCCATGACACCTTCACCTCTCCCCCCTCAGTTCCACCTCATATACAGCACAGCACATGTGACAGGCCATGACACCCCTCCCTTCCCCATGACCCCCTCAACTATCTCTCATACACAGATGTGACTGGCCATGACACCTCAACACCCCCCCCCCCCCCCCCGTCAGTGACAGCTCGTACACAGCACATGACAGGCCATGATTCCCTCCCCCCCATGACACCCTTAATTATACCTCATACACAGATGTGTCAGGCCATGACACCTCCACCACAGTTCTACCTCATATACAGCACATGTGACAGGCCATGACACCCCCCCCTTTTCCCCATGACCCTCTCAATTATATTTCATACACAGATGTGACAAGCCATGACACCTCCACAACCCCCCCCAGTTACAGCTCATATACAGCACATGTGACAGGCCATGAAACCCCCCCACATGACACATTCAATTATACCTTATACACATTTGTGACAGGCCATGACACCTCCACCCCAGTTACACCTCATATACAGGCCATGACACCTCCACCCCAGTTACACCTCATATACAGGCCATGACACCTCCACCCCAGTTACACCTCATATACAGGCCATGACACCTGCACACCTTTCCCCCCCCCCCCCCCCCCAGTTACACCTCATATACAGCACGTGACAGGCCATGACACCCCCCCTTTCCCCATGACCCCCTCAATTATACCTCACACAGATGTGACAGGCCATGACACACACCCCCCCCCTTTCCCCATGACCCCCTCAATTATATTTCATACACAGATGTGACAAGCCATGACTCCTCCACAACCCCCCCCCCCCCCAGTTACAGCTCATATACAGCACGTGACAGGCCATGAAACCCCCCCACATGACACCTTCAATTATACCTTATACACATTTCTGACAGGCCATGACACCTCCACCCCAGTTACACCTCATATACAGGCCATGAAACCTGCACACCTTCCCCCTAAGTTACACCTCATATACAGCACATGTGACAGGCCATGACACCCCCCCCCCCTTTCCCCATGACCCCTTCAATTATACCTCATACACAGATGTGACAGGCAATGACACGCTCTCCCCCCCTTTCCCCATGACACCCTCAATTATACCTCATACACAGATGTGACAGACCATGACACCTCCACAACCCCCCCCTCAGTTACACCTCATATACAGCACATATGATGAGCCATGACCTCCCCCTTCCCCATGATCCCCTCAATTATACCTCATACATAGATGCGACAGGCCATGACACATCCACAACCCCCCCCCCCCCAGTTACAGCACATGACACCTCTCCCCTCCCCCATGATCCACTCAGTTATACCTACACAGAGTAGACATGCCCCCCCCCTCCCCATGACCCCCACAGTTATACCTACACAGAGTAGACATGCCCCCCCCCTCCCCATGACCCCCACAGTTATACCTACACAGAGTAGACATACCACCCCCCCCCCCCCCCCCGAGTGTCTCTCACACGCAGTATACATGTAAACCCCTCCATGACCCCCCTCAGCTATTCCTCATACACAGTAGACATGACACCTTTCCCTCCCACATGACAGCCTTGGTTATATCTCATTTACTGTAGACATGACACCCCCCTTCCCCCATGACACCCTCCATTATAGCTCATATACTATAGACAGGACAGGCCATGACATAGCAACTCTCCCCCCACCTCCATGACACCCTTATTTACACCTCATATTACTGTAGATATGACAACTCTCCCCTCCAGTACCCATCAGTTATACCCCACACACAATAGACATGCCCCCCCCCCCATGACACCCTCAGTTATACCTCACTGTAGACATGACACCTCCCCCATGACACCCTCAGTTATACCTCACTGTAGACATGACACCTCCCCCATGACACCCTCAGTTATACCTCACTGTAGACATGACACCCTCAGTTATACATCATACACTGTAGACATGACACCTCTCCCCTCCCCCATAACACTCTCAGTTATACATCATACACTGTAGAAATGACAAATTTCCCCTCCCCCATGACACTCTCAGTTATACAATATCATACATTGTAGACATGACACCATTCCCCTCCCCATGACACCCTCAGTTATACCCCACACACAGTACCCACCCCCCTCAGGGTGTCTCTGTCGGTCTCACCTGCTCGGCGGTGTCGGGGTCTATGGTTTGTATCCGGGCCGCCGTCTCGTACTCGTCCTCGCTGTTATTCCCGGCCCCGTCCTCCTTATCAGGGGTGTTGCCAGTCCCGGGGATCCCCAGCGCTCCACCTCCGCTCCCCACCGAGCCTCCGCCCGCCTGCCTCCGCCTCTTACTGTGTCCGGGGCCCGAGCAGCACCCCCCGGGGCCCATCCCCGATCCGTTACAACAGCAGCAGCCATCTGGGCCCGAGCCGGCTCCTCCTCCAGGTCCTCCGGTACCGGGGGGCGGCGAAGCTTGAGCCCAGCGCGGGGGCGGCGAGGACCGGGGCCGTGCCCCGGAGCGGGAGTGAGAGTCCCCTCCGACGGCGCCGCTCCGGTCCCCGTCCTCCTTATCAGAGGGGGGAGGCGGCTTCTTCTTCGGGAGGATCGTCATCGGTCACCTTCACCGGACACCACCGAGCCTGCGTCACACCACCACCGGACCGGGGCAGCGCCGTCACTACGCAGGACGTCCTCCTCCTACCCAACGTGATGGGGTGTCTTCCTGCGCACGGATTGGTGGGAGGACCAGCGGGGCGGAGACAGATGGGGCGCGCGCCCTGTTAGCGTCATCGCGCCCGTGCTTGCGTTCCACACCTCGCTGACAGCTGCGCGATTACCGTGGCAACCTGGAGATTTCAACAGGCAGTGCAAGCCATTGTACAGTGAGTGTAGTATATAGCGCAGACTCTATTATTACATGTATGAAATACCTCACCATGCTCAGGCACCTCACTGGGGCATACATTAAAAGCAATCACAAGGCAAAGATATAGTATAATCTGGGCTGATTATTTTGCCTACTTGCCCTTGCCGCCTGGCCCAATTTTGGCATTTTGTCGCATACATGTTGAAAATGAAATTTTTTGGGCCATAAAATGACCCCCATACAAGATATATTTTATAAGAGAAAACACAAAAGGGCGCACTCTCGGCATGCATTACCATGGTATAAAATGTTTTATTGGAAGATAAGTAACAAGTGCATACTCATAATGGACCATAAAATAGACATGGAGCCAAATCTATCAGTCGCAGACAACGGGGGTCCTGTAGAACAACTACCTGGTGGAATAGCTTACGCGTTTCAGGAGACAGACTCCCTCAGAGCTCAAAGGAAAGGAGTCTGTCTCCCTCAGAGCTCAGAGGAAGGGAGTCTGTCTCAGAGGAAGGGATTCTGTTTCCCTCAGAACACAGAGGAAGGGAGTCTGTCTCCTCAGAGCTCAGAGGAAGGGAGTCTGTTTCCCTCAGAGCTCAGAGGAAGAGAGTCTGTCTCCCTCAGAGCTCAGAGGAAGGGAGTTTGTCTCAGAGCTCAGAGGAAGGGAGTCTGTCTCAGAGGAAGGGATTCTGTTTCCCTTAGAGCTCAGAGGAAGGGAGTATGTCTCAGAGCTCAGAGGAAGGGAGTCTGTTTCCCTCAGAGCTCAGAGGAAGGGAGTCTGTCTCCCTCAGAGCTCAGAGGAAGGAGTCTGTCTCAGAGGAAGGGATTCTGTTTCCCTCAGAGCTCAGAAGAAGTCTGTTTCCCTCAGAGCTCAGAGAAGGGAGTCTGTTTCCCTCAGAGCTCAGAAGAAGGGAGTCTGTTTCCCTCAGAGCTCAGAAGAAGGGAGTCTGTCTCCCTCAGAGCTCAGAGGAAGGGAGTCTGTCTCCCTCAGAGCTCAGAGGAAGAGAGTCTGTCTCCTCAGAGCTCAGAGGAAGGGAGTTTGTCTCAGAGCTCAGAGGAAGGGAGTCTGTCTCAGAGGAAGGGATTCTGTTTCCCTTAGAGCTCAGAGGAGGGAGTATGTCTCAGAGCTCAGAGGAAGGGAGTCTATCTCAGAGCTCAGAGGAAGGGATTCTGTCTCCCCCAGAGCTCAGAGGAAGGGATTCTGTCTCCCCCAGAGCTCAGAGGAAGGGATTCTGTTTCACTCAGAGCTCAGAGGAAGGGATTCTGTTTCACTCAGAGCTCAGAGGAAGGGAGTCTGTCTCCCTCAGAGCTTAGAGGAAGGGATTCTGTTTCCCTCAGAGCTCAGAGGAAGGTAGTCTGTCTCAGAGCTCAGAGGAAGGGATTCTGTCTCCCTCAGAGCTCAGAGGAAGGGAGTCTGTCTCCCTCAGAGGAAGGGAGTCATTCATAAGGCTACATTCACATTTTACAAAATACAATGAAAGGTCATTCATAAGGCCACATTCACGGTGTACAAATTCTAGCAGCAGTTCCTGATGCTGCTTCAGCAATTAGATGGGACCGCCGATCCTGTTCACTTTAATGACAAGTGGCTCTCTGCACAGGTAGTGATTACCTGCAGTAATCATTGCTGGACCCACGCAGAGTGCATCCAGCAGCGATCACTTCAAATAACCGCAGGCTATGCAGAGAGCTGCGAATAGCTGTGGCCGCTGGTGACATGTCATTATAGTGAAAGGGCTGGCTACCATACCTAGCCACTCAGAGCCACAGCAGGAATCTCTGATTCCTGCCGCTTCTATTTGCACTTGTCCTATTCGCTGGTGTGTATGTAGCCTTAGGCCCCTTGCACACGGGCGGACTCCACCAGCACATCTGCCTGCTCAGCGAGGGATCTTTCCGCTGATCCTCACTGAGCAGGAGGATGACAGGCCCGTGTCCTCTCTGCTTATGTAGAGCGGACACGGCCCGATTTCCTCTATGGATGGACAGATGTAAATGGACCACCAAATGTCATCCTATCCAATCTGTTAGACAAATGGGGAACTGATTCCCCCATTCGTCTGTTTTTGGCGAATCATGTGCAGACAGGTGTAAACGGACACATTAGTTAATATCCACCGCTGCATAGGGGACAATGGATGGTCCGAGGAGAGAAGAGATCAGCGCTGTGCACGGTTGCAACCAGGGCTGCCATAAGTGGGGGCAGCCTATACAAATTTAGGAGGCCTGGGCATCCCGAGGGGCCTGGCCTCCCAGGCCCCAACCGATGAGATCGAGACCCAGACCCAGCGAATAGGATGCAGGGAGCGGACTCTCAGAGTCAGGGTGCAGGGAGGGAACTCACGTGGAGTTAGGTGACACATGGAAGGGGCTCCTCTGAGACATAGCCCATCATGGTATGAGTGAGGTGGCTGTGGATGGAGATTAAGGCTTTTCCAGTAGCTGAACGAGACCACCCGGGAGAAGAGTTAGGCGGCTGAGTATGGGCTGGAGTTGCTGGATGAGAAGTAGCAACTAAAGCAGCAATATGCTGAGCTGGAGCTAGAGTACGGGACCATTCGGGGGGAGCTGGAATAACTCAATTAGGTGAGACAGGGACTGGGGAACAGCGGTCATATATATATACTAGATATACCAGACCAAGGAGTTGAGAGATTGAGGAGGGACTGGGGCATTTACCATACCATATATACCAGACCAAGTAGGAGAGAGTACCAGTGGGTACTGCATCCTATACCATACCAGGGTCATTTAGCATAAATACACTGCCATCATATACCAGATCAAGGAGGTGAGAAAGGGACCAGGGGGCATTTACTATATATACCATATCAGACCAAGGAGGTGAGAAAGGGAGACATGGCATATACTGTACATACCATCATATACCATTGATTGCATCATATACAAGACCAAGGAAGTGAGAGGACTGGGGTCATATATATAAATAAATACCGTACATACCAAGGAAGCGAGAGGGGGGACCAGGGGGAATTTAGTATGCCATGGAGGTGAGAGAGGGAAGTGGGGTGTACTGCATCATATACTATACCAGTGTCATAAACCATACATACACTGCCAATATATACCAGACCAAATAGGTGAGAGGACTGGGGGGTCATATATATATATATATACATATATATATATATATATATATATATATATATACCATACACACCAAGGAGGGGAGAGAGGGGGACCAGGGGCATAAACCTTACCATGCATACCACACCAAGGAGGTGAGAGAGACTGAGGGACTGGGGCTGTCTTTGTGCTGAATATATGGGGATGTCTCTTTATTGAATATAAGGGGATATCTTTTCTGGATTGGGATGTTTCTTTGCTGGATTGGGATGTCTCTTTGCTGGACTGGGATGTCTGCTGAATATATGGGGATGTCTATTTGCTGAATAATGAGGATGTCTCTTTGCTGGATTGGGCCATTTCTTTGCTGAATATTTGGGGATGTCTCTTTGCTGGATTGGATTAATTTTCATATATTAAGTTGTAAGAGTGTTAAAATAAAAGTGGGCGCACTGAAGGAGTTAGTGGGATGGTCAGTGGGCGGATTTGGTGGGATGGCCAGTGGGCAGGCCCTGGGAAATGTTGATGGAATGTACGGGGCCCCAACATTTCTGATGACTGCCCTGGCTGCATCTCTTCTCTCTTTGCTTCTTCTTTACACAGGGACTTTAACAGCAGCAGGAGCTATTGGCTCTTGCTGTTTTCAATCAAGTGTGGTGAAGAGGAAGTGGAAGTGGGACTATGTCCCACTGTGTGTTTCTGTGGGGGCAGATCCGTAGACACACAGTTCTGGAGCGAGCACGCAGCATTTGTACCCATAGCAAATGGCTTGCTAGTGGAACACACAAAGAGGAGAAGGAGCCAGGATCGCCGGTGGGGGACACAAGAAAAGGAGGATCGGGGCCACTCTGTGAAATAATGCTCCACAGAGCAGGTGAGTATAACATGTTTGTTATTTTAATTAAAAATATGTTCCATTAGTAACACTTTAAGGGATAAGAAGTTTCACTAAGTCAGTATCTGTTGTTGCTGTTTCCTACATGTTTAGTATGATTCTCCACCTGAAGATGCCAACATGTGCTGGTGCATTATCAGAAGCTAATCTGTTGTATTCACCCCAAAGGAGCATAATGTACTGCAGTTGCATGTAGGAAGCATTGAAGTTGGGTGCAAGACTACCTTTACAACTAAAGAAATAGGAAAAAAGTTGAAGATGAAGTAATAAGGAATAAGTAAGGCAAGAGGGATAAAGGAAGGATAGAAAGGTAAAAGTAAATTGCCAGGGGATTATCCAGAATTTGTATGAAAAATAATAAATGAATGCTTCACTACCACCAATAGTTTATCTGTGAACTAATGTTGTATATATTTTCAGCAATTATCAAATAATCAGAAAAAAAAAAAAACTGTCAATGAATCATAAACAAGAAACAAACTGTAAAGTCCATAAAATTGCAATTGTGGTAGTCCCATACAACTTGTGATATATTTCACTCCTAGGTAAGTGCTGCAAAAATGTGCATTTAGAAAACACCTCTCCACCACGTTGAATCCCTTTTGGACAAATCCTCACCTCACTGTGTTGACACCCAGGATAAAGATCAATATGCGCTCCAACACTATAAACAGACTCTTCAGAATCTATGTTCCCTGCTGCTCTCTGTGTCTTCTGTGAGACCGAGAAGTGAGAGGAGCACGGACAGTGCTGGAGCGGTGAGAGGGGTCAGGTACAGTGGGGCAAAAAAGTATTTAGTCAGCCACCAATTGTGCAAGTTCTCCCACTTAAAAAGATGAGAAAGGCCTGTAATAGGCATCATAGGTAGACCTCAACTATGAGAGACAAAATGAGAAAAAAAATCCAGACAATCACATTGGCTGATTTGGAAAGAATTTATTTGCAAATTATGGTGGAAAATAAGTATTTGGTCAATATGAAAAGTTCATCCCAATACTTTGTTATATATCCTTTGTTGGCAATGACAGAGGTCAAACATTTCCTGTAAGTCTTCACAAGGTTGGCACACACTGTTGCTGGTATGTTGGCCCATTCCTCCATGCAGATCTCCTCTAGAGCAGTGATGTTTTGGGGCTGTCGCTGGGCAACACGGACTTTCAACTCCCTCCAAAGGTTTTCTATGGGGTTGAGATCTGGAGACTGGCTAGGCCACTCCAGGACCTTGAAATGCTTCTTACGAAGCCACTCCTTCGTTGCCCGGGCGGTATGTTTGGGATCATTGTCATGTTGGAAGACCCAGCCATGTTTCATCTTCAATGCCCTTGCTGATGAAAGCAGGTTTGCACTCAAAATCTCACGATACATGGCCCCATTCATTCTGTCCTGTACATGGATCAGTCGTCCTGGTCCCTTTGCATAGAAACAGCCCCAAAGCATGATGTTGCCACCCCCATGCTTCACAGTAGGTATGGTGTTCTTTGGATGCAATTCAGCATTCTCTCTCCTCCAAATGTGACGAGTTGTGTTTCTACCAAACAGTTCTATTTTGGTTTCATCTGACCATATGAAATTCTCCCAATCCTCTTCTAGATCATCCAAATGCTCTCTAGCAAACTTCAGACGGGCCTGGACATGTACTGGCTTAAGCAGGGGGACACGTCTGGCACTGCAGGATCTGAGTCCCTGGCGGCGTAGTGTGTTACTGATGGTAGCCTTTGTTACGTTGGTCCCATCTCTCTGCAGGTCATTCATTAGGTCCCCCCGCGTGGTCCTGGGATTTTTGCTCACCGTTCTTGTGATCATTTTGACCCCACGGGGTGAGATCTTGCGTGGAGCCCCAGATCGAGGCAGATTATCAGTGGTCTTGTATGTCTTCCATTTTCTAATTATTGCTCCCACAGTTAATTTGTTCACACCAAGCTGCTTGCCTATTGCAGATTCAGTCTTCCCAGCCTGGTGCAGGTCTACAATTTTGTTTCTGGTGTCCCTCGACAGCTCTTTGGTCTTCACCATAGTGAAGTTTGGAGTGTGACTGTTTGAGGTTGTGGACAGGTGTCTTTTATACTGATAACAAGTTCAAACAGGTGCCATTGATACAGGTAATGAGTGTAGGACAGAGGAGCCTCTTAAAGAAGAAGGTACAGGTCTGTGAGAGCCAGAAACCTTGCTTGTTTGTAGGTGACCAAATACTTATTTTCCACCATAATTTGCAAATAAATTCTTTCCAAATCAGCCAATGTGATTGTCTGGATTTTTTTTCTCATTTTGCCTCTCATAGTTGAGGTCTACCTATGATGCCAATTACAGGCCTCTCTCATCTTTTTAAGTGGGAGAACTTGCACAATTGGTGGCTGACTAAATACTTTTTTGCCCCACTGTAAGTGTTTAAGGAGAGGGGTGGGTAGATCAGTTAGTGGAACATTTTTACCTTAATGCATTGAGTTAAAAAAAAACTCTGACTTTAGAACCACTAAAGTATATAAGGCAAGTAAAAATCAACTTTGAAAGTGAATATGCTGTACTCCTAGTATACATACACAGTATCTAACTTTTTGTTGTTATTTTATTGGGCCTCCTCACACCTGATTCGCTCAAAAAAAGTACTAAACCAAACTACTGAAAAAGGAAAAGAAGTAAAGAACCTAATGGCAGAAATGATTGATGAAGTGTCAAATATTCCAGTGGCAACACAACAAGTTTTAGTTGTCTGAATGAATCAAAAAGAATTTTGAACCCTAATTGTTTTAGCCATTGATGACATTTGCTCATAATGTTGCACCCAGGCCACCACCATAAATGGCTTCAAACATGCTTGGGACAAAAAAAAACCCAAAACAAACCGGACAGACTTGATGGACCACTCAGTCTTTTTTTTCTGCCGTCATTTTTCTGTTTCTTTCTTCTGGAATTATATCCTAGCAATGCCCAGTACCTAAATCTAAATAATTTAGCCCCTCAGTCCATCTTTGTGTTTATAGCTGCAATCTTATTGACCAGATGGAACAGTTTTGCAGTCATACAGCACAGCACAGTGACTGAGCTGTCAAAGAAAGCTCTCAGTCTGTGCTAATGATCAGGAGCTGGCAGGACTGGCTGCTGGTCATATGACCACTAAGACAGACAATAACAGTAGTCACATAATCGACCTGTCCTTCCAGCCTCCTTGGGTGTCAAGATTCTGTTAAAGGGTCGCTGGGGCTGGGTGGCAAGTAGTTAATAAGATGTACAGTTAGGTCCATATATATTTGGACACAGGCTACACTTTAGTTTTTTCAAGGTATTTAAGAAAACATATTCAAGCTATAGTTCTATAATGGATATGGGCTGAAAGTGCACACTCTCATGTATAATTTGAGAGTATGTACATCCAAATTGGAGGAAGGGTTTAGGAATTACAGCTCTTATGAGTATCCATCCCCCCTTTTTCAAGGGACCAAAAATAATTGGACAATTGAATCAAAAGCTGTTTCATGGCCAGGTGTGGGCTACTCCTTTATTCTTTCTTCATCAATTAAGCAGGTAAAAGGTCTGGAGTTGATTCTAAGTGTGGTATTTGCATTTGGAATCTATTGCTGTGAACCTACATCATGTATTCAAAGGAGCTGTCCATGCAAGTGAAACAGACCATTGTAAGGCTTCAAAAACTAAAATCCATCAGAGAGATAGCAGCAACATTAGGCGTGCCCAAATCAACAGTTTGGTCCATTCTGAGGAAAGAAGAATGCACTGGTGAGCTCAGCAACATAAAAAGGCATGGACGTCCACGGAAGACAACAGTGGTAGATGATCACAGGATCCTCTCTATGATAAAGTAAAACCCATTCACAACATCCAGACAAGTGAAGGACACTCTCCAGGAGGTGGGCGTATCATTGTCAAAGTCTACAATCAAGAGAAGACTTCACGAGAGCAAATACAGGGGGTTCAGCACAAGGTGCAAACCATTCATAAGCCTGAAGAATAGAAAAGCCAGATTAGACTTTGCCAAAAAAAATCTAAAAAGCAGGACCAGTTCTGGAAAAGCATTCTTTGCATGGATGAAACTAAGATTAATCTGTGCCAGAATAACAGAAATAAAAAAAGTGTGGAGAAGGCTTGGAACAGCTCATGATCCAAAGCACGCATCATCATCTGTGAAAGATGGTGGAGGCAGTGTGATGGCATGCGAATGCATGGCTTCCAGTGGCACTGGGTCATTGGTGTTTATTGATGATGTGACAGAAGACAGAAGCAGCTGGATGAATTCTGCAGTGTTTAGAGATGTACTGCCATCCCAGATTCAGCCAAATGCAGCAAAGTTGATTGGACGATGCTTCACAGTATAGATGGACAATGATCCAAAACACACTGCAAAAGCAACCCATGAGCTTTTAAAGGAAAATAAGTGGAATATTCTGCAATGGTCAAGTCAATCACCTGATCTCAACCCAATTGAGCATGCATTTCACTTGCTGAAGGCAAAACTAAAGGCAGAAAGACCCACAAACAAAGAACAACTGAAGACAGCTGCAGTTAGAGCCTGGCAAAGAATCAGAAAGGAGGAAACTCAGTCTTTGGTAATGTCCATGGGTTCCAGACTTCAGGCAGTCATTGCTAGTAAAGGATTCTCAACAAAATATTAAAAATGAACATTTTATTCATGATTATGTTCATTTGTCTAATTACTTTTGGTCCCTTGAAAAAGAGGGATGGCTACTCTTAAGAGCTGTAATTCCTAAACCCTTCCTCCAATATGGATGTACATACCCTCAAATTAAAGCTGAGTGTGTGCACTTTCAGCCCATATCCATTATATAACTATAGCTTGAATATGTTTTGTTAAATACCTGGAAAAATCTGTGTCCAAATATATATGGACCTAACTGTATATAACACACAGTATAGGCATACTTAGAATTACACTCCAAAACATATTCTGCCACCCCTGCTGAGTATGAGGATACCACATATGTGAGCCTTTTTTGCAGCAAGCCACATAGAAGGGCCCAAAATCAAAAAGCCCCTTCAACCTCTCAAGGTGCAATGAATTATGTATCTAATTTCCTGACTGCCTATCACATTTTCTGGATGCTCGAGAGTGCCAAGACAATAGAAATATCCACAAAATGACCACATTTTGGAAAGCAAACAACCCATGGCATTTTTTAAGTAGCGTTGTGAGTCTTTTGAAGATTTCATTTTTTTTGCCAGAAGTTTTTAGAAAATGCAGAAAGAAAATGAAAATGTAGCATTTTACAGTTGTCAGTTTATTAGGATATTGCCCACACACCATAGGCATTTTTAGAATCATACCCTAAAACACGTTCCTCCAAGTAAGGGGATACCACATGTGAGACTTTTTGAATATTTGTAATGATTATGCACCTCACAGTGCATGCTGTGTATCACAAAAATCAACCATTTCAAAATCAATTTTCTATTTTCATCTGATGACTGTGTCTTTCTATGAAGAGAGTACTCTTAAAAGAAATTTCCCTTTTTTTTCGATACTTTACTGATACTTTTTCTGCGTATTTGAACTGGAATGAGTTGCTTTATATAAGAACCTTTTAATACATTGATGATATACCAAGTGACTCCAGGTCAGTGATATTTTGCTCCCTCACTTACGATGTAATATTCTTAGACAGGCCTTTAAATTTCCACTCGCCTACTCACATTGACGAGTGGAAATTATAGTGGGGGCGAGTGTGTCTCCAGGGCCGTCTTGCTGAGCAGGCTCGGAACTCAGGGCCAGATCTGTCACTCGCAGTGGGGACCGTCAGACTGCTCAATAGTTGAGCAAAGTGAAAGCAAAGGAAGGACTGTGTGTTGTGCTCTCTGCCTCCCCTTAGAATGCAGTACCCGGCTCTGTGAGTGAACATAACGAAGCACTGCAACTTTTTATAGGGATGTGTGTGTGTGTGTGTGTGTGTGTTTGTATGTGTGTGTATGTGTACATATATGTGTGTGTATTTGTATGTGTGTACGTGTGTGTATTTGTGTGTGTACATGTATCTGTGTGTGTGTTTGTGTGTGTCTGTGTATGCATGTACATATGTCTGTGTGTATGTACATGTGTGTATTTGTACATGTGTTTGCATGTATGTATGTGTGTGTGTGTACATGTGTGTGTGCATGTACATGTGTGTGTTTGTATGTACGTATATGTGTCTGTATGTACATGTGTCTGTGTGTATTTACATGTGTCTGTGTATGTATGTACATGTGTCTGTGTGTATGTACATGTGTCTGTGCATGTGTATTTCTATGTATGTACATGTGTCTGTGTGTATGTACATGTATGTGTACATGTGTCTGTGTGTGTATACATGAGTCTATATGTGTGTGTGTACATGTGTCTCTGTGCGTGTGTGTACATGTTTCTTTGTGTGTATGTGTGTGTGTGTGTGTGTGTGTGTGTGTGTATGTACATGTCTGTGTGTGTGTACAGGTATCTCTGTTTGTGTGTGTGTATGTACATGTGTCTGTATGTAAACCTACATGTATGGGTGGTTTGGTCAGGTTCAGGATTATGTGGTTATTATGGGTGGTAGAGTATGGGGCATTTGAGATACTGCTGGGTTGGATAGTAGGTAGGATATGCTTGGTAGAGTTATGGTTTTGTGAGTGAAAGATTATGAGGGGTTATGGTTGTATGCGGTGCAGGGTCTAGGTATGACGGAGTGTTTAGGGGGACATTGGAGGCCCTGATGTAATGTGGGGGGACTCTGGGGACCCTGATGTAATGTGGGTAACATTTAACAGTGTCATTTCATGAAATAATTTACAAGGGCGTGTTTAGGGGCGGAATTAGGGGTGTAGCAGGGTAGGGGTTGGGTAGGGCAACTGGTGGTGAGTAACTCTTAAGGCCTGGCTAGTAGCTCAGGACTTGAAATTTTAAGCCCTGTTCTTAGATATCGACCTACTGCTGAGCTGACACGTAAAATATTAAAATTGACCAAATAAACCGTTATAGTTCAGCTTTAAAGCGAACAGAACCAATGTCAGGAATAGAGTGTGTCGTGCAACAAGGCCATATACAGAGCGCAAAGTCCAAGATTTATTATAACTGAAAATAACTGTTTACAGAAGTGTTTCCATGAATTATAGCTGTTTTCGGCTAAGAAATTGCCTTTAACTAATAACTTAATAACAAGCGATCACATTTATAAACACAGGAACCCAAAGTTGACACAAGTAGCAAATGCAAATCAAAGAAATAATGTTGGTAATCTGTATAAGGAAAGGTAACAATCTGTTTCTGTTGAGGTAAATAGTGACAAGATATGCAATTTTTTTTAAATATCTTCTTCCTCCAAGACTTAACCACTTCAGTACCGGGCACTTTTATCCCATTCCTGCCCAGGCCAATTTTCAGCTCTGTCGAATTTTGAATGGCAATTGCGCGGTCATGCAACAATGTACCCATAAAAAATGTATCATTTTATTCACACAAATAGAGCTTTCTTTTAATTGGTATTTAATCACCACTGGGTTTTTTATTTTTTGCTGAATAAACAAAAACATTTCCAAATAAGTAACCTTTCTTCATAAATTTAGGTCAAAATGTATTCTGCTACATTTCTTTGGTGAAAATAACCCAAATTATTGTATATTATTTAGTCTGTAGGAAAGTTATAGAGTCTACAAACTATGGTATATATCTGACAATCGATCAGTTCTGATGTACTGACGGCCAATCTCATATCTTGAGGCCCGAAAACGCCAGGATAGTACAAATACCCCCCAAATGACGCATTTTTGGAAAATAGACAGTCCCAGGTGTTTATTAAGAGGCATGGTGAGTTTTTTGAAGTTGTCATTTTCTGTAAAGTTAAGAAATTAAAAAAAAAATGTTTTATACATATTGTCACCAGTCCACTACAGCGTTATCATATAACTGGTGTCGAGGTGATCAAGGACGCTGACTGGTGACAGTATTTAAAAAAAAAAAAAAAATTTTTTTCTTTTTTATTACATTTTTTTTTTTACTTTTTCTTTTTTTTCAACACACTTAGACCAGAGCAATACAATGTTACCATAGTAACATCGTACTACTCTGGGCAAGTAATCAGGATTTTGTTGTTTTGTTTTACACTTTATGATTGCTTATGCCAATGTATTTAATTGATATTAGCAAACATTTTTACTGAATGAAACTGATTCATTTAGTTGTCTTTTGTTGGATGGGCTGTGATTGGCTTGTAACATGTGACTGCTGTGACCAATCACAGCTAACAACACAACTTTATACAATGGATGGCATGAAAGGAAGCCATTCATTGTGTACAATTGTCATTGGTGATTGGTCACAGCGATCACATGACACTGTCAGTGGGCTGGTGTAGTGATCAGTCATCAGCTGTGTCTGGTAGGCACAGCAGGTGACAGGTCGCGCCACTACACAACCCCACGGCCACGTGAGCGGCGACTTCTGAGGGGATGTCATATGAAGTCCATTTAGAAAGAGGAGCATCCCACTTGGCCGTTAGTCTGCTATAGGAAGGTGTTAAAGGTGTCAAAAAGTTTATTTTCCCACGCAGTGGGGCAGTGCCCGCACTGAATGGGTTAAGTGCTCATTTTGTCCAGGGGTTAAGGGAAAGCTGTACTTACCCATTCCTCCAATCCCCCGGAAAACCACACTCCCCCACATCCAGTGGTGGACTGTTCCTGCCGACCTCACGTCCGGAGCTGGTCTATGGGCATGATGACATCAGGAACAGCCCATTCACAATATCTTTGCTTTCCAAGCCCCTGGACAAAAATGAGCATTTAACCTATGCAGTGTGGGCACAGCCCCACTGGATGGCAAAATAATAATTTTGCCATTCTTCTTTAAATAAATCAAAGAAAAATATAAACATAAATCATAATGTCACAAATAAATGTATGTGAAATTATGCTTTGGAATTGCATTTACAACTTGTGTCAACTCCAGTTCCTCTATGTACAGATGTGATCATTTTGTATTTCATTATGAGATGTGTAGTAAAGCATTGTGTTCCTTCCTAGTATAAAAATAAGCAGCCTGAACCAAAATAATTAGTTATTGTCAGGTGAGAGATAGCTGTTCTCAGAAGAGATGAGAAACAGGGTAAGCCCCTACATCTGTAGTATATGTTAGTTTCTTTCTGGTGCTGCAGATCATAAACTTGCATAGTACCATCTAGAGACTCAAGTCTGTAGAAATCAAGAGATGCAGGTTTTCATCTTTTTTTTCTATGACTCAGGAGTGCTTGCAATGACATGCAGAGAAGGTGAGCCAATAAGGAATGTTGTGTGTTTGATTTCTCAGCATCTTAGGGACTGTTAGGCCTCATATACAGGCGAATGAATTTATGTTCCAAATATGCCAGAACTTGGTAGAAAAAATACCTCTAATGTTGTATATGTATGCATGTTTATGCAAGTATGGCATTGAGGTTAAGGGCTTATTCAGATGAGAGATTAGTGCTGTTCAATGTGCAGTCACTGGCAAATGCATCAAGTGGATGCACACATGTCACTGACACAGACGCAATCGCATGTTAAATTTTGACATGCGGGTAGAAGTGGATAAACAGATCCGAACATCCTAAATGTTTTCTAAAGGCCAGAATAATAATTTCTGGCCAGCAGAAGGGTCTGGTATGGATTTGGGGAAGGGGGGACTCCACACCATTTTTATTTTTTAATTTGGCGTGGGGTTCCCCTCGAAATTCATACCAGACCCAAGGGGGGGATTCCCATGCAGTTCTTTTGCCAGCACTTGTTCGTTTACAGGGAATCCTGTTGACAGTAGATGAGTCATGGTTGTTAAGGACTTGGTGGCTGCCCGCTCCTTAATAACCAGCTATTCTTCACATTGAATTTGGATCAGATTTGAAAATATGGAATCCTTCTGATACCAATGAATATATACGAAAAAAATGCCAAAGATACAAAACAAATTCTGAAAATGAATTTGTTCAACATAAGGAATATGACGAAACAAAATTCTTCAAAACAAAAATTTCCAGTGTGCACGTCTAACAGCTTTCATCATTAAGTATATGAGATGTTTACAGGCAGTATCCATTAGGATGAAAAAAAACAGCACAGCTCCCCAGAGCACATAATGTCCCTCACCTTGCATATGGAAATTTAGACACCTATGCCTATTGACTGAAGCTGTATACCTCAATAAATAGTAGAAAAAAAATTCAAAAGTTGAAACCGTTCCCTGCTCCACTAAATAAAAGTGTCCTTAAGGTCCCTTTCATATGGGGCAGACTCTGATTTTTCAGCAGGGAATCTGTCCACTGATCCCCTGCTGATCAAAGCAGAGCAGGGTCAGATGACAGGTCTGTGTCCGCTCAGTTTATGAAGAGTGGACACGGACAAAGTCTGCTCTATTCTATGGGCGGTCAGGTGTAAACGGACTCCGCTGTCCTTTTACACCAGACTGTCCTCACATCCGCTCCACCTAAATGAAGGGAGGCAGATGCTCTTCCGTGTTTCTTTAATGGATCAGATTGGAGGTAGGCGGGTGTAAACAGCCCTATAGGGATGAATAGAGGGTCTGATAAGGTCAACTGAAAAACTGACAGGCAGACCTGATCAGATCGCCCGTGTGAAAGGGGCCTAACAGGGAGAGAGAAGGAAATTTAATTCTGAAAGAAACAGTATCCTTTTTTTCTGGAACTGAGCTTTAAAGCGCATGTAAATTCAAGATCGCAAATGTAATATATATACAGTACTGTGCAAAAGTTATAAGAAGGTGTGAAGAAATGCTGTAAAGTAAGATATATATTAAAATATATATTTATTGTGTATTTTTATTAATGTACAAAATGCAAAGCGAGCAAACAGGAAAAAAGTCAAAATGAAATCAATATTGTGTGTTAATACCCTTTGGCTTCAAACCAGCATCAGTACTAGACATCAAGCTTAAACTAAATCTTTCTAAAACCGAGCTCCCA
This sequence comes from Staurois parvus, assembly GCF_062004578.1. Classification (NCBI taxonomy): domain Eukaryota; kingdom Metazoa; phylum Chordata; class Amphibia; order Anura; family Ranidae; genus Staurois; species Staurois parvus. The sequence goes on from NW_028317950.1 coordinate 23,082,709, forward strand.
CCCCTGCTTGTGCCCTCCTTTGTGACTTTTCCATCAAGATCAATTATGCAACTATCAAGCCAGGGTACTAGGTATAATCCTAGACTCTGACCTATCTTTTTGGCCCCAAATCCAATTGCTGTCAAAAGTTTGTAGACTTCACCTCCGTAACGTCTCTAAAATTCGCCCCTACTTAACTAATGAAACCACCAACCTACTCATTCTCTCCCTTGTTATCTCTCACCTTGACTATTGCAAGTCCCTTTTCATAGGCCTACCTCTCCATAGGCTATCCCCTCTTCAGTCTACCATGAATACTGCTGCCAGAACTATCTATCTTACCAAAATATATATAGAGTAATTATGGACTTTTTAGGCACATAAACACAATACCAAAATATAAAAACAACTGTTGTACCACATGTAAAATATGTTTAAAATCATCACTTTGCATTGCGCATATACTACAGTGTTATCTCTCCACAGAGCATATAAGTACAGTTTCCCGATATGAATATTGAAAGATGGTAAGCTCAGTCTACTTCCTTCAAAGTAGGGGGGGGGTTCCACTGTTAGATAGAGCCTGACATGTTTCACGACTGGGGTTGCTTCCTCAGAAGCTTGCAACACATCTAAAAGGTAAACAAACTTACAGATAACCATTACAGAAAATTACAATGGACATCAACAGAGTTGGAATGCCACCTCTAAGGCACTTACATGGAAATGTAGATAGTATGTGTGTTATACTTTGAAGGACTCTCAGAACAGCAGATCAAGTAATCCATGGCCAATCGGCACAGCAATCCCAGGATGGATGTGGGGGCGCACAAAACAGACAGACAAGGCCGTATGGGAATCACGAATAATATACAGGTACAGTTCAAATATCCCACCATTCCAGGTGGTGCTTAGTCAAGGGTGCAAAGAAACATTATACTTTGCTATCATTATTTTTTCACAGCTGTACAGGTATGGTAGTACAAAATGCAGCGGGCCTGAAAGGGGCCAATATATAAAAGATAGTAATGAATGCCTTCATAGGGCAACAGGTCCCCACATTCCATGATCATCTCACACAAAAAAAAAATTTATAACCAGAACCAAAGTAAAAATTACCTCAATACGTTAGGAGCAAGGTCCACTGTGTAGGCCTTAGGAGTATGGGAAATCAACTACCATCCATAAGTCAAAGAATTAAAGCACTGGAAATTTCACGGACTGACCTATTGCACAGGTGGCAACCTATCACGGTACCATAATTGAATTCACTGAGCTCCTGAGAGCGACCCATTCTTTCACAAATGTCTGTAGAAGCAGTCTGCATACCTAGGTGCTTGATGCCTGTGGCCATTGGAGTGATTGGAACACCTGAATTCAATGATTTAGAGGGGTGTACTAATACTTTTGGCAATATAGTGTATATTTATATCTATATATATTATTATTTTTATACAGGATTTATATAGCGCCAACAGTTTGCGGAAGAAATTACAGTTACAATATAATTTGGTACAAGAGGAAACAGAGGGCCCTGCCCATTAGAGCTTACAATCCAAAAACCAGAACATGAATGGTTTTACAGGTGGAGGCCACTTACATTTTTGTCCCTAGTCATCTTTTCTGACTGTTTTTTGCTAGTTTTGCATTTGGCTAGGGTCAGTGTCACTACTGGTAGCATGAGGCGATACATGGACCCTACAGAGGTTGCACAGGCAGAGCTGGACAGGGCCTTAGAAGGCCCTTAACCCATCAGTAGGACCGGTGTCTGCTCCTTTGTGCAAGGAGGAACAGGATGAGCACTGCCAGAGCCCTACAAAATGACCTCCAGCAGGCCACTGGTGTGAATGTCTCTGACCAATCAGAAACAGACTTCATGAGGGTGGCCTGAGGGCCCGACATCCTCTAGTGGGCCCTGTGCTCACTGCCCGACACCATAGAGCTTGATTGGCATTTGCCTTTGAACACCAGAATTGGCAGGTCCACCATTGGCGCCCTGTGCTTTTTACAGATGAGAGCAGGAGGTTCACCATGAGCACATGTGACAGATGTGAAAGAGTCTGGAAAAGCCGTGGATAACGTTATGCTGCCTGTAACATCGTTCAGCATGACTGTTTTGGTGGTGGGGAAGCATATCCATGGAGGAACGCACAGACCTCTACAGGCTAGACAATGGCACCCTGACTCCCATTAGAAATCGGGATGAAAACCTTGGACCCTTGTCCAAGACCCTACGCTGCTGCATGGAGTCCTGGGTTCCTCCTGGTGCACAACAATCCAGAAAGCTTCACTGCCAGTTTCCCTCACTTAAGATGCCGGAATCTGCACTCGATGCCGATTAAAGAATCAGCTTGGGTGAGGACATTGCTGGATCCCTGGACAGTTTAATTTATTGGAGGGTGACTGGAGCTTTGGATTTTCCTAAGGAATCAACTCACGCTCAGTCTTATCCCTCCTTCATTGCTTGTTAAGTAAGAGAGGGAAATACAGGTAACTTTTTCTGACCCTCAAAAGGAGCGTATACTCTGTTTTGCACACAAATCTTCTCTGTGAAGCAGACACCAGGAGACCACTTATAAAAAAACTGACTCCTTGGTACAGGCCACCGTGAGTCCTTGCCAAATTGTCCCCCCAACAGAATGATCGCTGCTGGGGATGTGGTTTGTCTGCGCACTTTCTGGCAACCTGTACTTCAAATGATCCACAAATTTACTGACATTTCCTTGCAGAATGACTATGCTGCAATATTGCTTAATCTCACCCCGTTATCAAAGAAGCAATATCACAAATCTCTATTTAGGCACCTGTTAAACACTAGTTTGTATCCCTAGCATGTAGAAACAGCAATCTGGCTCAACGGTTGCACACTGGCTTGCAAGAGTGAATGATATTGAACAACTGGAGGACCTGACCTGAGCCCTTCGAGACAAGACTGATGAAGATAAAACAAGGTGGTTCTACTGGAATCTCCTCTGTTTCTTTATCATTATTATTATTATACAGTATTTATATAGCGCTAAAAGGTTTGCTCAGCGCTCTACATTATAGTGGGGGACAGTACATGAGACAATACAGTAACAAAACAGAACACGAGGATTCAAGGGCCCTGCTCTTTCGAGCTTACAATCTAGGAGGGAGGGGATAGTGGTACAGGAGGAAGTGGCTGTGGGGGGATGGAGTGATGGGAGGAGTGGAGGAGATCGGCTGTTAGGTGAGGGCGGGGTAGGCTTCCCTGAAGAGATGGGTTTTCAGGGTGAGGAGGCTAGGTGACAGTCTGATGACAGTCTGATGAATTGGGGTAGTGAGTTCCAGAGGATGGGGGAAGTCCTGGAGAAGTCCTGCAGTCGGGCATGGGAGGTGGAGACCAGGGAGCTAGAAAGTAGGAGGTCTTGTGAGGAGCGAAGATTACGGGTAGGGTGGTATTTGGGTATCAGATCGGTGAGGTAGTTTGGGGCAGCATTATGAATGGCTTTGTATGTCTGTGTTAGTAGTTTGAATTTAATGCGTTGGGCAATCGGGAGCCAGTGGAGGGAATGACAGAGGGGGGTGGCATAAGCGGAGCGGTTGGTAAGGTGGATGAGTCTGGCTGCTGAGTTCAGGATAGACTGAAGCGGGGATAGTCTGCGATGAGGTAGGCCGGTGAGAAGGGAGTTGCAGTAGTCCAGACGTGAGATAATAAGGGAGTGAACAAGTAGTTTAGTAGTGTCTGGGGTTAGGAACGAACGTATTTTGGAGATGTTGCGGAGGTGGAGCCTGCATGAGTTTGCCAACGATTGGACATGGGGTTGGAAGGACAGGTTTAAGTCTAGAGTGACACCTAGGACTTTGGCTTGTGGGGTGGGACTGATGATGGCGTTGTTGGTCGTGATGGAGAGGGTGGGGGTGGGGGCACAGGCTGGGGGGAAAATCAGGAGCTCGGTTTTGGAAAGGTTCAATTTGAGGAAATGGAACGACATCCAGTCTGATATGTCGTTCAGTAGGTGGGTGATACGGCGGAGACTAAAGGGGTGAGTTGAGGAGTGGAGAGGTAAATTTGCGTGTCATCGGCATAGAGGTAATAGTTGAAGCTGTGGGAGTGTATCAGTTTGCCGAGGGAGGAGGTGTAGATGGAGAAGAGAAGGGGCCCGAGGGCAGAGCCTTGGGGGACCCCAACAGAGAGGGGGAGGTGGTAGCGTTATAGGTAACGCTGAAGGAGTGTTGGGATAGATAGGAGGAGATCCAGGAGAGAGCAGAGTCTCTGCTGCCAAGGGAGTGTCGCTTATTAAGGAGGAGGGTTGGTCAACTGTGTCGAAGGCCGCGGAGAGGTCGAGGAGTAGGAAGACTGAGTAGCGGCCATTAGCTTTGGCGGTTAGCAGTTTCTTTGATGCATAACTGCAATATGTAAGATTCACACGGTTCCTTTGTGCCGGTTCTCTACGTGGTACTGATTTGTGTGTTTCTGACTCCCCCAGTGGTGGTGTTCTTTTTCTTCCTCATCCCCATTCCACCCCCCTTGTTTTTTTTCTTCTCTCAAGTTCCTCTCAACTTGTTTGGATGGCCTTTTGACACTTCCACGTGCAGATTCTGCAGATTCTTGTTGATCTATATGGTCTCTGTATACTGTACCCCTCTGTGTATATTTTAAGAAATGTAACTTGCAGTGACTTGGCACATACTTTAATATTTTTCTTATTATCTACAGCAATCCCCTAAATACATTTTTTTAAAAAAAAAGGAATCAGCATAATATTAAACTGATTCCTGAAAAGACATTCGATTTTTTGGACCTTACCATTTTTATAAAATTTAAATGCACTTATAACTTTTTAAAGATGTTGATAGTAATTGGTTAATCCCTGTTAATAGATGCCATCAGGGCTTTTTTCTCAGAGAATAGGTGCAGGAACTCACCCTCCCTAGCCAACTCCTTGCCTCCAACCCAGGGGCATCTCATGGGGCCCCCTACTGACCCCGGGCCCTCGGGCAGTGCCCGAGTTCCCAAATGGTCAGTCCGCCCCTGCTCCAACCCCACCATTCGTGAGGGAAAGAAGTGAAGTGGTGCCAAATAATCTGTTCATTGCTCAAGTCACAGAAGGAACAGAGTACCGCACTCAAGAGTGCATAACACTCAAGACTCAGGAGTGCATACTGTGCAGTGCTGAGGTGTGCGTATCACACAGGGCACAGAAAAAAAATCAGCACAAAAGACATTGCTTGCATATACCCCCCCAATATAACCATCTATTGCTCACCTTTGCACACCTCTTTGCTTAACTGTTTGCCCCCCATCCATAGCACATCTTTGTACCCCATAGCCACAGCTCACCTCTGCAACTCTTGTCCACTGCTCACTTCCTCCTGCCTTGTTCACAGCTTACCTCTTCCCCCCGTCCACAGCTCACCTCCTCTTCACCCCATCCACAGCTCACCACCTCTTCCCCCTGTCCAAAGCTCACCTTCCATCCAAACACAGCTTACCTCTTCTTGCCCCCATCCTCAGCTAACCTCCTCTTTCCCTGTCCACAGCCCACCTCTTTTCCCCTCCATCCACAGCTCACCTCTTGTCCTCCCATCCACAAATCACCTCCTCTTCCCCCAGTCCACAGATCATCTCATCTTCCCCCTGTCCACAGCTCATCTCCCCTTCCCCCTGTCCATAGATCATCTCTTCTTTCCCCTGTCCACAGATGACATCTGTACTACTGTCAACAGTTCACCTCCTCTTCCCTCTGTCCACAGTTCACCTCTTCCCCCTCCTCAGCTCACATCCCCCCCCTCCATCCGCAGCTCAGCTCTTCTTCCCCCCTGTCCAAAGCTCAGCTCTTCTTCCTCCCATCCACAGCTCACATTCTTCCCCCCCCCCCCATCTACAGCTCACATTCTCTTCCTCCTGTTTACAGCTCACTTCCTCTTCCCTCCCCCCCCCCTCCACAGCTCACCTCTTCTTCACCCCCATCCACAGCTCACCTCTTCTCCCCCCTGTCCATAGCACACCTCTTCTACCCACTAATCACAGCTCACCTCTTTCTCCCATCCACAGCTCACCTCCTCTTCCCCCCAGCCACAGGTCACCTTTTTTTCCCCTCGTCCACAGCTCACCTCCTCTTTCCTCATCCACAGCTCACCTCCTCTTCCCCCGTTCATAAGTCACCTCTTTTTCCCCCTGTCCACAGCTCACCTCCTCTTTCCTCCATCCAAAGCTCACCTCCTCTTCCCCCCATCGAGAGGTCATCTCCTCTTCTCTCTGCCCATAGGTCACCTTTTCTTCCCCCTGTTCACAGCTCACCTCCTCTTTCCCCCATCAACAGGTCACCTGTTCTTCCCCCTGTCCACAGGCCACCTCTTCTTTCTCCCATGTACAGCTCACCTCCTCTTCCCCTCATGCACAGCTCACCTCTTCTTCCCCTCATGCACAGCTCACCTCTTCTTCTCTTCGTCCACAGCTCACCTCCTCTTACCCCTGTCCACGTCTTATCTCTTCATCCCCCCATCCACAGCTCACCAATTTTTCCCCTTATCTGTCAAGCGCCTGTGGTAGTGAGCTCTTGTAGATCGCCAGCTCGGGGTTCCCCAGGCCGCAGAGTCTAAGTCCCAGCCTGACTCTTCACCAGAGCCCCTAATTATGGGGATGGGCTTGCAGCAAGCTAGAACCAGGTTGCGGCCCCCAGGTACGCCCAGCTGAGGATGCGGAGACCGCTCGTGTGAGCAGAGTACAATGGGAAATCCCATAGACAAGCCGAGGTCAGGACAGGCGGAAATCAAACACAGTCAGAGAACGAAGCCGGGGTCGGTACACAGGTAGTAAGATACAGGATACAGGAGTAGCAACAAACAGGAGCTCAGAGAACTAAAAAGTTGCTCAGGTAAAGTGGGCTAGACTGAGCATGTCTTATATAGACAAGCAAACTAGGAGGTGGGCCAGGAACCACAGCTCACTTCTTCTTTCCTGTATCCACAGCTCACCTCCTGTCCCCCCCCCCATTCACAGGACACCTCTTCTTCCCCCTGTCCACAGCTCACTTCCTCTTCCCCCTGTCCACAGCTCACCTCCTCTTCCACTCTACCACATGTCCCCTCTTCTTCCCCATGTCCACAGCTCACCTCTTCTTTCCCCCATCCACAGCTCACTTCTTTTTCCCACTGTCCACAGCTCACTTCCTCTTCCCCCTGTTCACAGCTCACCTCCCAGTTCTCCCATCCATTGCTCCTCTCCTCTTCCCCCATCCACAGCTCACCTCACTCCGCCATCCACAACTCACCTCTTCTTCCTCCCATCCACAGTTCACCTCTTCTTCCCCCTATGCACAGCTCACTTCTTCCCCCCCCCCATCCACAGCTCACCTCCTCCCCCTCCCCCTGCACAGCTCACCTCTTTTTCCCCCCATCCAAAGTTTACCTCCTCTTCCCCGTCCACAGGTCACATTCTGTTAGCCTTGTCCACAGCTCACTTCCTCTTTCTCCATCCTCAGCTCACCTGCTCTTCCCCCTGCCCATAGGTAACCTCTTCTTCCCCTGTTCACAGCTCGCCTCCTCTTTTCTCTCATCCACAGCTCACCTCTTCTTCCCCCTGTCCACAGGTCACCTATTCTTTCTCCCATCTACAGCGCTCCTCCTCTTCCCCTCATGCATGGCTCACCTCTTCTCCCCGTCCACAACTCACCTTCTCTTTCCCCTGTCCACAGCTCTCTTCCGCTTCCTCCTATCCACAGCTCACCTCCTATTCCCCCCATTCACAGTTCACCTTCTCTTCCCCCTATCCCCAACTCACCTCCTCTTTACTCCATCCACAGCCCACCTCCTCTTCCCCCTGTCCAGAGGTCACCTCTTCTGCCCACCCATAGCTCACCTCTTTTTCCCCCTGTTCACAGCTCACTTCCTCTTCCCCCTGTTCACAGCTCACTTCCTCTTCCCCCTATCCACAGCTCACTTCCTCTTACCCCTGTCCACAGCTCACCTCCTCTTCCACTCATCCACATGTCACCTCTTCTTCCACATGTCCACAGGTCACCTCTTCCTCCCCATCCACAGCTCACCTCCCATATTTCTCCCATCTATAGCTCTTCTCCTCATTCCCCCATCCTCAGCTCACCTCCTCATTCCCCCATCCAAAACTCACCTTTTCTTCCTCCAATCCACAGCTCACCTCTTATTCCCCCCCGCCTCCCAACCACAGCTCACTTCTTCTTTCCTGTATCCACAGCTCACCTCCTGTTCCCCCCCATTCACAGGACACCTCTTCTTCCCCCTGTCCACAGCTCACTTCCTCTTCCCCCTGTCCACAGCTCACCTCCTCTTCCACTCTTCCACATGTCCCCTCTTCTTCCCTATGTCCACAGCTCACCTCTTCTTTCCCCCATCCACAGCTCACTTCTTTTTCCTACTGTCCACAGCTCACTTCCTCCTCCCCCTGTTCACAGCTCACCTCCCATTTCTCCCATCCATTGCTCTTCTCCTCTTCCCCCATCCTCAGCTGACCTCCTCATTCCCCCATCCAAAACTCACCTTTTCTTCCTCCCATCCACAGCTCACCTCTTCCCCCCCCCCCCCCCCCCCCTCTCCAGACCACAGCTCACTTCTTCTTTCCTGCATCCACAGCTCACCTCCTGTTACCCCCATTCACAGGACACCTCTTCTTCCCCCTGTCCACAGCTCATATCTTCTTCCCCTCAACCACAGCTTACCTCTTCTTCCCCTGACCTCTTCTTCCCCTGTCCACAGGTCACCTGTGCTTTCCCCCATCCACAGATCACCTCTTCTTCCCCTCGATCACAGCTCACCTTTTCTTCCCACCATCCACAGCTAACTTGCCCTTCCCCTAATCCACAGCTCACCTCCTCTTCCCTTTGTCCACAGCTAACCTCTTCTTCCCCCCTTCAACAGGTCACCTCTTCTTCCCCCCATCCACAAGTCATTATTATTTCTCCCCGTCCATAGCTCACCTCTTCTTCCCCCTGTCCACAGTTCACCTCCTCTTCCCCCGGTCTATAGGTCACCATTTCTTCCCTCTGTTCACAGCTCACCTCCTCTTCCCCCCATCCACAGCTAGCCTCCTCTTCTCCCCTATCCACAACTTGCCTCTTCTTCCACACCATCCACAGCTCTCCTCTTCTTCACTCCATCCACAGCTCACCTCTTCTTCCTCATGTCCAGAGCTCACCTCCACTTTCCCACATCCACAGGTCCCCTCTTATTGTCCCCATCCACAGTTCACCTCTCCCCACCCCCCCATGCACAGCTCACCTCTTCGTCCCCCTGTCTACAGCTCACCTTCTCTTTCCCCTATGCACAAGTGACCTCCTCTTCCTCCCATCCACACGTCACCTCTTCTTCCCCCTTCCACAGCTCACCTGCTCTTTTCCCTGTCCACAGCTCACCTCTTCTTCCCCCAATTTACAGCGCAACTCCTATTCCCCCCACCCACAGCTCACCTCCTCTTCCCCCTGTCCAAAGCTCACTTCCTCTTCCCCCCCATCCACAGCTCATCTCCTCTTCGCCTTGTCCACAGCTCGCCTCTTCTTCCTCCCTTAAACAGGCCACCTCTTCTTTCCCCCATCCACAAGTCATTATTATTTCTCCCCGTCCATAGCTCACCTCTTCTTCCCCATGTCCACAGCTCACCTCTGCTTTCCCACATCCAAAGGTCCTCTTGCCTCCATCCACAGCTTACCTCCCCTTCCCACATCCACAGCTCACTTCTCCTTTCCCCAATCTAAAGCTCACCTCCTCTTCCTCCTGCACACAGCTCACTTAATCTTACCCCCCATTCACAGCTCACCTCTTCTTCCTCATTTACAGCTCACTTCCTCTTCCCACCTGTCCATAGCTAAACTCTTCCTCCCCACATTCACAGCTCGCATTTCTTCCCCCTTTCACAGCTCACCTACTCTCCCTTCCATCCACAGCTCACCTCCTCTTTCCGCTGTTCACAGCTCACTTCCTTTTTCCCCCATCCACAGGTGACCTCCTCTTCCCCCCATCCACAGGTCACCTCTTCTTCCCCATCCACAGCTCTTTCCCCTGTCCACAGCTCACCTCTTTTTCCCCCATCCACAAGTCATTAATATTTCCCCCCCGTTCATAGCTCACCTCTTCTTCCCCATGTCCACAGGTCACCTCCTCTTCCCCTGGTCTATAGGTCACCTTTTCATCCCCTGTTCACAGATCACCTCCTCTTCCCCCCTATCCACAGCTAGCAACCTCTTATCCCCCATCCTAAACTCGCCTCTTCTTTTGTAACATCCACAGGTCCCCTCTTCTTCCCCCTATCTATAGCTCACCTCTTCTTCCCCCCATCCACAGTTTACTTCACATTCCCTCTGTCCACAGCCCACTTCCTCTTTCCCCCTGTCCACAGCTTACCTCCTATTTCACTCTTCCACACCTCTACGTCCCCCCATACAAAGCTCACCTCTTCCCCCTGTGGACAGCTCACCTCCTCCTCCCCCCATCCACAGCTCACTTCTTCTTCCCTCATCCACAGCTCACCTCTTATTCCCCCCATTCACAGCTCACCTCTTACTCCCCCCCATCCACAGCTCACCTCCTATTCCCCCCATCCACAGCTCACTTCTTCTTCCCCATGTCCACAGCTCACCTCCTCTTTCCCACATCCCGAGCTCCCTTGCTCCTCCCCCCATCCACAGGTCACTTTTTCTTCCCCCCATCCACAGCCAACCTTCTCTTTCCCCCATCCACAGGTCCTCTCTTCTTGCCCCCATCCACAGCTCACCTCCCCTTCCCACCATTCATAGCTCACCTCTCTTTTCCCCAATCTACAGCTCACCTCTTCTTCCCCCAGTACACAGCTCACTTCATCTTACCCCACATCCACAGCTCACTTCCTCTTCCCATTGGTCCATAGCTCAACTCTTCTTCCCTTCATCCACAACTCACATCTTTTCCCCCTTTCACAGCTCACCTACTCATCCCCCCAATCAACAGCTCACCTCCGCTTCCTGCCGCCCACAGCTAACCTCTTCTTTCCCCCATCCACAGCTCACCTCTCCCTACCCCCCCCCCCCATGCACAGCTCAACTCTTCTTCACCCTGTCTACAGCTCAACTCCTCTTTCCCCCATCCACAAGTGACCTCCTCTTCCCCCCATCCACAGGTCACCTCTTCTTCTCCCATCCACAGCTCACCTGCTCTTTTCCATGTCCACAGCTCACCTCTTCTACTGCGCACATCCTAATCCCCCCATGCACAGCTCACCTCCTCTTCCCCCTTCTCCAAAGCTCACTTCCTCTTCCCCATTTCCAGCTCACTTCCTTTTCCCTGTCCTTAGCTCACCTCTTCTTCCTCCTGTCCACAGCTCACCTCCTCTTTCCCTCATTCACAGCTCATCTCCTCTTCCCCCCATCCACAGGTTCTTTTCTTTCCAAGATCCACACCTCACCTCCTCCCCCCCATCCACAGCTCGCCTCCTCTTCCCACCATCTACAGCTCACCTCCTCCTCCCCATGTCAACAGCTTGCCTCTTCTTCCCCCTGTCCACAGGTCACCTCCTCTTCTCCCTGTCCACAGGTTACCTATTTTCCCTTTATCCAGAGCTCACCTCCTCTTTACCCCTGTCCACCGCTCACCTCTTCTTCCCCCTATCCACAGCTCAACTCCTCTTTCCCGCATCCACAGCTCACCTGCTCTTTCCTCCATGCACAGCTCACCTCCTCCCCACAACTATAGCTCGTGTTTTCTTCCCCCTGTCCACAGCTCACTACCACTTCCACCCGTGTCCAAAGCTAACCTCCCTTTTCCCTTGTTTACAGCTCACTTCTTTCCCCCATCCATAACTCATCTCTTCTTCCCCACATCCATGGCTCACCATCCCTTCCCCTGTTCACAGCTCACCTCCTCTTCCCCCCATCCACAGCTCACCTCCTCTTACCCCCTGTTCACAGCTCACCTCCTCTTCCCCCACGTCCACAGCATGCCTCTTCTTCCTCCTGTCCACAGGTCACCTCTTTTTCCCCCTGTCCACAGGGCACCTCTTCTTCTCATTGATAACAGCTCACCATCTCTTCACCCAATCCACAGCTCACCCTCTCTTCCCCCATTCACAGCTCACCTCCTCTTTCCTCTGTCCACAGCTCACCTCCTCTTTCCCCTGTCCACATCTAACTTCTTCTTTCCCTCATGCACAGCTCACTTCCACATTCCCCAGTCCACAGCTTGCTTCTTCTTGCCCCCATCCACAGGTCACCTCCTCTTCTCCCCATCCACAGGTCACCTCTTCTTTCCCCCATTCGCAGCTCACCTCCTCTTTTCCCTGTCCACAGCTCACCTCCTCTTTTCCCTGTCCACAGCTCACCTCTTCTTTCCCCTGTCCACCGTTCACCTCCTCTTCCCCCTTTTCACAGCTCCTCCTCCTCCCCACATCTACAGCTTGCCACTTCTTCCCCCTGTCCACAGGTCACCTCTTCTTTCCCCATCTGCATCTTGCCTCCTCTTTCCCATGTCTACAGCTCACCTCCTCATCCCCCCCCCCACCGTCCACAGCTCACCTCTTCTTCCCCGCATCCACAGCTCCTCCTCCTCCCCACATCTACAGCTTGTCTCTTCATCCCCCTATCCACAGGTTACCTCTTCTTTCCCCCATCCGCAGCTCACCTCTTTCCCCTGTCTACAGCTCACCTCCTCCTTCCCCCCCGTCCACAGCTCACCTTCTCTACCCCTCATCCATGGGTCACCTGTTCATTCCCCGTTTGCAACTCACCTCTTCTTCCCCCCATCCACAGCTCACCAGCTATTCCTCCCATCCACAGCACACCTCCCCTTTCCCCCAACTATAGCTCACCTCCTCTTCCCCTTATTCACAGTTCACCTTTTCTTCCCCCCTGTCCACAGGTTACCACTATTTCTCCCCATCCACAGCTCACCTCTCCCCCCCTCCGCAGCTCACCTCTGCACCCTTGTCCACAATTCACCTTAGCTCCGCCCCTCCACAATTCTCCTTTGTACCCCCTGTCAACAAGTCAACATTCCCCCCTCCCCCCACAACTCACCTTTGTACCCCCTGTCAACAAACTCAACTCTGCACCCCCCACCCTACACACAGCTTACATTCCAGTTCACAACTGCAGCTTGTCTCTGCCCTCCTACCATATTTCATGTTTGCACCCCCATCTACAGCTAACTCCAATCAACAGCTCTCACCTTTTCATCTCTCCATCTTACAATTCTACATCACCTGCCAACCCCCCTTTCCAGCTACTGTACAACCTGCTCCATCACTACACCACTTTCACTTTGCACAACCTGCCCCCCTCCTTTCACTTTAGAGCTCTCACCTCCTGTCACAACTTCACCCTGCTTTTCACAGCTCTCATGTCTTCACAAATCACCCACTACTAAGCTGTCACCTCCCCACATATGCCTTTCTGCACAACCATCAGCACCACTGCCGCATTTACCCTCCACAGCTTTCTCTTCTGCACAAAAGCCTGTGTTGCAGCCGGGAATGCTCTTTTAGCTGGGAGCCTCTTTTTTCACTTTTTCCTACACAGCGCAGTCTCCTCCTATTACACCATAGCACAGAGCTGAGAAGGAGTTTCAAAACACTTCACTTGGCTCTGTGCTACATAGGTCTGACAGGCGGGTCAGGATAGGACACACTTCCCAAAACACCACAAGAATGAAAAAAAAAATGTAGTGGTTGCAGCATGGGGACCTGAAGAGATAGGTTTTCAGAGATTGCGTAAAAGTGAGCAGAGTAGGCGATAGTCTAATAAATTGGGGTAGAGAGTTCCAGAGGATGGGGGAAGCTCTGTAGAAGTCCTGGAGATGAGCATGGGAGGGGGAGACAAGGGAGCTAGAGAGTAGGAGGTCTTGCGAGGAGCGGAGAGTACAGTTTGGGTGATATTTAGAGACAAGATCGGTGATGTAATTTGGGGCAGAGTTATAAATGGCTTTATACGTTATTGTTAATGTTTTGAATTTTATCCGTTGGGCAATGGGAAGCCAGTGGAGGGATTGGCAGATAGGGGTGGCAGATACAGAACGGTTAGTAAGGTGGATGAGTCTGGCAGCAGCATTCATGATAGACTGAAGAGGGGATAGCCTGCGATTAGGTAGGCCAATGAGGAGGGAGTTACAATAGTCAAGGCGAGATATATAAGATGGTCCTATCACAGTCCCCCTTTATATCAGGAGCCCTCATCAGAGTCCCCCTTTATATCAAGTTCCCATCAGAGTGCCCACGTACATCAAGTGTCTCCATCAGAGTGCCCCCTTACATTAGGTGTCCACATTAGAGTACCTCCTTACATCAGTGTCTCCATCGAGGTCCCCTTTACATCACAGTCCCCATCAGAGTCCCCCATACACCAAAGTCCATCTTAGGAGTCCCCTTTCACATCTGGATCCCCATATGAGCCCACCATACATCCAGGTCTCCATCAGAGCCCCTCTTACTTCCAGGTCCCCATCAGAGTGCTCCCTTACATCAGGTGTCTCCATCAAAGTGCCCCCTCCTTACAGGTGTCCCCATCATAGTTCCTCCTTACATAAGGTTTCCCCATCACAGTGCCCCCTTACATTGTCCCCATCAGAGTGCCTCCATAGATCAGGTGTTCCCATCAGAGTCCCCTTTACACCAGATGTCCCCATCAGAGTTCCCCCTTATATCAGGTGTCCGAATCAGAGTTCCCTTTTACATGGATTGTTGTACCCCCACTCAGCAGATCTCCAGCTCATTAGTACCCCTGTTCAGCAGATTCCCAAGCTCATTGGTACCCTAGTTCAGAAGATCCCTAGCTGATTAATACCCTCAATCAGAAGATTCCCTGCTCCGTTTAACCCCCAACTCTGCTGATGCCCACTTAGTACCCCCAGCTTTGCTGATCCCCAGCTCACTAGTAACCTCCAGCTCTGCTGATCCCCCACTCAGTAGTAACCCCCAAATTTGCTGATTCTCTGGTTTGCTGATCCTCCTTTCTCTCTGGTCCCCGCTCATCTCCCACTATACTGCTCCCATGCTGAGCACCACATGTGACATTGCTAGTTGCTCCTGCTCCGGCCCAGTCCAGACCCCGCTCACATTCCTGCTGCTCCACACACAAACTGCTGGTGCTGCTGTTCACTGACAGGAGTGATCGCAATTTCACTCCTGTTACAAGGAGCAGCTGCCGACACTTGCTGGAGGGATTAGGCTTTCTCCTCCCTCCAGCCTGCAGGGGGCGATAAACAGTAGGCACTGAGGAGTGAAGGTAGATTGTCCTTCCTCTCTCCCCTTGTCATATGACTTATCACATGACCAGAGGAAGGAAGGAGAATCTGCATACACTGGAGAAGATCTGTAAGTACAAGGTCTGAAGGTACACCTGATGTAAAGGGGGACTCTGATTGGGACACCTCATGTAAATGGGGACACCCGATGTAAAGGTGACTCATATTGGGACATGCGATATAAAAGGGAACTCTGATTGGGACACCTGATGTAAAGGCGAACTCTGATGGGGGCACCCAATGTAAATGGGGACACCTGATGTAAATGGGGACTCCTGATGGGGACACCTAATGTAAAGAGGGACACCTGATGTAACGAACTCTGATGGGGGCACCCAATGTAAATGGGGACACCTGATGTAAATGGGGACTCCTGATGGGGACACCTAATGTAAAGAGGGACACCTGATGTAAAGGGGGACTCTGATTGGGACATCTGATGTAAATGGGGACTCTGATTTGGACACCTGATGTAAAGGACATATGATATAAAGGGGGACTCTGATTGGGGCACCTGATGTAAAGGGGGACACCTGATGTAAAAGAGGACTCTGACGGGGACACCTAAAGTAAAGGGGGACACTTGATGTAAAGGGGGTCTCTGATGGGGACACCTGATGTAAAAGGGGACTCTGATTGTTACACCTGATGTAAAGGGAAACTCTAATTAGGACACCTGATGAAAAGGACATATGATGTAAAGGGGGACTCTGACAGAGACACCTGATGTAAAGGGGGACACTCGATGTAAAGGGGGACTCTGATGGGGACACCTGATGTAAATAGGGACTCTTATGGGGACACCTGATGTAAATAGGTACACTTGATGTAAAGGGGGACTCTGATGGGGAAACCTGATGTAAAAAGGGACTTTGATAGGAACACCTGATGTAAAGGGGGACACCTGATGTAAAGTTGGACTCTGATTGAGACACCTGATATAAAGGGTGGCTCTGATGGGACACCTAATGTAAAGTGGGACTCTGATTGGGACACCTGATGTAATGGGGGACTCTGATGGGGACACCTGATGTAAAAGAGAACTCTGACGGAGACACCTGATAAAAAAGGGGACACTCAATGTAAAGGGGGATTCTGATGGGAACACCTGATGTAAATGGGGACTGCTATTGGGACACCTGATGTAAAGGGGTACACCTGATGTAAAGGGGGACTCTGATGGGGAAACCTGATGTAAAAAGGGACTTTGATAGGGACACCTGATGTAATGGGGGACACCTGATGTAAAGTTGGACTCTAATTGAGACACCTGATATAAAGGGGGCTCTGATGAGGACACCTGATGTAAAAGGGGACTCTGATGAGGACACTGGATATGAAGGGGGCTCTGATGAGGACACCTGATGTAAAGGGGGACTCTGATGAGGACACCTGATATGAAGGGGGACTCTGATGGTGACACTTGATGTAAAGGGAGACTCTGATTGGGACATCTTATGTAAAGGGGAACTTCGATGGGACACCTGATGTAAAGGGGGACTCTGATAGGGACAACTGATGTAAAGGGGGACTCTGAGTGGGACACCTGATGTAAAGGGGACTCTGATTGGGACACCTGATGTAAAGGGGGACTCTGATGGGACATCTGATACAAAGGCGGACACCTGATGTAAAGGGGGACTTTGATTGGGACATCTGATGTAAAGGGGTACTTTGATGGGACACCTGATGTAAAGGGGTACTTCGATGGGACACCTGATGTAAAGGGGGACTCTGATGAGGACACTTGATGTAAAGGGGGACTCTGAGGACACCTGATATGTAGGGGGACTCTAATTGGGACACCTGATGTAAAGGGGGACTCTGATGAGGACACTTGATGTAAAGGGGGACTCTGAGGACACCTGATATGAAGGGGGACTCTAATTGGGACACCTGATGTAAAGGGGGACTCTGATGAGGACACTTGATGTAAAGGGGGACTCTGAGGACACCTGATATGTAGGGGGACTCTAATTGGGACACCTGATGTAAAGGGGGACTCTGATGGACACCTGATACAAAGGTGGACACCTGATGTAAAGGGGGACTTTTATTGGGACACCTGATATAAAGGGGGACTCTGATGGCACACCTAGTGCAAGCGGGGACACCTGATGTAAAGGGGGACTCTGATTGAGACACTCGAAATAAAGGTGGACTTTGATGGTGACATCTGATGTAAGGGAAGACACCTGATGTAAAGGGAGACTTTGTCTGATTGGGACACCTGATGTAAAGGGGGATTCTGATGGGGACACCCGATGTAAAGGGTGACTCTGACTGGGATATCTGATGTAAAGAGGAACTCTGATGTCGACACCTGATGTAAAGGGGGACACCTGATGTAAAGTGAGAATCTGACTTGGACACCTGATGTAAAGGGGGACTCTGATTGGGACACCTGATGTAAAGAGGAACTCTGATGGCAACACCTGTTGTAAAGGGGGACACCTGATGTAAAGCGAGAATCTGATTGGGACACCTGATGTAAAGGGGATTCTGATGGGACACCTGATGTAAAGGGGGACTCTGATGGGGCACCTGATGTAAAAGGGACTCCGATGGGGCACCTGATGTAAAGGGGGACTCTGATGGGGATAAGTAATGTAAATGTAGACTTTCATTGGGACCCTGACATAAAAGGGGACAGTCATGGGAACACCTGATGTAAAGGGGGACTCTAATGGGGACACCTGATGTAAAAGAAGACTCTCATGGGGACACCTGACGTAAAGGGGAACTCTGATGAGGACCCCAATGTAAAGGGGGACACTTGATGTAAAGGGGGACTCTGATGGGGACACATGATGTAAAGGGGGACTCTGATAGGGATAAGTAATATAAATGTAGACTTTGATTGAGATCCTGACATAAAAGGGGACATTCATGGGGACACTTGATGTAAAGGGGGCAGCTGATGGGTACACCTGATGTAAAGGGGGACACTGATTGGGACATCTGTTGTAAAGGGGGACTCTGATTAGGGCACATGATATAAAGGGGGACTCTGATGGGACACCAGATGTAAAGGAGGACACCTATTGTAAAGGGGGACTTTGATGGGGTAAAAAAACATGCAAAGCTCTGAGCTAAATAAGTTGTTGAGCTACTTTGCTGCGTTTGTTGCACGTAGGGCAGCCCATGGCAATGAATAGGCTGCCCTATGCATGTAGCGTGACAACATGCAAAGAAATTATCAAAAATGTGCGGGTGCATTACAGGTTATAGTGTTAATGAGGCCTGTTAGCTTTTAATTTTATGTCTTTGTTTATATCATTAATTTGTCAAGTTGGAGCTGAAGTGAGCAATGTTAATAAGAGCCCTTGGGATTTGGACAGAAAGTTACACACTCACTGGATTTTGGGCAGGATCAACTTTTGTTTTGCAACGTACAGGTGTAACAACACACTTTCCTGGTACAAAATAGAGTAAAATAGAAGTTCATTGTTAGGGTTTAGATACACTTTAGATCAGAAATTGTACCGAAAAGGTCATATCAAACTAACTATAATAACCAGTTTTACAATTCCATTATACACTAAATGTCACTTATTTCAACTAATGATACACTATATTGCAAAAAGTATTGGGCCAGCCCTCCAAATTGTTGAATTCAGATGTTCCAATCACCTCCATGGCCACAGGTGTATAAAATCAAGCACCTAGGCATACAGACTGCATCTACAAACATTTGTGAAAGAATGGGTCACTCTCAGGAATTCAAGCATGGTACTGTGATAGGTTTCCATCCGTCAATCCCTGAAATTTCTATGCTACTAAATATTCCACAGTCAACTGTTAGTGGCATTATAACAAAGTGGAAGCAGTTGTGAACAACAGCAACTCAGCCACAAAGTGGTAGACCGTGTTAAGGGGCAGAGTGGGGTCAGCACATGCTGAAGTGCATTTTGTGCAGAAGTCGCCAACTGTCTGCAGAGTCAATAGCTAAAGACCTCCAAACTTCATGTGGCCTTCAGATTAGCCCTACAACAGTTCATAGAGAGCTTCATGGAATGGGTTTCCATGGCCGAGCAGCTGCATCCAAGCCTTACATCACCAAGTGCAATGCAAAGCATTGGATGCAGTGGTGTAAAGCATGCCGCCACTGGACTCTAGAGCAGTGGAGACATGTTTTCTGAAGTGACAAATCACGCTTCTCTGTCTGACAATCCAATGGATGCGTCTCGGTTTGGTGGCTGCCAGGAGAACGGTACTTGCCTGACTGCATTGTTTCAAGTGTAAAGTTTCGTGGAGGGGGGATTATGGTGTGGGGTTGTTTTTCAGGGGTTGAACTTGGCCCCTTAGTTCCAGTGAAGGGAACTCTTAAGGCATCAGCATACCAAGACATTTTGGACAATTTCATGCTCCCAACTTTGTGGGAACAGTTTGGGGATGACCTCTTCCTGTTCCGGCATGACTGCGCACCAGTGCACAAAGCAAGGTCCATAAAGACATGGATGAGCGAGTCTGGGGTGGAGGAACTTGACTGGCCTGCACAGAGTCCTGACCTCAACCCGATAGAACACCTTTGGGATGAATTAGAGAGGAGACTGCGAGCCAGGCCTTCTCGTCCGACATCATTGTCTGACCTCACAAATGTGCTTCTGGAAGAATGGTCAAACATTCCCATAGACACACTCCTACACCTTGTGGACAGCCTTCCCAGAAGAGTCGAAGCTGTTATAACTGCAAAGGGTGGGTCAATCCAATATTGAACCCTATGGACTAAGACTAATGCCATTAAAGTTCATGTGCGTGTGAAGGCAGCCGTCCCAATACTTTTGGCAATAAAGTGTATATTCTCTAGGATCTCATAGATCTCATTGGATATGTTCACGTATTTGGAAGATATAAAGATATTTTACATTTTTATCTGTAAAATTCAATAAGAACTGCCTCAACTGTTTAGTCTTGAAATCCTTTAATATCAGTCTTGCAGAATTAAATAGCAATTCCAGTTTGATTTCAAATTATTTTATTCTTTATTAGACTTCTTTGTTCCTTATCATCAAAAGAAACCATTGAAAAGAACGAATGAGATGCAAAGTCTGAAACATACTCCCCACCCACCCAAGGTGACTTCTGGCAGACATTTAACATGCATGGAAGACAAAATAGTGACAAACTGCTCTGCTTGGGTCCTTTGAAGGGACAGGGACAGTTGGGATGGATAGGAGGCAGGGGGATGTAGCTGCTCACAGAGAAAGAAGGTGGTGTTCATTAGATCTGAGATTTCCAGAGAACAGGTACATGTCCACAAAATTGTATACGGTGCTCAGAGCTTCCAGCAATCAGTCACCCAGTCTTGTCTGCGCTACTGCATCTGTGCCATACTTTCTCCACAGCCAACAGATGGATAAATTCCCATGTATGTCCTGTGGATGACATCCTTCTCCCAAAGGTGCAACTATAGCCATGCAATGAAGTCCAGCTGCAGCACGGCCAAGTACAAAGAGATAACAAAATCACAGCCCCCTCTTTAAAGTTGCAAAAAGATTTATCCAAGCAGGAAAGATATTTGGCAAATAATTTGGGTAAAGTGAATATACATCTAATAGACGCACCTGTGCCACATTTCTTTGATTTTTTTTGTATTTTATTTTAGGGTGGGCCAGCACCTTGAACATAATTTGGCTTAAACTTTTAATTTAGAAGAACCAAGTACCTTCTACACCAGCCTCTGTCAACCTTTTTCACATGGAGGGACCCTTAAAATAAAGTTCAGGTCTCAAGGAGCTCCTGCCAATAGTTATAGTATCCACAGCTCCAGGTACATTAGTATGGTGATAGGGGGGAAGAATGTTCTTACATTGGAGGCCATTGAAAAAAACAGCCCCTTACTGACAGCTAAAAAAGATCATTGGTGTCATTGATACTGTAACTTACATGAGAGGCAGAAATTGCTTATTGCTCAAGGAACCTCTGGCAGCCTCTGGAAGAACCCTAAGGTTCCACAGACCTCTGGTTAAGAGGCTGTTCTTCAGTTCTGTCATTCTAAACTTTACTGTTGCACACAGATCATATTGTGTAGTTTTCCACAGAGCATACTGATAACTAGATCAAGGGGTAACTGTCAGCAAAGAAAAGTGGGAGCTTCCACTGGTGACTAGTTCTTAAAGATGCATATTCCATGCCATTCTTATCTTTGCCTCATTACTAATGAGTTAAAGACCTGAACCAAACAGCTGTCCTGACACCTAGCAAACAAATGCTTTTTGCAGGGCAGTGACCTACCAAGTAGCAGATGAAGGATAAGGAAGGAGGTCCTGGAACATGCGACTTTAAGAACAATGCAGCAATGACGGCTCTCAAATTTACATCATGCCAGGTTCCTTTTGAACCTACATCCACCTATGATCACCTACCAGTTTCTTAAATCATTTGCGGCATGATTGCTGTGGCAAGATGCCAGTTCCCAGTTCCGTTCAGCTGAATGCAGCCAGTAAAGGGAGGTATCTTTATCATACTTTCATCACTCCTTTTTTTTTTTAAAGAGAAAATAGGAGGGGTTGTGAGCAATAGGGTTGATTATAGATCTTTCTCCTGGAAAAACAGGGACTAGGAAAAATTCACACAACAGTGTTCACCCATAAATAATATATTAATGAAATTTCAGTTCTGGATAACTGATTGGGTATTTGCCAATATTGCAGGCCAGGAAAATGACATTTTGCAAATCTTACCATTATGGAGTCCAGTGTTCTGCAGATTTAATATAATAATACTGTGCAGGTCTTCTTCCATAGAGAGTGCTGTAGTCTGTAAATCCTCCTTATACATTGTACATCTACATGTCTGGGGCTGGAACAGGACTGAGCAAAGCTTTACAGACTGTTCTCACATGATAAGGCTTGTGTAACAGTCTTTATAGTAGTATCAAGCAATACAGTGTAAAATAAACTCGAATATCCCCTATCATCTTCTGCTCTTTGGGCAGGTACCTAGAACGGTACCTGGACAAGCTTTTGTTCCCTGTAAACTCCCCTCAATATATGGCTGTGTGTGAATTGTGCCCACGTGTGCATATATGAAAGTCACAACATGCATAGACGGGCTCTTGTAATGCCCGGTGAAAGCCTGCAGACGGCCTTATGCCATCTAAATACACGAACACCCCCATCCCCACCGTATTGCCGCAAACCGCCATGTGCGACCTGTTTTGTCCAAGGCCACGCCATGATTGCACAACAATCAAACAGTGACATTGTACTTAACTGATAAATGTACAGTGACTATTTTCTAGAAAATAAAAGGACTGACAGTGTGCTCCTTGCTATTAGCTTCTGAGTTTTGGCGTTGGTAACGTCCTTGCAGGTGGTGGGCAGCACAGTTGTGGCTGACATGCGGTGGCCACTGGATGCAAGGGTCAGAAAAAGTATGGTCTACCAGGCCTTAGACATCCAGACCAGTGAAAAAGGAAGAGTAAAATCAGTGTGTCCCTGAGTCAAAAGCTCTTACCAAATCATTCCCTTTTTTTTACCAGGTAGGGGGTCAGAGTCCACCTCCCTGCTTTGATATGCATAGTCTCCAACAAGCCAACCTGCTCTGCATCAGATACCCTGCAACACATTGCCTTTCATTTATACAGTGCTGTACATACTTATACATTAACATATACAGTGCTGTGTATACCTACGCAGAGTCCCATGTCTTGCCCCGACTGCAAACATATACTGTGCTATGCATACTTGTTGATATATCTACAGAGTGCTGTGCATACATATACATAGCTCTGTGCCCATAGATCTATACTTCACCCCCCATATAGATGTGTCCTGTGCTGTACACCTATATTTATCTACAGTTCTGTACATCCATGTTATATACCAGACTTTGTACACAGATGTGTGCAATGTGTCTCAGTTTTAAATGCAAAGACCCTTTCCCCTGCAGTATATATAGAATAATATTACATGTGCATAGATTTCCTCTCCATTTGTGCATTTTTTCTAGGCTACAGAATTGTCAGTCCAATGGGAACCAAGTGAGTGTTGGCTCTGCTATGAGAGTGTGTAAGTTCCATGTGTAGCCTTTGGGGTTTGTGTGAGTGCATAGAGTATAATGCCATGTATTGAAAGGACGTAAAATGTAGAATGATACGGAATGTGCATGTGACTGTGAATGCTGATTGCATGTGAACTATTGATCTGTAGTGATCTAATTTAAATAGGTTAAATGGTGTCTTTGTAAACAACCTGAACCTGACTTCAAAAAAACGTTAGTAATCACACACACACAAAAATGTATAGTAGTAGCCTTCATCAGCAGCTCATGAATATTGCCATTCTTTAAATGTAACAAGCTTTTGGCGACATATGAAGACTTGCAGATATATATTTAGGAACCTGATGCAGGTCTTCTATCACTAAGAAATGAAATTTATAGGAACAGTTCTACAGTAAGTATTGATATTTATTATCTGTTTTCCTGGCATCCAGTACCCATATAGGTACATACCATGCTGACATAGATATGTGTGAATGGTAGTAACCCCCTGCAAAGGCTATCCCTATTTGCCACCAGCCATGACAGTTGACTATAAATACAGAAAGAGAAAATAAGAACTAATCTTGTGTTTGTGGAAGCAGCATTGTGTCTTCTGTATATGCTGAGATACCATAGAAAAGTACATTCTACCAGTTTAAAGTTTGGCAAAGAAAAAAAAAACAATGACCGTATGCTACTTGATCCACAGGTTGCCTTGTAACTCCTCTCAAGAGCCTCTCGCAGTTCTTTACTCTCTTACTGGATTTATACAAAAGCATCCTGTGATAGCCTATCAAAGCAGAAAGATAATAGAAAAACAAATACAAACTGTATTACAAACTGTGCTTTGGTGCTGCCTGCTTTTAGGCTGCTGTCCTATGCGCACTACCTTATATTAAAAATAGCGATATAGACATATTAGACAGTGGATGATCATCTGCAGGATTAGGCAGGGATCAGAACTCGTATAAGGGAGGCAGGCTATCAGACAGTTTGGAATTGATTCTGCTAATAGCATACTGATCCATGATACAACGGCAATACTAAGGTTATCTGCAAAACACAAGAGTGAACTCTATACCATGTTTGTGTGTGTGTGTTATCCATATAACCAATCATTGTTTAAGTTCTTTGGCTAGATATTATATCCCATCATCCATTACCTGGGTTTTTGACAGCTTCAGCTAACAGTCAGGGTATTTACGGGACATTTCTAACCATATTGGTTGTCGTCAGCTACACCTGATCTGTGCCAAACCAACACCACTGGTTCCTATTGAAATGACGTACCCAGAGAACAATTAACTTGGTAATTTGGACTTTGTCTCTAGCATTTTTCATAATCATGGCTGTACACCTATTTAGGAAGATGACATAACTGAATGAAATGAATAGTGAAATGTCTAGGTATGGTTCATATGTGCTTTTTAATACCCCCATTATGTTTCATTAAGACCAACCCTTCTATGACCCTTTTGAAGCAATGCCTTCAGTGGTCCATTAAGGTGCTTGTAAGGGGTGTCAATCTGTGTTTACAAAATGGGAGGATTTAAGTTGTGCGGTTCCGGCTGAAGTATAAGCATGTAGCAAATATATGCAAGGTTTGTTTCAATGGATGTCATGATCTTGTACAATGTCACCATTGTGCAGCAGCATCTTGTGTGGTGTTGACATTGTGTTACGCATGAATACTGAGATGTGATTTGTGTCTCCTTCAGCTTGCCACATGGAGATGAGTTGATTGTCTGGTATATTGGGACTGTGAGGTGTCAGTATGAGTGTGGTGTCACAGTGTGTTTGAAACATCACTAGTTCCAGGAGAATACCAGACCCTACAAGCTGGAAATCCTGACAGTCTCCTGGTAGTATCTGGCAGTAACACTGGAATTCCTCAGGATGCCTGGACTGGGCGATGATGGCTCATCCGGTGTGTTGGCAGGGGGAGTGGGGATGCTGATGATGGCAGCTGTCAGATCAGACTTTTCACAATTAAGCTTCATGTTCCCGTGGGTTTTGGCGTTGAGGCTGGAACGGCTATGTAGGCAGGGTATAAGAAAAGACAGAAACAAAGCAACGTTAGATGTCTGAACAAAACAAGGCAGAATGCACTGCAGTGCAGCCAGACACCTATTTAGATGAGCTCATTGTTGGCAGTCAGCTCATTTGCAGCATGTTGGTCTTAATGTACTGACTACTGGGCATTTTTTCATCAAGCAGTCAAAGTGTATGCATAGGCAAAACTTTTTTACTTTAGGATAGAGCAGGGATTGGCTAAAACCTTGTAAGGGGAGAGCTCCCTTTGGGGAGATTTTCTTTCTTTTTCTATCTCAGAGACACACTGTCACCAGAAAAGTGTCTCCTTTGGAAGAATTTAGCTCTATTGCTGTTCCAGTGACAGCTGTCAGTTTTGGATTTTCCAGCACTCTCTGTCTCAGTGATAATGGTCACCAGGACAAACAAAGGGGGTGAAGCTACACAGCAGAGGCACAGAGCCTATAACAGAAGGTAAAATGTCTATGTCCCAGGTAAGAATATTGCTCAAAGGTTTTAGAATCACATAAAAGATCTACTGAGGGTGGTTACCCATCTTCTGAATTAAAGAGGTATTTTCAATCTGGACTGGTTCGGTCCTGTGATCCTGCAGCTCTGTATAAAGAAACACTCGACAATGGGCATGAATTCCAGGAGTCATGTTGTCACTCATAGGTTCCCATAGTCCAGTAATTGTCGCAAATCCCTTCTCTCCCCTGCAGCAGCCGCTCGCTGACACTGGGGTGGCCAGAACTGCAGGATCATGTGACCAGACTAGAGCAGATTAAAAAAGGTAAGTACACACATCTGTTTTTACACAGGATGGGCAGAATAGGAAGGAGGAGGGAGAATTTTTTAAGAACAGTTATTCCACTGCCCTTTGTCGTTGTCGTCCCACCCCACCGCACACACACCTAATTGCTGAATTAAAACTTCATTAACTTATCTAAGTACACAGTCACATAACATGCCCGGTCATGAGTCTTCTTCAATGAAGAATAAGAGGGTCCTTCTTAGTAACCATGTCATTGCCTGGGAGATAGGAATACTTCCCATTGGCTGTCCAGTGGAATAGCTGAATTAGTATTTTAAGAACTTTGGTGAATGGGTCAGAGGGAGTTAGGCTTTGCTTGGAAATGGGCTTTCCGCTCAATTATTCTGAATAATTAATTAACAAATGTATTTAAAAATAGAGTATATTCATGTTAACAGCTTGTGGGAAAGTTATTGTTTGCTAACATGAACTGAGGTTTTCTGCCATTCTTCCTCAATCTGAACACATGGTGGCACTGTGCATATATTTTACACGGCCAGATCAGCAATGAACTGGTTTATGTAGGTTGTGGGGTCTGTTTCTAAAGATGCAAATGTTACCTGTCGCCCCCCTTTGTCTGTCTGCTCAAAGTCACGATCCTCACTAGTTATGATTTTCGAATACTGGTCACATCCAACAGTATTTGTGTGATCTGGCAAATCTTGTTATTTTTCATCATTTTCTGCCCATCCTTAAAGTAAAACTAAAGGCAAAACCTTTTTTTAAAATTTCACAGAGTGAAGAGGGATTATAACAGCTCTCAGCTTATTAGTGCTGTCTTTGTCCCCATTAGGGAGATTCACCCTCTCTATTTGTTCTATTTACTGTTATCTCCGAGAGTGAAAGAAAATCCAGAATTTTGGGTTGTCCCCAGAATAGTAATAAAGAGAAAATCTTCCAATGGGAATACTAGTTCTGGTGATCCTGGTGGCACCAAGGGATTACCTCACTTTGAAGAGATTTCCTCTCACTTCCTGTTTTGGTTATGGGAAAGGAAGTAAAGGGAAATTTCCCATAATGGGGCGCCGATGGCAAAAAACCCTACAAACTGACAGCACTTATAACCCTTTCTTAGTCTATCCAAAATGAAAAAGTTTTGATTTTAGTTTTACTTTAATATTATATTAGCCAAATTAAAGTTTTGATTTCTCAGCATAGTTTCACTTTTCACTTGGGGAGTCTCCCTCCTCTCCTTACTTCTTCTGCTCTATTGGTCAGTTCGATCAGTTACATCGTCCTGCATCTCCCCCCACAGATTCTCACTCTGCTCCTACCAGTCCTAAGCACTCCCTTTGACCATTTGTTTGTCAGTAGGGAGGCTGAGAGGGGCATAGCAGAAACAGCCCACTCCTGAGCCCCACTTCTTCTGTGCCGTGAGGTCTGGCCACTCTGCATGGTCAGATTACACGTTAGAATCAGTCAGAAGTAGGGATATACCTCTGTCTGCTGCACTCCCTTTCTGCACAGACCCCTTTCCCCCTTCCCCTACTGGCATTGTTGCCAGCCTGGATGCTGAGATGAATGCTGGCTTCCTGCACAGAACCCACCCGTTTCCCTGCTCATATTGACAGAGATGATAGAAGAAATGACAGGCTACCTAAGAGCATGTCTGCTGCTGCAGCCATTTCCTACTCAGCCTGCTCTCAGAGGCCATACCTCCACCTTGCCTGTAGGCCCCTCTCTTATCTCCTGCCTGCAAAATGCGCTCCCTCAACACTGCACATGCATATTGCTCATTTATCAACAGCTGTGCACCCCTCTGTAACCACGCCTATATCCCCTCATTTATATTTCCCCCTGCTCTTACTCCATGCCCCCTTCCCAACATTCACTCTAGGCCTGCTGTACGCACACCTGCACCTCTTTACACCTAATGTTCTTAAATCTAATCCTTACCTCCTGCTCTCATCACCACACTTGCATGCCCCCATCACCATGCTCATGCCACCCCAACCTTGCTCGTTCCAACAAGGGCACATTTTTGCTAGTCAGGAATAAAAAAAATTGACAAAAAAACAGAAGATTCCCTGCACTTTCACTTCTAGTCTGTTGATTCATATGTACAGTAGTACTTCTGTCAATACTTTTTTGCTATTTTTGAAATTAGTATGGAAAAGTTAAAGTCTCTGTTGGGTTGTTACTACTAATCCAAAAAAGACATCAATTAAAGAGTAACTCAGTAAAAACAAGATTTTTTGTTACTGTAAAACCGATTTCTCGGTTCATTGATGGACATAGCTTCTTCTGATTCTCGACCATAGGGTTTATAGCGCCATCTGCAAGAGTAGGACACTAGGCAAAAAAAGAACACAGCACCACCTATAGGCAGTCCTAGCTGGTTTAAACACCCTCTCTGCTATAGGCAGGCAGTAATTCACAAAGCAGTACAAGTAAAAACGTATCAAGGAGAGGGGCATGTTCTTCGTCTATCAATTAACTCAGAAAAGGATTTTACAGTGCGCAATTTTGTCATCATTGACTGACACAGCTTCTCATTCTTGACCACCTTTGGTAAAGGTGTGCTCAGGCGACCAGGTAGGCACCTTACAAATCTGAGACACAGACATCTGATGTCGGAACGCCCATGAGGTATTATTTGCCCTGATGGAGCGTGTGGAATCGGGAAAGGGAGGAGCCTGACCTTTAATGGCCACCCCGGTCCAGGATGGGCTTGTCGCAGCCAACCCAGTACATAGCTAAAGGCTATGTACGCTTGTTAGCCAGGCTGGGGTGACTACTGGATCTGTATTATTCAGCTTGTTGCCCAGCTCAGCTGTTGATTGTTACTGGGATTTTGTACTGTGGAGTCCTTCAAAGAAAAATATGAAAAAAAGGCCATGGAATCACAGGTCTCAGCAAGGAACTAGTTTTTTACTCCTAACACTATGAAGAACTGGCCTGCCTACAGCAGAGAGGGGGATTATACAAGCTAGTACTACCCAAGAGGTGCTGTATTTTTTTTCTGCTGCTTCAGAACTACGAAGGGGCACTTCAGACGTTCCCAATCCTTGTAAACAAATTTATTTTAAAAAAGCGGGATAAGGAAAAACCTTAGCAGACTGAGCTGACTTATGTATGCCAAAGGGGATGGCCACTTCTTAGCAGCCATAGAGGTATCCTCAATTTTTAACGTTTCTTGTACTAACATAGTGATTGCGGCCACCCGCCTTGTATGGCAACAGAGGCAGAGGACTCATCCTTATTATCCGTGGAATTGGGGATCACATCTTTAGGACACTCAGGAAAAGCTGGACCTGAAGCGGTAGCGCTTGACTCAGGCTCAAAAACATCCAAGGAGCTGTGCTAATTCGGGGGACACTTTTTGTTCTCCTTGTGACTGAACATCGCCTCCACCTGGGAGACAAAAGACTCGAAGACAGTGCATTTAACAGGACAGAAGACTCAGAAGATCCCACTGCCTCCACGAAGGGATCAGGAGGGGAAGTGTCAGACTGAAACTCCATAGGGGGCCCCCATGGGAGTAATGGACTGCTAAGAAAAAACCCACCGAGAGGAGGGCAGTAAACATCCCAAAAGTGGCCACAGTAGAGAAGGGGGGTACCCCAGAAGGACTCACTACCAGGCCAAACACAGGCTGTTGAAGGGAACACTGTGAGCCGTCTGCATTGTCAAGGTCCAGAAAAGGGAGGCCACATGGAAAGCACACCAGTCAGTGCAGGAGAACAGAAAACTGCCACGCACTTGTAGGGCAAAACACCAGGGAACAATAAAATGGTCACTGCCATGAGTCTCCAACAAAATGGCCATGCCGTAATGGCTACTGGCTCAGAAGGTCACCCATGTAAATAATCCAGGCCATAGAGCAGAACCAAGCAAAAATGGCCACTCCGCCAGTCTACACAAACATGGCTGCCACTGCTTTATCTCTAACAAAATGGCCACCATGCAAAGGACCCATAGTGACTATGAGTAAATAGCCAACAGCCATGCCAGAGGAAATGGCGGTCACTGGCAGAAAGATAGTGAGACCCCTGGTCCGCATCGAGACAAATACACACCAGGGCCTTGGGTCCAGGGGTCCCCATCCCAGGGTCGCAAATTGCTGCTTCACAGAACAGTGGAAAAGGACCCTGGAGCTCACAGGCAAGAGGAGAGGGAGGGAGGGCAGAAGGGGAGGAGACTGACAGGAAAGACCTGGAGTGGAGCAGAAGTCCCTGCAGAGCCAACCACCCCAGGGAGCACCCTGTGTCATGCCTGAGGAAGGGAGTAATCCTTCCAAAATCTGCCTCCTGCCATGGTGGGGGGCTGTTGGCCAGGGAGGCACTGTGACATGGATGACAGGTGCCAGGTCATATGTATTCCTGTGAGAGGTTTAACTTGCTGGCTGCCCCAGTCCTTGATGGGGCTGTCGCAGCCCAACGTGTACAGTAGCTAAATGTCTTTGTGTGATTGCTGGCCAGGTTGGGGTGGCTACTGAATCTACATTATCCAGCCTGTTGCTGTTGATTGAAGGACTCTACAGGAAAAAATCCCAGGAACAAAGAAAAAAAAAAAAAGACTATGGAATCACAGGTCTCAGCAGGGAAATGGACCCTTACTCCTAACACTAGGCAGAAAGAACTGGCCTGCCTATAGCAGAGAGGGGGTTTTACCAGCTAGGACTGCCCATAGGCGGTGCTGTGTTCTTTTCTTCCTAGTATCCTACTCCTGTAGGTGGCACTATAAACCCTATGGTCAAGAATGAGAAGAAGTTGTGTTTGTCAATGAACGTAAGACAAAATATATCACATATATCCATTGATAAGCTATCAAAACAAATAAAAAAAAAACCCTAAACACCTAAAAGTGACTCTGTCTATGGAAATAAATCTTGAATCTAAGGGCTAGCCGCAAAGAAAATAATCAGTATTTACCTGTCCCTCTGCCCATGTCGCTGATCTCCTCTTAGTTGAAGAGATACAGTGAATTAATAATCTTCAGCATCTTACACACATTGGGGTGTATGGGATTCCTGGTTCCCCTCTGAGCACTATGATTCAATGTGCTGGTTCCTACGTAACTAATGTGTCCTTTAGTCACATATCAGCCATTGGGAGGAACCATGGAGCACAGAGAAGGACAACACACGAGTAACGATTTCCTGACAGCATTCAGTAAGAGCTCCAAACGGGTTGACCCAGAACAGATATAGACAACTGCATAGTGTTACACAAGCTGTGAATAAATATCTAATTTATATATACTGTATATATTTATAAATTAGATGTTTATTCACAGCTGTATACCGTAGTGTGACTACCCACCAATAGCAATGATACAAAATGTCAAACAATATTACTCCTGCATATCCACTGTAGAATGATATTTTCCTTTATTATTGTATATGGCTGACAACAAGGTATTCATTGTCTAACATATTTTTAGATATACCTGTCATCTTGTAAGTCTGCAATTGTTGCAGTATGCTGCATATTTCTTCATATATGCTTATGTTTGAAATTATTAATAAAAAATATTGGGGGGGGGGGGGTCGTGGTCTGTGCATGGAGGTAGAAGCAGCTTGCTGACCGTGCTCCTGTGAGACCCGGGGATATCATTGCTCTTGGACTCCCTACCTCCTTACTTCGGGTCTCCCATGGACCGAAGGGGATTCAGCACCTCCAGCCACCCACCGGTACCGGGTTCCACGACTTCCAGTCACGGCATTCCAGAGTTCTTCACACTGGACGGTCAGGCCTGCTCCTCCCACACTACTGATAAGATGGCGGCCGCAAGTACATGTGGTCCTGCCTCAGCCAGCTCTCAGACCCTCTCGCCTATCCCCAGTCCAGTCCTGCAGCCTGCTGAGTGTACTGGGCAGTGTCCCACCATGTCACCTCCATCCTCGCCCGCTGACAGCCATGGGCATGAGGACTGGGACCTCCAGGACCACTTCCGTATTCTACCCACCCGTACTTAAATGGAGGCCTATGTGAAAAGCCTTGAACAGGGGTATTGCTTCGAGCTTCATTCTCTCAAGGCAGAGCTGCAACTCGCTGTCTGGCACTGCGACAACTCAGGAGCAATGTTTAGATGCCCATGAAGACTAAATTGCTCAGCTATTCCTCCTCCATGAGGATTTGGACAATCGCAACCGACGAAATAACATTAGGCAACGGGCACTGAAGACCATTTACCAACGGTTCAGGGCATTTTTATTGGTCTCCTAGGCACTTCCAACTCTGTGGATCTGGAAATAGACAGAGTGCATTGGGCTTTAGGCCCCACAATCCCGACCCTATTAAACCTAGGGATGTCATCTGTCGGGTGCATTTTTAACGTGCCAAAGAAGACATCATGAGGAATGCTCACGAGAAAGGTCAGTTGGACTTTGTTGGTGCGTCCATTACACTTCTCCATGATATCTCTCACTATACCCTGGAAAAAAGCTTTGCTACAGGAACACAACATCTCCTGTTATTGGGACTTCCCGTTCCAACTGAAGATCTGAAAAGAAGGCAAGCTAGTCACCATCAGATGTCCTTCTAATATACCCACGGTGTTATCCGCTCTTCACCTCCCTTCCTCCCTACTCTGGATTGGCCTTGGACCTATTCCATGCCACTAGGATTTGGACACTCCCCTGCCTCCCTACCAATGCAGTCAACTACTTCAAGCTATAGGCCATCGGTGGAGTCCGAATGCCCCGGTTGATGTGCATCTGTATGGACTTCATCAGTGTTTCTGCTCAATTTTGCTTCTTTTTCTAATGGGGCCTCCATTTGTTTTCTGTTAGCTCTCTTATATTCCATTTTTCTACGGTTGTTTCTGTAGTACTAAGTTACCTATGCCTCCATTGGCCTCTGTAGTTATTGTCCCATGACAGTACACGGGGTCCCCCCCTGTTCCCCCTGCAGGGGGTGCAGGGAGGGCTCTCGCCTTTCTGATGCTTTTACGCTTACTGCCCAAAGCAAGCCTTGAGATATGCATCCCTTGCGATGTTGTGTATGAATGTTACATATGTGGCAACGGGACACAGCAGGAGCAATGAGTCCAAGATTTGGTCTGCAAACTTGGTTCACATTCCGGGGATCTGTGACTCCCTATGGGAGTGGCCTCATGTACCCTCTGCAAACGATCTTTGTTCTTCGAGCTCCATTTGACCCCTCCGGATAGTCCTAATACTTACTTCCTCCTACCATCTAACTTGTCCCCTTGGCATAATATAAGACACTCATTGTTTGTCCCGTTGCCACACGAAATACCAGCTTCACTAGCTTCATGCGCCCTGTAGAGGGACCTGGGTGCTCTTGATTTTTGATCCAAGCTCCAGCCCTCTGTGGTGTTCATTGTACTTAGTTCTCATTCTACATGTTTGGTTGATTTTACTCCTTGACAGATTTTGAGGTTGTGTTATTATCTTACCTTGTTTTTGTGGGCCCTTGCTAAGGAATGGTTTCCCTCCCGGACACCTGGCTAGGTGGCCCGGATGTTATATTTTTCTGGCCCATATACATCTACTTCACGCCTGGGATTCTCCGTATGCCGGTAGTCCTAGTCTGTGGCGGGAGGGGAGGGTCTTACATTGGAGGGTTCCCTCTGTATTGTTCCATGGTTATTTTGATCTTTGAGACCTGTCTCCTTGCTTACCTCCGGGTCTCCTTCCCGAGCACCCAAAATGTGTATCCACTTTCCCCCTCGTAGGGTCACTGACCATTTGGAAGGGACTAGTGACTTTTTTGGGAATTTTCCATTGACGTTCCTCTTTTTTTCCCCTTTTTGTTATTTTTGGGTTTCGGGCAGCCCCAAACCCAGTGAGAGCGTTTACTCTCTTCTACATCTCTTTCTCTTCTCTTCCTTTCTATTTTTCCTTTTCTATTTCTGCCCCAATACTTTCTTTTTCTATCTCTCTTGCCCTCCTCCACCCCCCACCCCCTTTTTTATTCTCTTCCTCTTCCATACCTGCGACCAGAACCTCCCTATTACAATTTTGAGGTTTCTCATAGTATATATCAGCATCACTTGGCCTTCAGCAGATACCGTTTTGGTGACAAATGTGGTCGACCTTTGGCACGATCTCTCCATCCCCGTACTTCACCAACCTTTATCCCTAATATTAGAACTCCCACAGGCGATCTGACATCGGACCCACCCCTAATCCGTGAAACTTTTCGGGATTTCTTCTCTGGCTTATATAATCTACCCAGGGATCTGAACTCCTCGACATTCCTTGATCTTCTTCAGGATTATGTCTGTGAAACTATTGATGCTGACACTAGGGAATCCCTTGACAGCTCTTCCTCCACCACAGAATTGTTGGGCGCTATCTCAGCAACCCCTTCGGGCAAAAGTCCAGGTGCCAATGGATTTACCCCCAAATTCTATGAGACCTTCAAAGATGTTCTTTCTCCGTTTATGTTACGCGTGTTTAACTCCATCTCTGCTGGATCCTCCTTTTCCACCCCAAACTTTGGAAGCTCACATTTCACTCCTTCCTAAGCCAGATAAGGACTCTGAGTCTCTGCTATCGACCTATTTCTTTGATTGGTGTGGATATTAGGATCTATGACCAAATAGGGTTTGTACAGGGCAGGGAGGCTCGTGATAACACCTTAAAAGAACTTTCTTAGTTATGAACCATGCTCAACCTATTGGACTCCCTTTGCCTCATATCTATTGATTCCGAGAAGGCATTTGATAGAGTGGGGTGGTTTCACTTACCTGGTAATGGAGGCCAATGGAGAGAGGGCTTCCCTTGCGGCTAAGTTCCAGACTCCCCTGAGAGTGGGACAGCGGGAGTCAGGCCCAAAGTTGCACAGGTTGCCTGTAGGAGTGCTGGTTAGTGGTCCACTCGGAAGCACAGCTGGTGCACGGGGATAGGTCTGCAGACTGGAGGCGCCTGTGCGTGGTATGCAAGCCTTCCGGGATTTGGATGTTTGCTGGTTAGTCAATTCGAGCCAAGGTCAGGTACCGGGTGGTGAACAGAACGGACATGGTCAGGTGGGATAGCCGAGGTCATACATGGAGGAGCGAGAGAGAGAGTATCCTTTAGCCAAGCCGAGGTCAGATCAAGGGTTCAGTAGAGCAGACAGGTCCAAGTACAAGCCGGGTAAGAATCAGGAAGTCACAGGAAACAGGAACAAACCACAGGGAGCTAGAGCTCATCCAGCAACCAGAGGAAGTGATGAGCCTCCTTTTAAAGGCTGTCTGGCACCAGACTGAGACTGATGTGTCCTTCTGCGGCCATGTAGAGTATTGGCAGAAACGCCAGAACTTCTGCTGTGGACAGGACCCTGACAGGTGGCCCTTTTTGGCACGCTATCTCAAATAGGATTAGGCCCCGGCATGCAGCAGAAAATTCTCGCCCTTTATACCTCCCCTACTGCTAGAATTCACCTGAATGGCTCTCCTACAACGAGCTTCCCTATAACCAATGGCACCTGGCAGGGTTGTCCATTATCTCCTCTTTTGTATGTTCTGGTTATGCAACATCTGGCGATAGCGCTTCGCAGTAAACCCCAATTATACCAGCGTCTCCATTGGCTCGAAGGAGGTGAAATTAGCTCTTTCTGCTTTATGTCTCCTACCCACATATATCTCTGCCTTCTATCTTATCAGAATTTCACCAGTACAGTGAATTCAGCAATTTTAAGGTCAATCTTACGAAGTCCGAGATTCTGAATATCTCTCTGCCCCCTCTTAAGATGCAAGAACTTAGGGATAACTTCCCTTTCAAATTTTGCTCTGGATCTCTTAAGTACTTGGGTATTAAAATCCCCCCTAACCTGTCTCATATATTCTCCAAAAATTATACCCCTTTACTTCAACGCACATTACAGGATCTGTAAGGGACCGCCTGACAGCACCTCTATCAGTCCCCCGGTAGAGCCTCCCCAGCGTGCGGAGTCTAAGCACTGGAACACTTGTTCACCAGGGCCCCTGATGGTGGGGATGGACTTGGAGCGCTCCGGTACCAGGTCGCAACTACCAGGTATCTCCAACAGGGGTAGAGGAGTCTGACAGGGGCTCCAGAGAGCTAGGAGTCTGATGTAAGGGAGCCTAGTGATCCCTGCGGGGTGGATGGATGGATGAGCTAAATCAGAGTCATGCAGGCCGGGACGGTAACTAGAGGATCGGTAAGGTACAAAACGGTAGGCAAAGGATAGTCGGGTCACACGCAGGGTCAATACCAGGAGGTCAGATCTAAACGGGAACATCCGGGAGCAGAGTCAGGCAAGCCAATGGGTCAGGACGGGAGAAGGCAACAAGGTCAAAACAATCCAGATCAGAAGTACTCACACACAGGTAACAGGATACAAAGACCATTCGGCAACAAGTGTCTGTGCAGGGCTAGCTTAAATAGCCCGCCCTGCACCTGACAGGCGTAGCCTGGGTCCCAGTGCCTGCCTAGTACTGTCCAGACGACGGGTGCGCCTGGGTCCTAGTGCCCTGCCACCTATACGTCTCGGCAGACACCTACGCATGTGTAGACCCATGCGTCGCGATGGTTCCTGACAGGATCTTAGGAACTATGACCATTCCTTATACTCATGGTTTGGCCGGATCAATATACTAAAAATGGATGTCACACCCCGCTTTGTTTACTTATTCTAGACTCTACCTATTACCATCCCTCGACAGGAGCGCCTGACCTGAGCTTATATCATGCAGCAGCAGTTCTCACTCGATTATTGAACTGGTTCCATCATGCGCCTACAAAGCAATGGGTATCTCTGGAACAGATTATGGCACCGTGTGATCTTTTAGCTCTTCCCTGGACAGTACCTTAATTTCGGAGTCTTTCGTCATCTTTACCACTCTTGACCAATCATATTTTGCGAACGTGGGACAATCTGGCCCCGCCACTTGAGCTTTCCTCAATAGTTGGTCCTATGACCCCTCTGTTTGGGAACCCTCAATTTCCCCCAGCCCAATCTCGTTCCCATTACCTTTTGTGGAACAAAACCACCCACAGGCAACGAATACAAATATTCCATCATGCCCTGGGAGGGGCCTCTTTTGACCAATGGATGGAATATAGGCAACTCTGCTCTTTTCTACATATTTTTTCTAATGTAGACTTACTGACCAGAGATCTTACATCTCTTGAATCCTTGCTCCTTCAAGATCTTCCTCCCCTGCGTCACCTTTCTGTTCTCTATCAGAGGACAGAAGAAAAGTGCCAGAGTTACTCGTTTGTTCTCTATCAGATCCTACTTTCTAATGTCCATCTAGACCTCCCACCATATACATCTAGATGGGCAGCTGATCTTGATGCGCAGATATCAAACGAAGACTGGCTGAAGTAATTTGCTGTAACCCACCATTTGTCCCTGACCAGTAAAGTACAGGAAATCAATTCTAAATTGCTCACTCAGTGGTATAGATGTCCCACCTTACTCCACAGGATTTTCCCTTCCGCCCCTGATCGCTGCTGGTGATGTCACGCTGCTC
Source organism: Staurois parvus (assembly GCF_062004578.1). Lineage (NCBI taxonomy): Eukaryota > Metazoa > Chordata > Amphibia > Anura > Ranidae > Staurois > Staurois parvus. The sequence continues at coordinate 23,120,117 of NW_028317950.1, forward strand.
CTGGCTCCTTGCTCCATGTCTGGTGGGAATGTCCCCCTATCTATGCCTACTGGGATCTTATCCTGCATGTCTACACCGCAGTTACAGATCGGACAGTCCCAAATACACCACAGGTTGTTCTGCTTTCTATTCTACCTGGCTCTTTCAAACATATTAAACACGGACTTCTACGTCATCGTTTGATGGCTGCCAGACTGATTAGCCCTCGCCATTGGAGAACGCACTGTGTTCTGACCCTTTTAAAGTGGGTCAAGGAGATGGATCATATTGAATGTATGGAGCCACTCCTGGCACAGGAATTTGGCACTTACGAACACTGTCGCCGGACCTGGCTTTCCTCAAATATATACAGAGAATCCTCTGTACTTCGCTACCTCTTTGCTGCTTGAATGGGAGTTTTCCTTTTCCTCTGGTCCCTACTGGTCTATTATCCCCCTGGGCGCCTTCCCTCGGGCAAGCCTATTTTTGTTCTCTCACCCCTTCTATTCCCCTCCCCTTTTTTTACTTCTGCAACTTTATAAAGGAATAAATCAATAATAATAATAGCCTTAGTGAACATTTTGGAAGGAAACCAGAGAAATCTTTTTACCAGAGCAATGAAGGGAAAACCATACTGGCCCCCACACATATCATGGTGATAAACCACTTCCTTAGGAGCTGCCTTCTTTACAGGTGAAGTGTGAGATAAATATATAATGCTGCTTGTGGTCAAGGAGCATGCCAAAAGATGTCATACTACTTGCAGTGAAGACATGGGAATGAAATGCATTTCCAAAACCTAAGGCTGGCATTCCAACATGCAAGTTGGATTTCGTAAGCCTGCATTCCAGACAACAGGGGAATAATGACCGCTCTATATAACATAACACAGCATAAAAAAGGAAATGCTAACAAGATAATCAACAAAACAAAGGAAAAACACAAAAAATAATAAAAATGAATAATAACTTGTAATTATGAAGTATGACCTAGATGGAACTAATGTTCATTTATTCACCTGCAATGCCAATTGGACAGCTTCCAAAATAATCCTTCCAAAAATTAAAAACAAAGAGCACTGCCTCCTAATGATACATAGGGTTTTTTGCACCTCTTGAAGGTGCAGGAGAGTGACAAGCACAGTGCTACATGATTGGTGGTCCTGTCCCCAACTTTTAGTCCCATGCCTTTTGTATATATGACACTGTCATGGATATAACTCCATGGTATATCCAAGGGCCTCTTCCACATTTTTCTCCTGGTCACCAGGAATTGCAATTCCAAGACATTGGAAATCAACATCCTCTCTTACACTAGTAGAGTGGTGTGCGGGGCTAGCATGCCTGCAACATCTGGAAGAATTGGTAGCCTGAAATTACTACAAATCCTCTGCATATATTACAACCTGGACCCTCTGAATCGACCTGAGCACCCCCACAATTTAAAGCCCTTGTTTCCTGACTTAATTTTTCCTGCTCACACACTTAGAGTCTGCTTCCTTAGCCTGACACCCATCATTCTCTCCCCTATTCTTTTTTATTTCTCCACCCACCTCAATTATTTCGGAACTGCTAATCGTTTTGACTCCTGTCTGTTCTATCTTTTCTCCTTCTTTTAATTTTATTCGTACTATGACCAATCAATAATCATTAGGTACCCTCATGGCACAACTCTCCCGACAAAAGTTCACTGATGCACCCATGCAAAACCATAGGTGCACACTAATAAGTCTCTTGTTCTACCCTATGCTGTGGCTTAAATGAGATATAGAGGCTATATCAATAGAACTCTTGCCAAAGTACTTTAGGTCTTTACATGGTGATGTTTCCACCATCATATTTGTAATGTGGTCTGTGTTTGTTGTCTGTGCTCCAAGTTTCAGACATTATTTTGGCCAGTGTATCTCTTTTCTGTTTATACTTTAAGTCAAACCTTTATTCAAAAAAAAAAAAAAGGGAAAAAAAGTTGCTTGCTCCACTACTACAGGATGCTTTTATCCCTCTTAACTGCAACTTCTATGATCCCAAAGCCCAACTTCGAAAATACAAATTTGTCTAATTCCACTTATGCTTTTATCATTGCATATGCAAAAAGCTTTTGATTCTGTGTCCTGGCTGCATCTCTTTTATACTCTTAGAAAATGGACTTTGCCCTAAATTTTGCTCCTGGGTCTCCACCCTTTACAATGTATTTATTTATTACAGGTACTTATATAGTGCTGTCAATTTACACAGCGCTTTACATTTATATTGTACATTCACATCAGTCCTTAACCCTCAAGGAGTGTACAATCTAAGGTCCTTAACGCACAATCATATATATACGCATACTAGGGTCAATTTAGACAGGAGCCAATTAACCTACCAGCATGTCTTTGGAGTGTGGGAGGAAACCCACGCAGGCACAGGGAGAACAATCAGACTACAGGCAGGTAGTGCCGTGGTTGGGATTTGAACTAACGACCTTTGTGCTGCTAGATGGAAGTGCTAACCACTTAGCCACTGTGCTTCCCTTCATTAGCTTATGTAAAATATGCACCTCATTCCACATTCTGTGAGGCAAAAGATAGAGCTGTCCATCTTCCCTACTTCTATTTGTTTTGGCGATTGAACCACTGGCCCAACTTATTAGAGAGTCTCTTAATACTGTATCTCTGGGGTAATGATAGCTGCACATCAGCTGGAGACTCTTTGCAGATGAAGCTATGTTTACAGCTGCTAATCCGCATGTATCATTGCCAAGCTGGAAATCAGCTGGAGTCTCTTTGAAGATCACTTTTTTCTTATAGTTACTAATCCACTTGTCTCGTTACCAAATTTACATGAATCCCTTAAGCAGTTTTGAGCCCTTTCTGACCTGCATGTCAAACCCTTAGGGTTTCCCTTCTTTTCCCCCTACTGCATATCCTTCAACATACTTTTCATTACTTATTTAGGAACATACTTGACAGGATCCCATCCTATTCTCTCCAATGTAAGTTACCCCTCCCCTATACATAAACTTCAACTTCTCCCTCATACTTAGGAGCATATTATTGTGGTGAAGATGACATATCTTCCCAAACGACTTCATTTTCTATGAGTCCTATGTAGTCCCTATTCTGCCCCTTGTCACGTGCACCATGCAAAAGCCATGTAAAACGCTTTGTATGGCAGATTTGCAAAACGAGACTCTCTAAACATACTATGTTTCAAACCAGACCTAAAGGAGACTTAAGTATCCCAAACCTTTTGAGATATTACCAGGTTGCACAGCTGAAACAATTCACAAAATATCATTCCAATTACGAGACTCCACTCTGGGTCACCCTAGAGGCCGTTGGTTGTGACCCACTGTCCATACACAATTTGTGCCTTTAGACACTAGATCAAATCAACAGTAGCTCGATTACATAATCTGCTTACTTCAAAAGGCATGAAACCCTTCCCTGAACCCAAAAAAATATCCCTTGCCCAACTCTGAGTTGTTCTGTTACTTGCAGGTTAATATTAGATTTCAGCCGCTGCTCATTTACACAGTGAGAGATTTGTATTTACTCCATTTGAATCTAAATGCAAGAATAACCCACATTCCCCAGGGCTGATCTTCCTTCTACATTGCACTCTGCTATCTAAATATATTCCCACACCTCTAAGTTATGTATGAAAATGGGAATTATACCTAGGCTTGAAGCTGGAATATAATGAGTAGGCCAAAATTGGAGACACCTCCAAATCATGTTCACGCAGTGCTTCAGCAGTATAAACTAATTATTGTCAAGGTCCTACCTTTTCCCTGAGGTTATGTTACTCCATGTGCTGGCGTCCATCTTGGATTCTGCTGTGCATGATGGGAATCCTTTTTATGTCTTCAGGTCTCTGAGGTCCACCCCCCAGAGGGGCGTGGCTGATGACATATAAGCCTGTGGCCCGCACATGCTCTTTGCACTTGTGCCTTGTGCCTTTGTGTTACTATTACTCTGTTCTGACTCTCGTGACTCTCCTGGTATTCTGATTCGGCTTGTGACTTGACTATTCTTTGTATTCTCCTTTGATCTGACCCTCTGTTGCTGAACCCGGCTTGTGACCTGTGATTCTCGTCTGCTGTCCTGTACTGTTTTGTCCTGTTGTTGTTGACCCCGGCTTGTCTGACTACTCTTTTGTTTCTTCCACCAGCTACACGCCATTGGCGGCGGCCATTACCGCAGCTGAGGTGTCTCGGGGGCCGCGACCTGGTTCCTGGCTGCGTTAAGTCCATCCCCACCATCAGGGGCCTTGGTGAAGGGCAGCCTGGGACTTAGACTCCGCGCCCTGAGGGACTTTGGTCTGTGGGTGGTGGTTGTCGTCAGCCAGTGCGTTACATTGTTAGGCCTGCCTGTCCGTTCCTCAGCTCCTGCCCTGACAATTATAAGGAGCTGCTTGGGTGGTACATAGTACACATAGTAATTTGCACATATAACCCCTGGCAACGCCTTTACTTGCTGTCATGGGATCTCAGACATAGGCACATTTCTGTATGCCTGGTGGACTCCAAAGACTGGTCGCAAGTATAGAAAATTTTGTGCACTCTCTTTCAACAGTCACTTCCTATGGACCCATATGAAGTGCTTCTAAACCCCTAGTATTTCCAAACAATATTTTAAATTCATGACCCATGTTCTGACAGCCACAACACTGACAATAGCAAAGGCATGGCTATCAAAGAATCTATATGTGAGGGAGGGTAAATCTCAACTACAATGAATGTTATTTATTGGCTAAGCTACAGGGCTCCATGCCTAGGTTCCATAAGGTCTGGGAACCATGGGTTGCTTTTTTTTTTTTAACTGGGGAGCACCGAAACCAATAAAAACTGTTGTATACCCTGTCCAAATTTTTGAAAATGTTTTCCCTGGAGTTACACTTTAACATTTGCTGCTCTCTAAACGCTTCTCTGAATGCCTTTTCTACTGGCAGGAGAAAAGCAGCTTAAAAAACTGTCCTAAAGCTGCATTTTGAAAATGCATTTAGGCACGTCATGGGTTTGGGTGTTCATTCATTCCATTGGTCAGAATATTAATTTATTCTGCTCATTGAAATTAATAAATGCTTAAGTGCTACACCACCTATCGTTTAGGCGCATTTACACATTTTAGGCGTGTTAAGCGTTTTTTCTGCTCAAACACTCCTCTCCTGAACACACAAGTGATGGGGGTTTTTTAGCCTCTTTACCAACGGTTCTCAACCTGTGGGTCGTGACCCCTTTGGGGGTCAAACGACCCTTTCACAGGGGTCACCTAAGATCATAGGAAAACACACACGCTGCTGGAGGAGGAATAGAGAGGTTGTCTGGTCAGCGGGTCTTCATTTCCCTGGACCGCGATGTGTGGGCAGGATGACACATTTTCTATGCCCAGTGTGCATAAGGCCTTACTGTCTTCACATTTCTCAGCTGATAAATAGTGTGAGTAATTAGTGTCATAAATAGTGTGAAGGTCAACAGCAAATGTGCAATGGATCCATGGGAATCTAGGCAGGTGAGTGTTCCTGACTTCACCCAAACCAATAGCACCCTGTTTCAGAAGATAAAATATGGGACTAATCCAAACTTTCACTAACAGTATAAACACTGGCAACACTATTTTTCGTTCATTTACCTTTTTCTTCTTCTAACTGGAATATTTTAGCTTTCTATTCGTGAATAATACAGACTGTTCCTTTACATGAGAGGAACCTGTATATATTATTTATGCACCTATTTAAGCTATAAATTTCCTGTAAGACACTCCAAGTACAGTATTTATTAATACTTTCATTTGCAGCCTCTTCTGTGCTGGTTGAATGCATAAATTATGTATTAAACTGAGTTCTCTTGCACATGGTGTAAAGCTGAATGGCTTTGATTTCCCATGTCATATATACAGAATCCTTATATATTTATATCCATTAAAGAGCTTTAATACGTTAAGACCATTAGGATGTGTTAAGAAATGTAAGTTACAAATGATGCCTAAAGTGTATCTAATCCCTCATAATGAACTTCTCTTACTTGTCTCCTTTTGGTTATATATATAACGTGTTTTGTTATGTTTGTTCGATAAGTGCAAAAAATATCTGTTGATCCTGCCAGAAATCCTGTGTACTGATATTGTGCACTCTACCTCTTGACTAGTTTGTATTGATTCTGGCTATTTATTTGGACTACATAACACCTTCCCCTATGTTATAGGGAAGAGGAGAGGGAAAGGCATTCTGTAGTCCAGTCCTAGCGTGATAGCTCTGCTTCTCCATAAGTAGAGTACAGTAAGTGAATGCTGTCACCCTAGGGTCTAGGGAAGTGTGTTACAAGCAGGATCGCCAAGTGAAAAGAAGGGGAAAAATCCTGAAAAAAAGGAAACTAATACAACCATCACTTCTAATGACTGTAAGCCGCTATATATTAAAGTTACTCTGTACTGAGTAAAATATGGTTATATTATGGACAGAATTGACAACTTTTAGTTCTGATTACTGACATGTCAAAGTTCTACAGGCTTCATGGACACCTACCATGACACCTATCATTGTTTTACCAATGTTTAAAGTGATACTAAACGCACAACAGTAAAATCAGTCTGTATATGCAGTAAAGCATGCTTGTTATACTCACTGTGGAACCTAAGGGGTTAATCTTCTGCATTGTGTAAAAAATGCTGTTGATCCTGTCTTCTCTGATCCTCCCCTTCTTTTACTGTCCCTAATCCATCTTCCATAGTATAGAGCAGCAGTGGTAAATCTTCACACGCTCTGTTTGGTGTGTATTGCTAGAGAGTGTTTTTTTTATGGGGAGAGTGCATGTGATCAGCACAGGGCCAATCAGCGCTGTCCGATCAGAGGGTCAGGGGTCATGCAGCCTTGTAGGAAAGTCAGAGGAGAATGAAAACTCCTCCAGCAAGATTAACTAGTGCTCAGCTGGCCACTGATGAAAGTCACAAGACTGCCATGTACAGCGATTAGAAAAGGTATTTAGCAGTTTATATTTACTAAAATAATTGCATTTTATGTTCTGTGTACTGTTGAAGACCAGATATAGTGAATGTACGGTCCTGGGTTTAGAGACACTTTAAATCTCAAATATGGAAAGTAAAGAAGTGCACTTACAACATGTGAGGTCTTTATTCATAAAATACCTTATAAGTGAGAAGAAGTCCTTCCTAGATCTGCCTATGTCAGAAAAGTGATGGCAATGCTCCTAGAACAAGTTATCTTTCATGCAGGAAGGTTTGTACTGTGTCTGGAATTTAGTCTATTTCTTGTCCTGGTCAATTGTTTTCCATTGATTAAAAACAGAAAACATCACATTTGGCCACTAGATGGAAATTCCTATGATAGAAATACTAAGCATCATCTAGTGCAGGGGTCTCCAAACTTTTCATTCAAAGGGCCAATTTATTGTACCTCAGACTTTAGGGCAGCTGGATTGTGGTCAGTATTGGTAGAAAATGTCCCAGGCCCCTGGGTTGGTGGTCGGTAAAAGGAGGAGTATTGCCCCATCATTGGTATTAGTGAAAGGAATAGTGCACCATTGTTGGTGTCAATGGAAGGAATAGTGCACCATTGTTGGTGTCAATGGAAGGAATAGTGCCTCATATCATTGGAAGGAATAGTGCCCCATCACTGGTATCAGTGAAAGAAAAAGTGCACCATTGTTGGTGTCAGTGGGAGGAATAGTGCCTTGTATCTTTCAGAGGAATAGTGCCCCAAGGGCTGGTTAAAAGCTATCAAATGGCAGCATCTGGCCCCCGGGCCACAGTTTGGAGACCTCTGATCTAGTGTATAGTATATCTATTGTTTTCACATATGAGATTTAAAAAACACAAACATTTACAATAGATATCTTTAATTACATTCAATCAGCTACTGAATCTGTGTAATTGCTATGTGTAAGTAATTAAAATGATGCTTTTTAAACCCCAGTTATACAGAGCTGATTAAAAAGTTGAAACCTTTGAAATGTATTAAATCCGTGTTGTGAATTGCCAAGTAATCTGCAGTGGAAGATCAGCAATCAGCAATTCTGGCATCTATTAAACCTGGACTCTAGAACAGAAATCTGTATGGAGTTACAAGTTCTACACACTAGTTAATGTCTGGACTTGGCACACAGCTACATAGTCACATACTGTAGTTAGTCTATCAAGTTCAGCCTTTCTATGTGGAAAGAAAAAAATGCCTCCTTGCAGAGGGCTGCAGGGGTTAAATATTTATTTAGGTCTAGGGGGCCACAAAAAACAGTTTTACTTCCTCTGTTCCTCCGGCAGCTAGCCTTCTCCTCTACTCCTCTATGCTCAGGCAGTGGACTGTCCCTCTGTGTCCTTATGTCCATTGCAGGACTATTGGACCTGATGAAGTCAAGGGACCTTTGACCGCCAGAGCATAAGTGAGAAGATGCTGCAGGGATCAGGAGGAAGCTGAAGATCTGGTATGTAAAGTACAGTTCAACTTTAATGTTTTTTCCAACGGGGTACGTCTTTAAATGGTGGATTTTGTGGCCCTATATTTAGCCATTGCCATCCATAAATGGCACGGAATAAGTAACCGTTGGGCAGCTGTGTACCAAGTTGTCTAATGCCAGCTCGGTACACAGCAATCACTGGGCAGATCAGCTGCCCAACAGCTATTTAGTGCCATTTATGGGTGTCAATGTCAATTTAAAAAATGGAAAAAAGTGTTTTTTCTAATTTGACCATTTTAACGGAAAGTAAGGAAAACAGTTTTTTTTCAAAATGTTTGGTCTTTGTTCCTTTTTATAGTAAAACAGAAATATCACCAAAAGAAAGCTCTGTTTCAAAAAATGATACATTTGACAAAATGAATTTGCGTAAAGTGTTTGTTGATGGAATAATTATCAGTCAAACTATCACAGCGCTGAAAACGGAAAAATGGCCGGGTAATGAAGGGGCATTACAGGATGGTACTCAAGTGGTAAAGCTGCTTTTCTTCACCTCCCCTTCAGTGATAAATACCAGCAAGTTCCCTCACAAGACCAACACCTTCAAACTGTTTGTTTGTTTTTTCAGATATGGCATTTTTGGCCTTCTGGGATGACATACCTCCTGCACATATGCATGACGATTAAAATGTTACTAAATCCACAACAGTAAAATCTGTCTGTATATGCAGTAAAGCATGATTGTTATATGCACTGTGAAACCTAAGTGGTTAATCCTCAAGATTGTGTAGAAAGGATGTTTGATCCTGTCTTCTCTGATCCTCCCCTTCCTCTACTGTCCCCAATCCACCTGCTGATAGAACCTATCAGCAAGCTCCACATGCTCCCCTTCTTGGAAGAGTGCATGAGATCAGCACAGGGCCAATGAGCACTGTCCAGACAGAGGGTCAGGGGTCCTGCAGCCTCATAGGACAATCAGGGGTGAATGAAAGCTCCTCCTACAAGCTTTAACCAGTGCTCAGCTGGGCAGTGATAGAAGTGACAAGGCTGCTCTACCTGCTGATGAGAAAATGTATTTTGCAGTTTATATTTACTAAAATAATTGCATTTCCATTTTCTGTGTACTGTGGGAGACCAGATATAGTGAATGCAGGGTCCTGGGTTTAGTAACACGCATTGATTGCAGAAGATACATACATTGCTCAATTCATTGTCAACACACAAGGATAAGAAAACATATTTTTTTAAAAAGTGACCATTGTTTGCAGATAAGTTCAGAGCGATATGAAATTACATTCTCATGGCAGAAATAAACATCCTAATCCTTGTATGTCAATTTAGCCTATAGTTTATCTCTTCCGCAACCTTTTTTTTTTCTGGGGGGGGGGGTTAAGTTCCAATCTAAGTATTAGCAGCCAGTTTTGAATTCCTATGATTGACAGTTGTACTTTATAATGATGACAGTTGTACTTTAAAGCAGAACTAAACCCATCAATTTAACTGTTTCCCAAAAGAGTTACATTCAAGGCATGCCAGGAACCATAACTGTCACAATTGCAAAGCCATCAAAGGGCCTGTGTCATAACTGATCACATGTGCAGCACCATACTGCAGATCAAACAGAAGCTAAGATGTCAGCTTCCTTGTCTGTAAAGGATAGGAGGGCTTAGTTCCACTTCAGCTAGTACTTTTCTACCTTCTATGGACTTTTTTACATTTCCACTATAGGCCTGTTTACTTAACAAGAACTTGCTTACGATAAAGTAAAATATGCATAGTTTTGGCAATATTGTCTTGTAAAAAATATTTTATTTTTATGTAACCTTTAAAAATTTTAAACATTGAAAAAGGTTTTTTCTAATTTGACCATTGTTAATTTTTGAATAAGTAGCATTGCTGTGATTAAAAAATACATATAATTTGCATTTTGTTTTATAGTTCGTTGTCTAAAAGGACACTAAAATTATGTTTCTGGTGGAAAGCATGGTAAAATGTTATTTGCAAAAGTCTCTTTTCAATTTTGTCCTTTTTATGCATAATTGTAAAAAATAAAATTAACAAAACAGAAATATAACAGTTAAGGGGAGAAAGGAGTAAATTACAGTTGATTAACCGCTTAAGGACCACCCTATAGCAGATATACTGCTACAGGGCAGCACCTGTGTGCAGAATGGCATATATATATACATATATATGTAATTTTTCATCTCTGGGTAGGGGGCGCGTGCCCTACCCGCGACACCATTCACAGCCGCGGATGTCAATCATTGGGTCCCGGCCGGTAATGACCTGCTGGCACCCGGTGATTACCGAGCATCTCCGAAGGGGATGAAGATTGTTTTCTTTACAAAAAATCTTCTTCCCTGTCAGCTCGAGCACAGTACAGCCATCCCGATCAATATGCTTACAATGAAGAACACACCCCCTAGTAAAACACTCCCAGCACACAGTTAACCCTTTGATCACCCCTCACATTAACCCCTTCCTGCCCAGTGCCATTAGTACAGTGTCAATGCTTTTTTTTTTTTTAGCACTGATCACTGTATTGGTGTCACTGGGGTGTCAGTGACACCAAGTTAGTTCCCCCCAGTGTCAGAATGTCCGCCGCAGTCCTGCAGTCCCTCTAAAAGTCGCTAAATCCCATTATCTAGTGTCATTATCTATATCGCCATTTGTAAATGCTATAACTTTCACGTAAACCAATTAATTAATAACGTATTAATAACGTATTATGACTTTTTTTTAGCAGAATACATTTTGGCCTAAATTTATGATGAAGTTTGATTTTTTTCAATTTTTTTACTGGACATGTTTAATAGCAAAAAGTCCAAAATACTGTTTTATTCTCAAAATTGTTGTTTTTTTGTGCTTATAGCACAAAAAATAAAAAACGCACAGGCGATAAAATACCAATGAAAGAAAGCTCAATTCGTGGAAAAAAATGACGTAAATTTAATTTGGGTGCAGCGTTGTATGACTGTACAATTGTCAGTCAAAGTAACGCAGCGCCGTAACGCAAAAAATGGCCTAGTCGTGAAGGGGGGTAAATCCTCAGGAGGGGAAGTGGTTAATGGTTAATTTTGGGTTAATAGGGGGTCAAATAGGAATACATTAATTTAAAAAAAAGTTTTCTTACTTCTTAGGTTTTTTTTTTTCAGATGTCATATGCAGATCAAAAGTCATCCCTTTGATCTACATATAAATGAAATAATAAATACAATGTAACAATACATTCTTACATTGTATTACTCAAAGACATTTACAGTCTATCTGCAAGTGTCATTTTTCACAGGAGCAGCTGCATTTTGATGGCTGCAGTTCCTATGTAATACATTGTGATTTCCAGCTTTTGAGATGATAAACAGCCAATAACAGCTTTCTTGAAAAATCTCCTTTCATGTTGTGAGTTCTGTCTGTCTGCTGACATCTCTTTACACCACTTCCTGGATTTCCAGCTTTGCAGCTTCTCCTCGGCTGTTTACTTTTGATTTCTAAGGACTACATATCCCTTGGTACCTTGCTATAGTAGTGATCCCTCCTGACACGTCTAATATCAGCACCTCTGTAGTTCAGAAGGCAGGCTCTACAAAATGTGTGACACAGCATTTCCATTGGGGAATTTTCTTTGTTTTAACAATTTACAATCCTTTTTACCAAGGGTTTTATTTCTCAGCAAATAGGTCCAAAATATTGTTTTTTTTCTCAAAATTATCAGGTTTTTTTTGTTATAAATAAAAACCGCACAGGTGATCAAATACCACCGAAAGAAAGCTCAATTTTTGGGAATAAAGGAACTCCTCCTTTCAAATTCACCCTTTTCTCCACCCTCTACCCACCTCCCAGTACTGCCCCTTTTAGAGAATACAGAACCAAGTATAATTTTGTGGTGCTAAGTCATTTGTATGGAATTTGTTAATGATAACAAGAAAAGCAGTAAATTAGGTCTCCTGCACCTAGGAAAAAATAGTCCCCTCAATAATAATAGATCCCCATTAGCAACAGTAGACCCCCCAGCAACAATGGACCATCAGCAAAAAAATACCTCCCAGCAACAATAGACCCCTGGAACCAACAACAGATCCCCCAGCAGCCAGCATCAAGAGACCCTTCAGCATTCAGCAACAATAGAATCCTCCCTCAACAGTAGATCTCACAGCAACAATTGACCCCCAGCAACATCAGACCAACCCCAACTACAATAGACAATAGATCCCACCAACAACAATAAAACTCCACAGCAGCAATTGACTCCCAAAAAAAAGTCTCTTCTAGTGACAATAGATGCCCATCAGCCAGCATCAATAGACCCTGCAGCACCGCTCAGTACCCCTTGCCATTCCATACATCATTCAGTACATGAGGTGCTAGAACTGCATTCCCCCACGTCCCTGCCTTTTACACAGACTTTTCCATTTCAGTGCTTTATAAAGCTCACTGAGCTCTCTCTCCTATAAACATGCTCCTTGCATCCCAGCACACGTGAGTGGGTCATTTTTCAGCTTCTCCCTCTCCCAGTCTGAGTTCTGCTGTACAATAGACTACAACAGGCTGATACCAAGTCACATTCAGATACATATACTGTCTTCACGTAATAAAATACAATTATTGCTGCATTCATTTGTGTCTTTTATATCTGCCTGGAGGTCAGCTTTACACAGCATATATGAGAATTCTGCTCGGTTTTCTCTGCCAACCTTCTCGTGCCTTTTTTTGTGCTCTTGCTTAGTAATTGCTACCTTGCCACCAACGCTGTGCAGCAGATCCATTGTGCTGCAGAGGGAGAGAAGGGCACAGCACAGGAAAGGCAAACACTCGCAGGTAGTTGTTAAGAGAAAGGTGGCTCTGACTGACAAGCTACAAATAGACCTGCCGCTGCCGAACACGCAGTTCCTGAAACAGACAATAGATGTTTTTTGACGACGGTACATTACAACACAGTTTTCTTTTGAAAGTGGAGGCGTTTTGCTTTGACTGAGCATGCCCCTTTCCTCCAAAAATTCATACAATTTCAAAGAGGTTATCCAGACAGTTTTGTAATTTAAAGCACATCTTCAGGATTTTGGCAATATCCCTCCCACCTCTCCTTACTACTCCCCTCAAACTAACTGCTGTTATGGAAAAAAAATATAGCCAATAGAAAACATTAAAAATAAGTGTCTATAGTGTTTAAATTCAGTAATACACTGTCTCATCCTGCTCTGCACATGCTCAGTTGCTCTCTTTTCTTCGCGCTGTGTCTAAAATCAGAGCCACTAGGAGGCCAAACAGCTGACAGCTTTGACCCCTTGACGCCGGCGCCTCCCTGCCCTTTAAGGGTTCCAGAAGTCGGGAGGCGGGCGGGGTTTTAGGGTCATGTGACTGCCATGATTCGATGTCACGGCGGTCACATGATCGGGAAAGATCCCGATCGCAACAGGAGATCGGGACCTTTCTGTGAGTACCGAACGTGTGTGCTGGGACTACGCAGGGCATACTCTCAGCACATATGGTTTTTTTAATAGAACGCAAATGTGTGGCCGCACTGCATCTAGATGCCGGGAGGCCGTACATTTGCGTTTGGCCGGTGCCAAGAGGTTAAGATTTACTGTTGCTGAAATGGGAATAAAGCAAAATGAATGACAAAGACTGTGCAGAGGGAACAGGTTAAGGAAGAAAAAAAAAAGCACAGGGGGGCAACAGGACAAACCCTGCTGCTAGGGAGACACAAAAGAGTTAAATTTACAAGGATAGTGTCTTATCTTATCTCCCTGATATTCTAGCCTTTCTCCCTCATTGTTAGCCTGTAAACTTCCTCTCTATTTTTGAGACATACAATCAAAGCTGGAAATGTACATACTTTAATTGAAGAAAGTGACACATAGTTTTTCAGACCCAGGGAAGGGGGAGAGTTTCCAATAAAGAAGTGACCGTTCTCGGCTTCAACAAAATGACAGCATCCAGCAGGAAGTAACGGGAGCAATGCTGGTGGCAATTTAAAGCATACACTGATTTTGAAACATAATTGTTGGAATACAGTGTTTAGGTATTTTGTGCAACAACTACAGCTGTATTCAGTAGAGATATATTCTTCAACCAGTAGATGGCAGTGTTTCTAAGTTTGGAGCTGAATCTATGATAAACTCTGTGTCTTTTCTATGAATAAAGTTTCCTGTTTCCTGTTGCAGTGAAGCAGAAAAGCACATGTGGACTGTGCGCTGTCCGTTCTGTAGGGCTATATACCGAATCTCTAACAATAATTATTGTGGAATGTATGTTCTTTTGGTAAAGAACATTAATGGCTATCAAACTGTTATGGATAAAGTTCCATTTTAAAGTGGAACTAAAGTCCAAAATGCTTACATCTTTATTAAGGTTCTGACAATCAATAGGTCCCCCTGGTGCCGGGATCTTTTCCTTGGCTTATTCCGGGTGCTAGTCTTCGCCCATCTTGGTTGGCTGGTGCGGGATGACGTAACTCCCGCGCATGCACAGGAGTGCAGTCATTGCAGTACGTAGGCACTGTGCCAGAATGTAAGGTGAGCTGGACATGTGCAGCTCAGTGTACATTCTACAGAAGGCTGTAAGCAGCCAGTTAGATTGCAGAAGGGACAATACACGTCTCTTCTGCCATATTCTGCAATAAAGACCCTGCCTTTTTTTTTACACTTTAGTTCTGCTTTAACCACATCCCCACTGCCCTATAGCAGAAATACTGCTACAGGGTGGTACGGGTGTGGAAAATCACGTATATATACGTGATTTTACATGTCCGGGCAGGGAGCACGCGCGAGCTATGCGCGCGCCCTACCCATGCCGCCATTCGTGGCCGTGGCTGTCAATCACTGGGTTCCGGCCGGTAATTACTCGCTGGCGCCTGGTGATTTCTGATGATCACCTACTGTTTACTAACAGTCCTCCTCCCTGTCAGCTTGGGCACACTGCTCTGGATGACTGTGCACAGCACAGCCATCCAGAGCAGTGTGATTACAGTGAAACACACACACACGTCCCCCTGGTAAAACACTCCCTGCACACAGTTAACCCTTTGATCGCCCCTCATGTTAATCCCTTTCTGCTAAGTGCGATTAGTACAGTGTCAGTGCTTTTTTTTTAGCACTGATCACTGTATTGGTGTCACTGGGGATGTCACTGATGCCAAGTCAGTTTCCCCCCAGTGTCAGAATGTCCACCGCAGTCCCGCTAGAAGTCGCTGATCACTGCCATTACTAGTAAAAATGAAAAATAAAAAAAGTCCTGGTATATATACCGCCATTTGTAAACACTATAACTTTCACGTACACCAATTAATTTACACGTATTGGGATTTTTTCTTTTAGCAAAGATGTAGCAGAATACATTTTGGCCTAAATGTATGACAAAATTTGATTTTAAAATTTTTTTACTGGATATGTTGAAAGCAAAAAGTCAAAAATATTGTTTTTTTTTTCTCAAAATTGTCGATTTTTGTTTTTTTTTATAGCACAAAAAATCAAAAATGCACATGCAATCAAATACTACGAAAGAAAACTAAAATTCGTGGGGAAAAAAAGGACGTAAATTTCATGGGTGCAGCATTGCATGACCGCGTAATTGTCAGTTAAAATAACGCAGCGCCGTAACTCAAAAAATAGCCTTGTCAGGAAGGGAGGTAAATCCTCAAGAGGGCAAGTGGTTAACTGAAGGTGTGGTCACATGATGATCTGTCTGTCTTCTATTTACTTCTTGGGGTCCTTCTTAGGGTGTCCACATCATGGCCCGCTTGATGTGGACACCTCCTATTGGGGAAGGCAACACTTCCAGCAGCCAGGTCCTCTTTCATAGGCAGGAGAACTCATGGGGACAGTGAGGAGACCAGTACCCAAGAAATTAAGGATGGTAGAATAATGCCTGGTCCACAGGGCAGGATATTAGCTTTGCTCATGGGGGAAACTTTGACTTTAATCCAATATACTGCAGGATGGCTTAGGAAGAGATGTTTGGAATCACGACTAAGGAGTAAAGTAATAGATGTAAAATGCACAATTTAGATTACATTTTTCCATGGAGTAGGCTAAGTTCACCTATTCAGCCAGAATTTCACTTTTCATAATAAACAGAAGCCTTTTCTAATGTCTTTTCTGCCCTAGCCATCCCAGTGTGCTTATCTCTCACTTACCTAGTCCATGGCAGCTTTGAATCTTCACCTCTCTGTTTGAAATGTTCAGAAATGCATTCTGACTCCATTACTTCCTGTAAATCATGTGACATTCTAGGAAACTTCATATCCCATCATTCACTGCCTTACTGGATCACAGAATTGGGTGTTTTAGGTGTCTGGACGATACATCCCTCATTATAATACCATGTCTTGTTTTATTTCCTCCCACTTTCCTACTTCTTCCTTTCGATCTACCATCAGCTACAGTATACAGTTGCAAGAAAAAGTATGTGAACCCCTTGGGATTACGTGGAGTTTTGCATGAATTGGGCATAAAATGTGCTCTGAACGTCATCTAAGTCACAACAATAGAAGAACACTGTCTGCTGAACATAATACTACACAAATATTAGATGTTGCCATGGTTTAATTGCACATAACATGTAAACATTCACAGTGCAGGGAGGAAAAAGTATGTGAACCTTTGGACTTAATAACTGGTTGACCCTCCTTTGGCAGCAATAACCTCAACCAAACGTTTCCTGTAGTTGCAGATCAGACCTGCACAATGATCTGGAGTAATTTTGGACCACTCCTCTTCACAAAACTGTTTCAGTGTAGCAATATTCTTGGGATGTCTGGTGTGAATCGCTCTCTTAAGGTCATGCCACAGCATTTCAATCGGGTTGAGGTCAGGACTCTGACTGGGCCACTCCAGAAGGCGTATTCTGTGCTGTTGCAGCCATTGTTTTGTTGAATTACTTGTATGCTTTGGGTCATTGTCCTGTTGCCTCACCCATCCTCTGCAGAGCTTCAGTTGGCGGACAGATGGTCGTACGTTTTCCTGCAAAATGTCTTGATAAACTCTGGAATTCATTTCCCATCAATGACAACAATCCATCCAGGCCCTGAGGCAGCAAAGCAGCCCCAAACCATGATGCTCCCTCCGCCATGTTTTACAATGGGGATGAGGTTTTGATGTTGGTGTGCTGTGCCTTTTTTTCTCCACACATAGTGTTGTGTGTTCTTCCCAAACAACTCAATCTTGGTTTCATCTGTCCACAGTATATTTTGCCAGTAGTGCTGTGGAACATCCAGGTGCTCTTTTGCATACTTCAAACGTACTGCAATATTCTTTTTGGACAGCAATGGCTTCCTCCGTGGTGTCCTCCCATGTACTCCATTCTTGTTTAATGTTTTCCTTATTGTAGATGTGTCAACAAAAATGTTAGTATGTGCCAGAGATTTCTGTAGGTCTTTAGCTGACACTCTGGGATTCTTCTTTACCTCATGCAGCATTCTGCGCTGTGCTCTTGCAGTCATTTTTACAGGACGACCACGCCTAGGGAGAGTAGCAACAGTGCTAAACTTTCTCCATTTGTAGACAGTCTGTCCTACTGTGGATACATGAACATCAAGGCTTTTGGAGATACTTTTGTAACCCTTTCCAGCTTCATGCAAGTCAGCAATTCTTGATGGTAGGTCTTCTAAAAGCTCTTTTCTGCGAGGCATGGTTCACATCAGACAGTGCTTCTTGAAACCAGTAAACCCAAAACAGGTGTGTGTTTTTTAAGGGCAGGACAGGTGTCAGCAACACATCCAATATCATCACACTGATTGGAGTCAAAGTTGGCTCACTCCTGGCTCCAATTATCTCTGGGAGAAGTCATTAAGCTAGGGCTTCACATACTTTTTCCTCCCTGCACTGTGAATGTTTACATGTTATGTGCAATTAAACCATGGCAACATCTAATATTTGTGTAGTATTATGTTCAGCAGACTGTGTTCTTCTATTGTTGTGACTTAGATGACGTTCAGAGCACATTTTATGCCCAATTCATGCAAAACTCCACGTAATCCCAAGGGGTTCACATACTTTTTCTTGCAACTGTATAGTGCAAGGGCTGCTTGATTTGATACAAACTGATAGATTGTTCAGGTGGGTCCTCCTATTCCATAGTTTTAGTAAATCTTAAAGAAATTGTACAGAGATTGTACATACAGTTTTCATAGGGTATGGCCATCTTTATACAAGTACATTAGAAGAAATGAATGGAGACATTCAGCTGTCAGGTCCTGTTCACATCTCTGCATAGCAGGAACTCACATTCTGACGTGTGTTTTGGAACGTTTTTGCTCATCATGCATAGGGAACCCTTTTACTTAAATGGGATGCCCTACTTGCGAAAAATGCCCCAAAGAAGCTACAAAATCTTGTGGTATTTTTTTTTTTGCTCTTTTTGGTGTGTTTGCAGTGTGCTTGTCACACAGCAAAAGCGTGCTTGCTACCTACGCTTGGGGTGCCATTAACATTTAATGGCAACGCAAGTGCAGTGCATGTTTGCAGTACATTTTTTAAAACGTGTGGCAAAGCATGCATTTTCTGTGTGGTTAGCCGAGCATACGGAAACATGCAGATGTGAATGGAGCCTCATTGTTCTTGTGTAAAAACATGAATTTCACTTTCAGGCCCCATTCACACCTAATGTATTGGAAGCCTATGTTTTTTGGCTTGTTATTTCCATGGTACACATAAGGCAGCCCACTGATTTCAATGGGCAGTGCTACATGAGTCAAAGTTGCTTGGCGTGTTGCAGTTTACACATTTTTTACTGTGTTTTGTTGAGTTTGTTGTTTGTTTTTTTAAGGCACCAAATATGTGTTTGCTTTTGTGTTTGAGGTGCCATTAACTATCAATGGCACAGAAAGCACAACTAGTTTATTTTAGGTATATAAAGGTGGCCATACATTGTACAAACTGATTGTACAATCTCCTTTAGATCTTCCAAAACTATATAATAGTTGGACACACCTATCTATCTGATCACTCTATATGCAATCAGGCAGGCCCTTGCACTACATAGTTGATAGTAGATCTAAAGGAGATTGTACAAGCAGATTGTATAGTGTATGGTGAGCTTTACAGACTTTCAGGGACACACTTCTCCCATTTTCAACACTACAGCTCTGCTCCACATAAACAATTGTACAGCTCATTCACACTCTGCCAAATGAACGATCTATGCCAGAAGAAGGTAAGATAGAAAACTATCAGCAAAGGAATACACTGGATATGCATTCAGAGAGATCAGTGCTGACTGATAATGATTGCATTGCAAAAGCATGTAACTGCAGAGGTGGGTGAGAGCAATCTCATGGAAGGGGAGGGCAGGTGCAGGGTGTGTGTTAATGAGGTCAGCTGCTGAAGTACTTTCTGAGTCTTTACAGTTTTCCTGACCTAAGGGATGTACACAGGAAGTAATGGAGGTGTTTTCTGTGGAACAAACTGGAGGCTTGCACTAAAACAGGGGAAAGCAACTTTTAAGAGGTGGAGATCTATCTGAACAACATGAAAGATCAAAGATCACAGAGGTTCGATGCCCTTTTTTAAAAATAAATTAACTAGCAAGGCCTAATTAAATAGTAAAGAAAATGTAGAAAAATATAATAAAACAAATGTCACTGTAAATATATAAATATATTTATGACAGAAGAGACCTTTAGGGTAAATCTCTAGGAAACTGCATCAGATTGTAATATGTACTGTATGTCTGCCTCAAGTCTTGCAGAACTACAAAGGCTAACATACCCCACTATCATCACTATAACCACTGCTGGAATGCTTTTCACGGTTCCTCTTCTAATGCAAGAACTGTTTATCTTTGCATATTCTGTTTATCTTTGCTTAAGTGTAAGTGACCGCAGTGCTTTCAACCTCTGATTCCTGTCACACTTCTGTATAGATTACAAGACATAGCTGCATTAATATATAAACACGCCTGGATGGCTTTGTTCTGCTCTGATTTAGAGCTGTTTTCTTGTGAGGATTCCAGAAATCATGTGTGGAGGAGGAAATGTCTTCTCTATCACTTAGCTTTGAGGTCTCATAGTCAAATGGGGACATGAGAAAGATGTTTTTGTACTATGCAGGTGGTGAAAAAAGGCAAACAGAAAGCACATGACATCTAGAACTTTCTTCTGAATGTTAATAGGTAGTGGAAGAGTAAATCTGGCCACACTATACAATTTGATTGTACAATCTTCTTTAGGTTTGCCAGAACTATGAAATCGATTTGTATAGTAAAACCTTACATATACTGAGTAAAGTGCCTAGCCTTGGGTGATACACAGAGATTAAACGAATCCTCCTGCATAAGTCATACCTGTTTATATGTAGAATTCTGTTCTCCACAACCATTCAAAGTGCTAAATTTATAAAGCTTGTCTGATAGTTCAGAAAAAAGGGCACTGAGAGCTGAAATTACACTCTGCAGAGCTCATTGAGGAGAGAGCTGATTGGAGGGAAGGGACTGTCCCCCCCCCCCCTCCACTCAGCACACAGGAACAGAGCTGAGGCTGTCAATCTGCTGGAGGTCCCTTTCCTGTCACCATTTTTCTCTTTGTGTCAGGAAAACTTCTCAGAAGTGACTCATGTGGCAGAGGAAAGAAGCAGCAGATAGAAATGACACTTAGTGCTCCTAATTGAGACAAGTGCATATTATAGAGGGATATGCTTAGTTTATGTTGCATGTCTGAGCTTTACAATCACTTTAAATTAGATAAGTCCTTGATGATAGATCTAAAGGAGCTATAGGAGGATGTACAATTACACTGCACAGCGTATGGTCATCTGAAGAGATCTTCCTTTTCTTCACAGGAAAAACAGTCATATAATGACTAAAAATCGCCTCTTCACCGCCTGTTATAAACCCCTAAAAGCCTGCAAAACAATTGCAGGGCAGTTGTGACATGACTCCATTCACTTGAGCAAGTTGAGTTCTCTAGGAGGTACTGCCGACTGAATTGCAACAGGGGGGATACTTTTTGCAGTACTGGGGTAAAAAGCATTGTGGCTGTGGCATATATAGGACCCTTTACAGCTTAGGTGGGGTGGTTGGGAAAGGGGCTGATAAAACAGGGCTCAACCACCTACTTTTAATGCCCCCATCTGCAAGTGTAAAGTAAAACAGTGTTTTACATCTCTGTCCTTGACCTACCTCCCAAATCCCATTGTTATGTAATGCGGGCAGTCTTTAAGCTGCAGCTGTGCCAATACAGGAATCTAAGCTTGATAACAGCAATAATCTTTCTTCAGTTGATGGTCATAAATTATCCACATCAGTTATCACTTCAATATTTTTTCAGGAAAGGTAACTGCAGGATAACATAGCTAAACCATTACATCTGCTCCTTCATTGTTTCCTGTTAGTGGAAGCACAGAGATGATGCTTCAGCACCCTGGAGAGCTCAATCCTGCTCTGCGTGCTAGAAGCTAGGACAGCAATTGCCGGATCTTAATAAAACTCAACTAATGGGTATTTAGAAATGTAAACGCAATAAACCTAATGTAAATAATCTTGTGTTGGTATTCATATTAGACCCTTTCCTTGCTATTGACTTATTTAAATTATCATTTAAAAATGACATATTATTAAAAATACTGCTTTTCATTAGTTTATAATTCCATATATACGGTATAGAGTATAGTATGCTCATTACGCATACTGTATATACTGCACGTCTTCCTTTGAAGCACGTTACAGCAAATGGTTTGACTGCCCGTCTTTTATCAGTGCTCCACAAAGCTTAGTCATTAGATTTTAATTGAGAACATCTTGATTTGGCTTATCCTGTAACTGATTTTTTCCTTGGCAGTGCAGCAAGGATGCTGATTGCACTGTTAGATATACAGATAGCTGTATATGCTTGTTACATATATGTGCTGTGCTCCTTGCTTTTGTGCAGTACGGCAAGGTTGATTATGTGTCTTTTCTCAGTGCTGGACAGAATTCATGAAAAGGTAACTCCATTTTTGTGGGAAAAAATATAGCAAATGAAAAAAAAACAGCAAGAAAAAAACAGCTACACAAGTCATATTGTAATTTAATTTAAAAATTACCTTTACTTTTCAATCACCAGCAGTATAATTTTCTGTAAAATATAATACAATATGGAAAATTGAACACTGTTGGTGTACAGAACGCCTCTGAAAATGTAATATTTTACTTATGTGATTGGCTCACTGATTTTCTCAGAAGTCTGCACTAAGATACAAGTCAAATTTTATGCATCCTTGTAATATGGAATTTAGGTATTGATGATATACTCCCCAAGGGTTAATTATGTCTAAAGGGATGCAGACACTGCAACTTTCCTCATTAGAACACAGAAAGTACCCCAGCTGATTATATTGAACCAGACCCTTCCATTCAGAATTAGTATGCAATCAGTCTGGTGAAACAAAGATCTATTTCTTTCCAGCAACAAAAGGTAGGAATTCACTTCAAAGTCTGTTAAAATCCCTGCAGTGTATATTGATGACCCAGATAGAATGATGTTTTTCTCAACAAAGGTGGACTTACTATTTAAATTTTCAGCTGACAATATTTTCCAGTTTTTTTTACCTTATGCATAAATTGATTCTCTTTATAGCATTTGTTTAGCAAAGATGTGGTTTGCACTGTCTTACGCACCAATAACCAGATAGAAAAAATAGAAATTAATGCACAAAATTACTGAAAAATATGTGAGAATCACATT
Organism: Staurois parvus; assembly: GCF_062004578.1. Classification (NCBI taxonomy): domain Eukaryota; kingdom Metazoa; phylum Chordata; class Amphibia; order Anura; family Ranidae; genus Staurois; species Staurois parvus. The sequence goes on from NW_028317950.1 coordinate 23,143,140, forward strand.
GCAAGATACTCTATGTGATGCAGGATACTGTATGTGAACAGTTTAACTTGCCAAAGGATTTGTAAAAATACACATACCGCAACTACCTACTGTGCTGTATGTCTTCATATCATGAAGATGGGGATAACACTTTTCATGTCACTGCCTTCTTCCTGCCTGGCTACTGCACTATTAGTTAACATCACCACACTGGTAACACTCACTCAGAGAGAGAGAGATAGAGAGGGGTTGTGTCTGACCAGGTCTGTTAGACTACTAAGTGCATTGGGCAGCACAGTCAAACTCTAGCACCTATTGGACTGGGCAGTCATATTCAGACACACTGCGTAACCAATGTGGAGATAAGAATATGAATTTGGAGGTTGTTTGAACAATGTCTGTCAGATTGCACATCTATTTCTGGGAGTTCAAATGACTTTAAAGAGGTTCAGCAATGTAGTGTACATAAAAAAAAACTTTAAAAAAAACATTAAAATAAAATCAGTTTAAATTTACAACATACTTTGGACAGGGTCTACAAAGAAAAAAATGTTGTGAGACTTCAGCTTGGGCTTACCGTGGAACTTAGATTGTCAAAGACCCAAAACCAGAAGAAGCCAAAATAAAACAGAACATGTGCCCCGTTACATCAGGTGTCCTTATCAGAGCCCCCCTTACATCAGGTGTCCTTATCAGAGCCCCCCTTACATCAGGTATCCTTATCAGAGCCCCCCTTACATCAGGTGTCCTTATCAGAGCCCCCCTTACATCAGGATACTCATTAGAGTGCCCACTTACATCAGGGTCAACATCAGTTGTCCCCATTACAATTCCCCTTACATCAGTTGTCACCATCACAGCACCCCTTACATCAGTTGTCCCCATCAGAGCCCCCCTTACAGGTGTCCTTATCAGAGCCCCCCTTACATCAGGTGTCCTTATCAGAGCCCCCCTTACATCAGGTGTCCTTATAAGAGCCCCTTTACATCAGTATACTCATTAGAATGCCCACTTACATCAGGGTCAACATCAGTTGTCCCCATTACAATACCTCTTACATCAGTTGTCACCATCACAGCACCCCTTACATCAGTCATCCCCATCAGAGCACTCTTTACATCAGTTGTCCCCTCACATTACCCCTTTACATCAGTTGTCTCTATTAGAGGGTATCCTTTAATCAAAGTGGCCCCTTACATAAAATGTTCCCATTAGAGTTCCCCGTACCTTTTTTCACCAGGCAAGCAGGGAAGGAAGATGGGAGGCAGGCTGCAGGTCTTTGGCGGAGGAAGTTCCACTTCCGTCCTCTTTTGAATGCTAGGGACAGGGCATGGACGTGACATCAATGGTCATTAGAACACCAGGAATGCTAGCAAACAACTACTGCAGAGGAGCGGGACCTGTGCTGCGAATTGAAGACTGTGTCATGGCTCTGTAGATGCACTGGTCTTGGAGACCTGGGGAACATGACTAAAATCTGGGTGGGGGGCACATCCCTCCCCAGCACCCTCAAGATCTGGGCCTGGAGGTGAATGTTTGAGTTTTTAGCTCTGCTTTAATTACTTGTTCAATTGACTTTCTTCTGAAGTGGGACTCCAGCCAAAAGGTGAGTGAGCAAGGGTTAGGACCCCTGTCAGAATTTTACTGCTGTCTGGGACCACAATGGGGAGATTTCAGCATTCTTCTTAATCTGGAGACACAGTAAAAAGTCACTGTCAATCCCCCCAAACTGAGTTGTACCCACCATTGACATTTGTCACTGGAACAAAGGTCTTTGGGAGATTCCCCCTATAATCCTGTTCTTGGCAAAACTTTAAAATGTTTGATTTTCCTAATTTTCTATAGTAGTTACAGATGTTATGAAAACTTGACAAACTTTCTATCTTTACCACTTCTACCCAATAATAAAAACAACAGAATATCTGCTCTTATAATACCCAAAAAGTAGCTTTGAAGCATATATCGTTACCTCTGACTGAGTCCCTTTTGGACATGCAGGGTATCCAGCTCTTGCATGCTGCCACGACTGACTGATACAGTGGAGTTAGCGAGACGGATGGCCCGGCGCTTGGCACGCCGTGGACAGCAGGAAGTGGTCAGGCCCTGCTGGGAAGATACTGATGTGCTGCGGCTGGTCCGGTACCCAATGGATTCAGTCATCAGAGCTTCACTGTACGTGTGCTCATCTGTGAATTCATGGCACTAAAAGGAAGAGGAAAGAAAAAAAAGAAAGTTACAAGCATCTCAAGTCTGGTGATTAAATAGACTATCAGAAGATTCTTAGACCTGGAGTCTAAAAGAATAGGTCAATATAGGACTGCCTACAAGCAATACTCTACTGCACATAGAAAATATTGGAGAGAACTTCTCATAAATGGGCTTCTGCGAGGACACAAACACTCTATATTATAATTGTGATTTATTGATTGCCCCTTTTAGATTTTCTTCATTTGTCCAAACCTTACTCACCTTGGCAGTCAGAGCTTACCTCAAGTCTCGCAGTTGCTGGGTTTGTGTGAAAGCACCAAAAAACTCTGCGGGGGTCGTCCAGCTGTTAGTTGATGCTTATATTCAAACGTAGCAGCTGGTAGATATTTCCAGACAGATTGATAGAGAATCACACATCTCATCAATACAAGCTATTAGGTTTCATGACCAGCATGATTCTATAAAAGTTAGACAAATCTATAAGGAAATATTCAGGTGTACTGAAGCTCTGCAGTCAGACAAAAAGGCGTGTTTGCCCCATTTAAAGGAATGAATACATTCATCTCTATCTGTTATTATTATGAAAAGATCATGCGTGAAAATAAAAGAAGAAATTTCAAGTTAGCACACAAAGCAACAACATCATATTTTGACACATCTATGCGTGTCGGGAACGCTCGCCAAATCGTGCACTTTCCTGACACATACAGAAACACACTGCCATTTAGCAGTATTTGTTAATGGCACCCCCATGCATCTGTCAGTGTGCATGTTTTCACACTTGTAAAACTGCATAGTTCACAGTACTGCATGTCAAGAACATGTGGAAAAGTTGCACGCTTTTCCAACTCACACAGAAATGCACCACCGTTTAGCAGATGGACAGCAGTGCCATTGTTAATGGCACCCCCACGTATCTGTAAATGGACAGGCTTTCATACGCTCCAAATCGCATGGTGCTGCAGCTCCATGCAGCTCAGTGCAGTGCATTTTTGGAAAAGAGGGACCTCTTTTCCACATTTCTCACATGAAAGCCAGCCCATTGAAATTAATATGTCACGCAGGAACGCATGAAAAAAAAGTGTGGAAATGCCCCAGTACTTGGTCAGACCTGTAAGTGTGAACAAAACGTTAAGCACTTCTTTTCCAAGTTTCTGGAGCATAAGGCGGCCCATTAAAATGAATGGGCTATGAGACATGCAGGAATGTGTGAAAAATGTGCAGAAATATGCCTAAGCTTGGTCGCAACTATAGGTGTGAACCAAGTCTAAATGCAGTCATTTGAATTCATTTGAATGTGCTTTTTTATTATCTGTTAGTAACATTTATATCCTTTTGAAAGTAAAGGCTGACTTTCTCCCTAGGCATTAGGGTTGTAAATGGTTTCTAGAACTTAGAAATCAATGATATAGCACCCATCACCAATGCTAAAATCAAGCCCCTCATTGATCGCATGTATCTATTATTCAAAATGAACGAGTAATACGGCATATGTGGATGAATAATAGGAGCCATGAAATCTTCACAAAATGAATTCTTTATTGTCTCACAATGCGACTTGATCCAGCATCTAGCATCTTCCAATTTTCATATGTTCATTGAGTTGTACTGTGGCCTAAAATATTTCTGATAGTTTCAATATGTTATGTTTTAATCTAGCACTCATTGTCACAATGACCTCCAAGCTGTATTTCCTTTCCCTTATTTCTTTTTTTAAAGCGAACTTGTGGCCTATTATTGACATTCAAACATTTTCATTGTTCTTAATAAGCAGCAAATGGCTTGAAAACAAGTCCTCTTTGACCTCTATAGCCGCAGACATTGGGAAGTATTTTATCCCTAAAGTGGTTTAAACCCAAAAACAAAATGCAATATATAACATCTTGCCTATTCTTAGATGTGGTGGCTGCAATATTTTTTTGTCTTCTTTTTTCCTTTATTTTCACCTGTTGATCCTGCCTTTAGGTCTGTTATTTTCTTACTTCCTTTAGCAGACCAAGCTGTCCAGCAACAGTGGCAGTTAGAGGATTGAGACAAAACATTTAACAATGAAAGGTGTGCTTACAATGGTCAGCTTTTATTCATTAATGTAAAACCCTTTTCCCAAAAGGAAAAAAACTGTTGCTGTAACTGCTTAAAAGCTTTAAAGCCTAAGTTTACCACTCTCTAGATGTGCAAAGCTGGTAGAGACATACCCAAAAAGACTTACAGCTGTAATTGCAGCGAAAGGTGGTTCTACAAAGTATTGTCTCAGGGGGGCTGAATACAAATGCACGTCACACTTTTCAGATATTTATTTGTAAAAAAATTTGAAAACCATTTATCAGTTTCCTTCCACTTCACAATTATGTGCCACTTTGTGTTGGTCTATCACATAAAATCCCAATAAAATAAATTTTTGGTTGTAAGATGACAAAATGTGGAAAATTTCAAGGGGTATGAATACTTTTTCAATGCACTGTGAATGGGCTGTTACTGATGTCATCACGCTCGATGCACGCTCCACAGACCGGAACAGTCCACTGCTGGACTGCAGTGCAGTTTTCCGTAGGATCGGTGGGTTAGGGGAGTATGAGCTTAGTCTTCACCCCTAGAAAAAACGAGCTGCCGATCCATGCAGTGGGGGCACAATGCCACTGCATGGTAAAAAAGAAAAACATATGTAACTGGATTTCTGCTTTAAGGATTGGTAAACTGCAATATGTACATTTTTTGTGTTTGGGTTTAATACCAAATCCAGGTTCACAGCAGAAGCCCTGAAGTAATTCAGGTGTTTCTCTCATCAGCTCAGTTTCCCCTGCTTCTCCTCCTAGAGGTCAACCTAGAGATATAACGGCTGATGCATCACTACTGTAAGTGGGCGCTGAACTGCTAAGTCAATTCTTAGAGGGGGGCGCAGGGTGAGCTGAGCTGCTTCTTTACTGCTGGGAGAGAGCAGAGTAAGTTGAGCTACTAAGTCACAACTGAGAGTAGGGGAGCAAGGTGAGCTGAGCTGATGCATCACTGTTGGGTAGGGAGAGCAGCATGAGCTGAGCTGCTGAGTTACCACTGGCAGGGGGGATAGGGTAAGCTGAGCTGCTGCATTGCTACAGGGTACGGGGTAAGCTGAGCTACTGAGTAAAAAAACAATGGAAGGACTTTGGTGCTTATGCTGTGTATTGTGTCAATTAATTACTCCACAGTGCCTGGAGATAGAGGTCAGTGAAAGCCTGTTTTCTGACTTAAGAATATATATATATATATATATATATATATATATATATTCTTATCTCTTAACAGTGAAATGCCCATACACAGGCCACAGAATCTTTCATCTTTGTTTACCTCCATCTATTTCTCTATTGTTTTGCAAATATACCACGGTTTGAAGTGAAAAATTTCTCATTTGCATTTCTAAAACTGAGTTCTGGCTCCTAAACTTCACGCACCAGATGGCTTTCAGCTTGTCTGTCTTTTGTCTGCAGTGCTTCTATATACTTATATCTGTTTATAAGATCTTACCGTAGTCTTCTCCAGACAGTGCAGGAGGTGATGATGCTGCAGCTCAAATGCTGACCGATTCTTGATGGTCAGAGCATGTGTGTCTCTGTCCTCCTGTAAAATCACACACATACATGTAACAATCATCAGTACATATATTTTATTGTAACTGCTAAACAAATTGTTGGTGGAAAGTGTTTCTGAATAGCAGTCCTCTGTACATAAAGATATAGTGACCACAAGACTGGCATGTGGCATTTCTGCAAAGATGCAAGAAATTTTCCTTTCATAGAAATTAAAGCCAGAATACATTCATATTTATTTTTTACTTTTGAATAGAGCCAAGAAGAATTAAAAATATATCTGAATACTCAGTTTTATTAAAGAACGGTAGCCCAAACCATATTTAGCCAAAATGATCATTTTAACCCTGATCTCTATGGATAAGAGTATCTTTTTTTAAGACTGTAGCATTTTTGTGTACTTTTCCTTTTTAGAAATCTTCCTTACCGATGTGCATGCACTGACTCCTATCATGATACCTAAAGAAGAAAGTTACTGTGCCAGGATGTTGATATTGCTAGTATTCTTGCAAGAACTGGGCTCTCAGTGATGTGACTCCTTCCAGACCAATACTGTTATGCATATCTCCTGAACAGATTGTACATTTACGTGAATTAACGTGCACTGTAGCTGGGCTCCAAATCCCAGAAGATGAGTATCTGCCAGTGTCAGACATGGCACCAGCATCCAGGTAGGAGGTGGTGAGAACTGAAATAGGTGTGTGTGTGCATGGTGTATACTGTAGATGCGGTAGGGGAACAATGTGGAAAATAAAAAACTTCTGGGACTTTTTTTCTAACTTTTACTGGGTGCAGTTCTGATTTAACTTCCCTATTGTCCCCATCACTTCCTGTCCAACATACCCCTGTCACTGGGACAAGAAGTGAGGAGAAATCTCCTTAATTAAAGATTTATAGATATGTTTTGGAGAGCTGTTTCAGGATTTTGGTAAGAATTTATATCTGTTGCTCCCAGCATTGTCAGTAGTAAGTTGTGTAGAGTGAAGAGAGCCAGACATATGCTTGCATTCATCCTAAGAGTAAAAGGCATAGCCAATATGTTTCAGGGGCTTAACCAACCTCCTTCATCAGTGCTTGTGCAAGTGAGGTTTGTGGGAAAGCTGGACTGAATGTGGGTATCCTGGAGTCAATTTCTCTAGCATGGATTAAAACTCTGACCGTCAGTCTAGCAGTTTGTGCCTCCTTAATTTATAACTCTTCCCACTAAATTTTTGGCTGAGATTTAATCTCAAAACACAGCACCATAAGACAAGAGTAGACTTTACCTCCAGACCGCCAATTTCTTTGTAACGCAGAAATGCATTGGTCGTGTTGCTCTTTGCCAGCCTAATTCTGGCCAGACGGATTTTCTGCAAAAAAAGTAAAAAAAGTGAGGTTGTAATTTGTTTGGAGAGGTGGGTTGCAGTGAGAAGGGTAGTTGTGAGTTTGGTTAACAACAAAACAAGCTTTCACCAGAGGGCAGTCGGAAAAGATAAGTAGCATCAGAACAATGTTGCCCATAGACAACCGAAGTTGATCAGACATGCAGGCATGATGGAACCGCCCTCTAGCTAAGTCTCCACATTTCTGCAGAAAGCTTCATTCACTTCCAAGGTTCTTCCATGGCTTTGCTGACCTAGTAGGTTGATATCAAAGGAGAGGTGAATGGAGTGAGTGATGCAGTCAGACACTACTGGCACCCATAACTTGGGAGAGTTCAGTGGCACTCAAGGCAGGCTTTCTAACCCCTTGAGAGTTCAAGAGGTGCACCTGCTTGAACAAAATAATTTGACTGGGCAGCTCTTGTCTGAGTACACTGACCCTGTGGAAATGATAAAACATTAAAATATACATGAAAAAGCTAACAATTTGAAGGGAACTTGTGCTAGGCCCCACCATTAGCTTATACTTACCTTCCACTTACTCCTCCACCACTCTATTCAGCCTCTAGGAAATAAGAAACATACCCAGCACTTTTGGTTATAAGGACACTCCCTTCATCCCATGTGACAACAGTGGTACTTTGTGATTGGCTCTTCAGACACCCTGCACTGTCACATGGGAGAAGGGAGAAAGTCCCCAGCCTTGTGTAAGCTCTAGGCATCAGCAGCATCACATGGGAGCAGGGCAAGGGTCTTTAGCCCTAAGTAAGCTCTAGGCACACAGAAATGTCAAATGGGAGCAGGGAGACGGTCCCCGGCCCCCTGTAAGCTCTAGGCATTAGCAGCATCACATGGGAACAGGGCAAGAGTCTTTAGCCATATGTAAGCTCTAGGCACACATAAATGTCACATGGATACAGGGTGAGAGTCATCAGCCCTGTGTAAGCTCTAGAAACCCAGCGCTATCACATGGGAGCGAGTGAGAGTCCACAGCCCTGTGCAAGCTCTAGGAACCCAGCACTATTCCATGGGAGCAGGACAATTTTCTAAAGTCTTGTGTAAGCTCTAGGGACTTAGAGCTTTCATATAAAGCCAGGATGAGCTTTCTCAGAAATGTATAAGCTCTAAATCTTGACATACACAGTGTTTCCTCACTTCATTCTCAGCAGGCAAAACAGAGAGGCTGAGCATCAAAAGGACAGTCATGTTCAGTCAATGAAGCTGGAATTAAAATGTACCTGTTGTGCTGAACTGAGAATCACATTATCAATTACTGTCAAAATTCAGTGCGGTCTATTAATTGCAACAATGTAAGACCTCGTTCTGACGTGCTGCAGCCCCTGCTGTCCCTCTGCTGTGGATTGCTTTTCAGAGATCTTTTTACAGGTGATTGAGAGGCGATATGTTGATTCCTCACTATCTGTTTAACCCTAAATAAACTGAACTAAGGTGCCACAACCAGGTTCATGTGGGTGCTGTGCAGGCTCATTCAGCGGGGCAATAATGAAGCATACATACAGGCAGCTACATATCCTTCTTTAAGAGGGCAGTTGAGGATGTAAAACCATGGCTTAACTGCCTTCTTTTACAGTTTCCTGGCCACTTTGTGTACAAGCCCTAGGAGAGAGCTCAGTGCTCATTTTATGAGGGATCCAACCAAATGTTCAGATCAGGCTCTGTATGAATATATCTGGACGCCAGTATTTGCAGCACTTGTTTCAGTATTGTGTAACCCCTAAAAAATAGAGGTTTTTACAAATTCCTTTGTATCGTGCTCAGATCATAAAATGTTGCCAACTAAGATATTTTATGATCTGAGCACGATACAAAGGAATTTGTAAAAACCTCTATTTTTTAGGGGTTACACAATACTGAAACAAGTGCTGCAAATACTGGCAACCAGATATATTCATACAGAGCAATTATGATAAAGATAGTAGCATATTGGTGAACAAAATTCTAATATCTCGGGTTATTACCTGTAATGGAAGGAGTACCCAAGTAAGAACCTGAGATATTTGGGCAGCACAGTGGCCAAACGGTTAGCACTACTAGGGTCATTGGTTTGAATCCCAACCACAGCACCACCTTGTTTGCCAACAACCTACTATCTTCATTGTAAAAACTCAGTATGTATATATCAGGCCATCAGCCATTTGAGGTACTCGTTTTAATATCATTCAGCCCCTACAATAAAATTAAAAAAGAAACGAACATAGTGCAGGTGGGCTCTAGGAGTTGCATATCTCTGTTCACACCTTTGCCCTTGTCAGTGGAGTCACTAACCTATGCTTTGTGAGGCATATGCCTTCTTCATTCCCAAACAGTTACTGGGAGCTCAGGTGAGGGAGAGAGAAGGAGATGCCAGCTAAGTGCAGTATGTTAGTAAACCATTTATTAACATAGGATTAAAAACACAGGAGTTCAGAAAAACTAAGCTCATGTGTAAGTCTATGAAGGGCCGCTCCTCTCCGTCCTGCAGGTACCATTGGTCATGATCTAAAAAGCCATTCTCTGAATACCACCAAAAATCCACCAAAGGGCTCAGAGTATGGGCCCATGAGGGCATCCCCCATCCAGTGCAGAATGGTTTCAGCATCTTTTCCAGAGTGAAACTAACTAGATATATGCACTCAATACCCTTACTCCCAAAATTGAAGTACATACCAAACTATAATTTACAATACTTTGTTCACTATTTTTTTTGCATATAATAGCCTCCTTTGTACCATGAACCTCTTATTAAACTCCATTTTATCTTTTTCACTTACAGTGGACCCTTATGGTCTATATGGACTCTGGACCCATAAGGTCTTGTTCTTTGGGGCTCTTTTTTGTTTACAGTCTCTAGCAACATGCTCAAACATCCATAGTAAGAACTATATATAGAGAAATACATATATATTGCTAGCTAATTCTGTGTTATTGCTTTTAACTAACGTTGTATGCTTATTGCATGTACCCCTTTTTTGTGTGTGCATATACATGTGTATTGCTAGTGTTGCATATAGAAGTATTGTGGAGGTAAAGGTTATACATTTTGTTACAATATTATTGTTTTTATTACATTTATTTATTTTCTATATTTACCATTTATTTTATGCTTATTCTTATTTTATCATTATTTTACACAGTTTTTATTTTTATCATACTGCCAGAGATGAGGTAACTATTGTCTAGCATAGTTAAAGCTGAGTTCCAGCTGAATTAAAAAAATAAAAGTCAGCAGCTACAAAAACTGTAGCTGCTGACTTTTAGAATACAGCCACTTACCTGTCCCTCGGTCCAGCGGTGTCCTCACCACGGTTGGTTTGACCGGATGTCTTCTCTTCCCAGCATCGGCATCTTCAGTTTGGGCACCCGGCTGTGACAGCTTGCGGCTTTACAGCCAGGTGCCTACTGCGCATGCGTGAGTAGCGCTGCGCATGTGAATGGTCCCATAGTCTTCTGGGATCTGTCACGTGTCCCAGAAGACTACAAGGAGGGAGGGTGGAAGACAACTTCGGGTTCCAATCGGCTTAGGCGATCGCACCGGAAGTGGGAGTGGGTACCTGTCAAATTCAGGTACCTGCTCCACAAAGGAGCCAATCCTTAACGAGGAGCGGGGGACAAAGCCTTAAAGCAGAACTTCCCTTTTTGGGTGTAGCTCCGCTTTAGTTGTTGTCCCATGATTGCAGCACATCATGATTGTTTTCTATTTAATCAGTAGTCTCGAGTATACCGTTACGCCTGTAGAAGTAGCTATAGGCTCCAAGCGCGTAGCCTGTGTATCTCTGTGGTCCTCATCCAGTCCTCCTGTGACATCACTTCCGCTGGTGCATTCCAAGCTGGTCAGCGTGGAGTTTCCTGGTCCGTGCATGAGCCGAGTATTCAGCCTCATCCCCATGGCATTCTAGATCACGACCAGTGGTACCCACAGGATGGAGAGGAGTGGCCCTTCATAGACTTACAGATGAGCTTTGTTTTTCTTTACTTCTGTGAGTGTTTTTAATCCTTTGCTAATAAATGGTTTACTAACATACTGCACTTAGCTGGTGCCTCCTTCTCTCTCCCTCTTCTTCCATTATTAAGAGATGGTTACACTCTTAAGGATGGCTGCCACCATTTGACCTTCAGTGCTCAAAGGACGTATACAATTTATGGACTTTTATAGTCACGGCCTTCTATCACCGTGCCCTGATAGCCATTTGACTTCAATATTATTCTGGATAAGTTGCCCCTGTGCGCCAGGATTACCTTTGCTTAGTAGGAGGTTATGACCCCTGGCTAGCAGTCCCCAACACTAATGTAGTGTGCACAACATCCAAACATTTGATGTGATTCTAGGGCCATGGCTGTCTATAGCTTATGTAGTTTCTCTTCCCTCTAAAGCTCCATGCACACTAGCGGGTTTTTTTAAACTAAAAAAAACACAGGGAAAATGCTGGATAAAAATGCCAGTAATAGCATTTTTTTAAGTAGAGTTTTAGTAGTGTTCATAAGCGTTTAGGAGCTTATAGGATCGTTCGCATTTTATTAGCATTTTTACAGTACGTGTAGAGAGGAAAAAAGCTAGAAAAAGGCTGTTAGAAGCATTTTAGTAGCGTTTAGGAGCATTTAAAAATGCTCCAAAAACCTCTACAAAACTATTTTTTTCCTTAGATGGTGAAGTTTAAAAAAATGCTAATAGCCTAAAGTAGTGTTCATGGACACATGGAATAACACTATATAGCATCTAGGGGCAGAAAAAAATATGCTGATAACAGCTTCTAGGAGCTTAAAAAAATACTAGTGTGCATTGAGCATTTTATAGCTTAACACACTGAGCACAATAACATAAACATTCCCCACTAATCTATTTTCTTACCCCATCATTTGCAATATAGAATATTCAATGCTTCTGTTCTCTCATTCCTACTTCCCTGAACTTCCAGCCTTGAATGAAAAGAGTTAACAGTGGACAGTGCAGTCCCCAGCTAGTCTGTTAGCTTGGAGAAGGGAGTGGGGAAAAGGAGGGAGGAGCAGGGGAGTGCCTTGCCATCCTGAGGCTGTGTGTTTCTATTGAGGACACAGTGTAGTGCAAGAGAAAGGAGTCACCCTGAAACAGGAAACCTGGGGCAGCAGTCACTGCACCAGCTTCCACTGGAACTTAGGCAAGGACTAAAAGATAAAGAATCCATATACTCCATAGGTGTTTTAAATGGCTGCTGAGCATACATGAAAAACTGAGGGTTTAATATAACTTTCCTCATGCACACTGGATGTTTCCAGAGCTGCTGTTTTTGCCATTTGGCATTTTTTTCTACAGCCAGTAAACTCCTCAGCATGTTATCCTATGTGTCCATGCACAGAGACTGTAATCAACGTTTTTTTATCAGGGGCGTTTTTTTGGCTGGAAAAACCCCCCAGAACTAGTGGGTTTCTAGAGGAGTTTTTAGCTGTGAAAATGCTCTAACGCTGAAAAACGCAGTAAAATGCGGCAAACTGACCACAAACGCGGCTAAACGCTAATGCAAAAACACAAAAATTGCTGAAAAACGTACGTTTTTAACATGACTTTACACAGCTAACTATACCAGCGTCATTGAAATGCCCAGTGTGCATGGAGCCTAGCATTGGTGATAAAAGCTTTTCTGCATCCAACACGGGGGATTTACTAAAACTGGAGCACTCAGAATCTAGTGCAGCTGCGCATGGTAGCCAATCAGCCTCTAACTTCAACTTGTTCAATTAAGCTTTGTCAGTAAAACCTGGACACTGATTAGTTTCTATTCAGAACTGCACCAGATTTTGCACCCTCCAGTTTTAGTAAATCACCCGCATAGAGAGAGATTTACTAAAACTGGTGCGCACAGACTTTGGGGTAGCTGTGCATGGTAGCCAATCAGCTTCTAACTTTAGCTTGTTCAATTCAGCTTTGACAATAAAACCCAAAAGCTGATTGGTTTCTCTGCACCAGAACTGCACCAGATTTTGCACCCTCCAGTTTTAGTAAATCACCCCCATAGTGTTTATAAAGACTTATATAGCAGCTATCCAAAAGGTAAGGGTTTCTAAACCTGTTTTTTAGGACAGAGAATTGCAATCTGTTTTCCAGGTGTAGAAGCAGTAAAAATACAAATAAAAATATGGAAGTTGGAAGGTAAATTTCCTTACTTGCTGTTGCTTCCTCTTGTCTGCTCTCTGATTTTGATGGTAAATTCGGCTGAAATTGGATACAATGACTGGGACTGGTAATGCAATGACCAAGACTCCACTCAGGGAGCAGATTGAACCAAATATCTTCCCAGCTATGGTGTCTGGAACCATGTCACCATACCTGCAGAGAAATGTTAGGGGATACAGGGAAAATATTATTAGCCAGCATATGCATAACGTCATTACACTGCATTATTCTTCATTTATCATTTATTTTATTCTGTGCCCAGCATAGTGGACATTAATAAACGTTTGGCAGCTGAAGACTGGAAACTTCCTGTACTATGTAGACTTTTTTCCAAAGTACGTGCATTTTTCAAAATGATGCATTCCATATACTGTAACTCACAGTTTACTACATAAATAATAAACAAAATTGCTTCGGAGTCCAGAAACTGACAAGTGTTCCGCACGCTCTAGTTTTATATCCCCCTTTTCTTGCACATTTTGTATGTACAGTAAAAGTAGTTTTGCTTTTTGGCTGATTCAGTTCTCCTGAGTCTCTGGCTTGTCACAAACAATGCTTTTAGATACACTCCAGTAAAACATGAACATTTTGCACTTAAACTCGGAATGCAGTCTCCCTGCGGAATGGTGCTAATTTTTTAAGTCCTGCTATTCATCTACCATTACTGGTATTCTTCTTGTTATATGTGGTTCTCACTCTTCTCTTATTTTTGGAATCACCCTGAATGTAGGGCAGGTGTTCCCAGGTTGTGAGCACTGCCCTCTCAAGAGAGATTATGCAGCAAAGAATCAGAGGATATGAGTTTGTAGTCCACCCAGATGGTCTATGAAAAACTCACTGAATATGGCTGCAGTGCACTGCAGAACATTCAAATTAAAGTAAAGCGAAAGGCTATCTGATCCAATCAGAGTAATGTTTACTGGACAAAATTTTTTTTTTCATTTTATAGGATATTTTCCCTAGAACTGCTAAAGCAGACTTGCAATACTTCACACAACCTGCATATGTGAGGGCGCTGTTTCTCTCCAAATCTGGCATGTCAAGTCAAAGCTTAAAATTGCCAACTCACAAAAATAACCCATCAGTAGCAATATCATTCATTATTCAAGAATTAAAGTATACTTGTTAGCCATGGGCTGTGTAAGCAGCCACTCTGCAGTCTTACCCAGTATTCCCTTCATCAAGAACAAGGCAGCAATGAATGTTGATGTCTGCAATATCAAATTATTTGATGTTCTGTTCTCTAAAATATTTAATCACAAAAAAAAATTGTCTTCAATATATGCAGATGATAGGTGCCCTTAAAATATATATTTACATATATTCACACATACCTGTCAAAAACAATAGAGCAGCCATACATTGGTCAAAGGCAGGAAGCTAGAATAACTGGAAAGATATTATGGCAGCCTACGAAGTTTGAAATTTTATCTCTTTGTAAATCTACGTTCGGATTTCCGACAGTTTTTCAGAGGAAATATAAACATATGTAAGCACAGAATTTCTATTTGCTCAAACAAGCTTTGACTCTTTTGACCGCCAAGGATGTATTACATCTATCATGGCTGTGCCTTCTAAGATTTAAAGTGTATCTATTGTCAAAATGTAAAATCATACTGTATATTCATTTCCACATTGAATTTCAATTATTTGGTTATTATTATTATGGTTCGGTCACTGCTAGATTAGGTGAATACCTGGATAGGTTCCTTCAGAAGAGTGTTCTGGGTACAAAGGCATATTTTAGGGACACAAATGATTTATTACAATATTTGGAAGCTTTGCAATTAAATGAAGAGAAGGACACTTTTGTAGTAACTGCAGATGTAAACTCATTGTATACCATTATTAGCCATGAAGATGCTCTTTTGGCCTTCAATTATTTCTAGTCTATTAATCTGAATGATCCTAACCTTTGTGAACTTACTTTGTAAAGATCCCACACATTTACATCCTGGAATTCTGTGACATGTATTTACTACGCCCTGTGAGTAGGTACAGCTGTGCCACACATTTCAGAGCCTGCCTTCTGAACTACAGAGGTACTAAGAGGAGGAGTTTCATGAGGCGGAGTCAGTATAGGAATTACTGTTTGCAGGCAGCGTGGTACCATGGGACAAGTAGTCCTTAGAAATGGATAGTAAGCAGCAGAGGAGAAGCTGCAAAGCATGCAGGGAATCCAGGAGGTTGTGGAAAGAGATGACCAGCAGACAGGGAAAACTAATAACATGAAAGGAGGTTTTTTAAGTAAGCTTATATTGGATTGTGAAAAATAACTATTATTTGTATTATTTTTTTTGCAATGCTGATGTTATAAAATGAAAGTGTTTGCTGTGACCATAGATTCCTTTTAAAGTGATTATAAAGGTTGTATTTAAAAAAAAAAAAAAAAAAAAAAACATGGTATATTTACCTTCTCTGTGCAGTGGTTTTGCACAGAGCAGCCCAGATCTTCTTCTTTTTGAATTCCAAGCTGGCACTTGTGGCTCCTCTACCCTGCCGAGTGCCCCTAATAGCAAGGCTTTTGGTATGGGGGCACTTGAGTTGGCTTGCTCCCGAGCTGCACCCCTGTGAATGGACATTGTCTATTCACACACAGCACGTGGCTCAGCCCGCCCTCTTTCCGCCTTGGTTCGCTGGCTGTGAATGACAGCGGTGAGAGCCAATGGCTCTCGCTGCTGTGTGAGCCAATAAGGAGAAAGAGACCCAGGAGAGCCATTGTTCTCATGCAAATCACTAGATTGAGAGGGGTCTCAGGTAAGTATAAGGGGGTGCTGGAGGGGAGCTGCACCCAGAAGGTTTTTTGACCTTAATGCATAGAATGCATTAGGGTAAAAACCTTCTGCCTTTAGAACCACTTTAGTACATCAAAGCGTAGGTACCTCCCTGTTGCCATATCTATGGAAATAAGAATGATGTTCCTTCCCCTTGCAGATCCATTCTACAGCACACAGGAGAGACATCATCGGGGGTTTATGTAGACTACAGATGCCTCTGTAAAGTGGACCCATCAACCATTGCATATACCAGTGATACCCAGCCTGTGGGTGCTCTCAGTGTGAATTTCCCAGACCCCAGTCAGGTCTGGATCCCAGCAGGCTGCACACAGAGTTGTAGCACTGTTTGACAAAAATAAAGGGCCACAGTGATCCTGGAGTGTCCAGCTGGGGTTTATTGACAAAATTTCCAGCTAGAACAGCATTAGAGTTAGAGATGTGATTTACAGAAATATTTGCTTTGTTTCGGTTTCATCCATTAAGTAAATCATTTTGTCATAAAATGTATTGTTAGAATGATTCATTTTCGGAATGATTTGCTATTTCAGGATAGTATATATTCATTGTTCCGAATCGATCCGTAATTTTTGGAAGTTCTGTTATTCTTTTATTTCAGAAGATTGGCCATATTCGTTTTAACGTAACTAATTCCTACATATTAATTGGTTGTGTTATTAAGTTGAATACATTTTCCCATTTCCCAACTGACTTTGTTTGTTGGGCTGTGCACATATAAATTAAACAAATAGTTTCTCAACCTCAATAAGAATCTTGATAGAATATTCACGCTATGCTAACTAGAATAAAAACTAATGGATCAGACTCAGTTTGGATCATTCATGATGTCTTTACATTATTTTGGATGCTTCAAACTTTAACAAAAGTCCCAAATTATTGCATCATGTCATCCGAATGAAATCAAGGAATACGAATGCATTTGTTGTTCTCAATATAGTTTATTTTGGATTCACTGAAATTTGTTACTATTGTGATTCGGAGATTCGGATACATCCGAATCTCCAAATAACAAACATTTTGTACGAAGTTCGACTGTTAACGAAATTAACCACACATGTCTAATTAGATTATAACTAAGGGCAAAACTTTTTTTTTAAGTTTTTTTATGTAGTGGAGAAGAATTAAAATGCCAATAAGGTTTTTATTGTTCTCTGTGTCTCTGTTGGGAAGATTTGCCCTCTCTATTTGTCTTGTGTACTGTTGTAAATGAAAGTGAAAAAAATCCCAGATTTTGGTTTGTTCCCAGAACAGAAGGAGATCTTCCAGTGGTGAGAATAGTTATAGTGACAAACAGTAATTCCCTCACTTTGGAGATATTTTTTCTCACTTCCTGTTTTGGCTATGGGACAGAAATGAAAGGGAAATCTCTCCAATGAGACACAGATGGCAAAAAAATGACAGGGTTATATCCTTACCTTTACTGTATCCAAAATGAAAAAAAAGATTTTGCCTTTAGTTCTACTTTAATGCCAGAAGCTGAATCAGACAGTCTTGGATTTGTGCTCTTGCTACAGAATGCTGAGTAAGAGCACACCTTAGCTGCACAATGCTTCTTTGTTGGAGGTACAGTCACATCATCTGTGAATTAATATGCATTACCTGTGACTCTGGCATCCAGGTTTTACCAGCACTTAATTTTCTTCCCTTGCAGAAACAGATCTCTACAATAATAATATATTGCTTGTTGATAATTGCGAGCAAAAGATCACTATTATAAATGATTAGTGGCTGCTGAGGTGCACTACAGGCTTGTAGGCAGATGTAACGCTGTGGTGATATGTTCGTTCACCTGAAGAGGGCACTGTATCTCTTCTGCAGGCTGGCAGGAACTAATTGAGGACTAGGTTGTCCTCTATCATGGGCACTAGGAGGCCATCTTGGGGAGACCGCTGTCTCCTACTGGATACTGAAATCCTGCAAGATTTGGGTGGGCATCTTTGCAACAGAAATTCCTAAATAGTGTTATTCGGGAATGCCTGCAGTGTGGAAGCAGATGAGAAACAGAGCCCCACTTTTAGGGAGGGAGCAGAAGCAGTGTTAGGGACGGGTACCTGACAAGAAGGTTTCCCCTTAGAAGGTATTGCTGCTTGCTGGCTTGCTAGAGTTTGGCACTCTTCATGCATCCAGCATCCATTGAGGTGGTTGAAAACCACAGACATGAAATATAGGCAAAGCATATCCCTCTATAGTGTGTACTTGTCTCAATTAGGTGCACTAAATGCTATTTCTGTCTGCTGCTTCATTCCTCTGCTATCAGCATGAATCACTTCTGACAAGTTTTCCTGACACCAAGAGAAAAATGGTGACAGGGGAGAGACCTCTAGCAGATTGACAGCCTCAGCTCTGTTCCTGTGAGCTGTGTGGAGGGGGTGTGTCTCTTCTCTCCAATAAGCCCTTAAAGCTCTCCTCACTGAGCTCTGCAGAATGTAATTTCAGCTCTCCACCCTCTTTTTTTCCTGAACTTGCAGAGAAGCTTTCTAAATTCAGCACTTTGAGTGGAGGCAGAGAAGAGAAGACTGCAGCTAAACAGGTACAATTTATGTAAGAGGATTTGTTTAATTTCTATTTATCACCCAAGGTCAGTAACTTCACTGGGTATATGTAACGGTTTTCAACCATTTTAAACATGAATGTAGGCAAGGATTATAAAGGAGCTTCACACTTTCCTGCCACTCTATAGTAGAAGTATTGCTACAGAGTGGCAGGACTGTGCAAAGTCACGTATATATACGTGATTTGCATGTCCGGGTAGGGGACGCACGTATTGCCCTATCCGTGCCTCTATTGGCGGCTGGGGATGTCAATCACCGGGTCTCGGCCGGCAATTCCTGGCCAGCATCCGGCGATTCTCGGGTAAAGCTGATAGGTTAGAGACCTGTGTGTAAACAACGCAGGTCTCTCTCCTATCAGCAAGGACATGCTGCTTTCTATTTCTCTGCACAGCAGAGAAATACAAAGCTGCATGTCTCCATAGTAAAACAAACACAGCACATAAAGTAAAACACACACAGCACACAGTTAACCCTTTGATCACCCCAGATCATAACCCCTTCCTGCCCAGTGTCATTAATACAGTGTCAGTGCTTTTTACTGCCACTGATCACTGTATTAGTGTCACTGGGGATGTCAGTGGCAGATAGTCAGTTCCCACCTAGTGTCAGAATGCCCACTGCAGTCCCACAGTCCTGCTATAACTTGCTGATCGCCGCCATTACTAGTATAAAAAAAATGTAAATTCCAGTATATATACCGCCATTTGTAGACTCTATAACTTTCACGCAAACCAGTTAATTTACACGTATTGGGATTTTTCTTAACAATGACATGTAGCAGAATACATTTTGGCCTAAATTTATGAAGAAATTAGATTTTTAAAAAACATTTTAAACCGCAGAGGTGATCAAATACCACCAAAAGAAAACTCCATTTGTGGGAGAAAAAAGAACATAAATTTCATTTATGTACAGCTTTGCATGGCTGCACAATTGTCAGTTAGAGTAACTCAGCGCCGTATCGCAAAAAAATGGCCTGGCCAGGAGGGCGGTAAATCCTCTGGAGGGTAAGTATCTGCTGGTGAAAACGTTTACAAAACTGAGGATTTAATACAGCTTTAAAGCACAAAATACTGTAGCTTGTGTAGAAATTGCATATGCTGAGTTTGACCCAGTGTCAGTCTCTTGCAGTCCCTATACAGCAAGGCTAAAGTGAGAGAAGCAGTATAAAGAGCCGATAATTTCATGTGCTGACAAAAGGTATGAGGATAGGATGGGTAAGCAGAATGACAGTGGTAGTCACAGGCTGAGGTGGGTCCAAGATGACCTCAGAGGAAGTGGGTTTTAGGATGCTGGTCATCAGCTTGAAGACATCTAGTAATAGAAAAAAAATTATAAGGGGAAATCTTTAAATGAAGGTTATTGTTGTAACAAAAACAGTTTTTTTCTTATTGTATCTTTTAATGGTCTATTTATTTTTATTGTGTTATTTGTGGCTGGAGTTCTAGTGGTTTGTGCATAGGTATAAATATTTGTTCAACTAAATAGGAAATATTTTGAGAGCATGTCACTGGTGACGCCTCTCCAAGGTGCAGGTGCCAATTCACCCATTAGAAGTTGCTCCCTCACTGGCCAAAATACTGCAAAAATACAATCACTTTCAGTGTGAAAGTTTTCAACTATCCCCTGGAGCTGCTACAGAGATGACAGATGGTACTGTAGATCTATATTGCCAAAAGTATTGGGACACCCTTTCAAATCATTAGATTCAAGTGTTTCAATCACCTCCATAGCCACAGGTGTATAAAATCAAGCACCTAGGCATGCAGACTGCTTCAACAAACATTTGTGAACGAATGCATCCCTCTCAGGAGCTCAGTGAATTCAAGTGGGGTACCGTGATAGGTTGCCACCCGTGCAGTAAGTCCATCAGTGAAATTTCCTTGCTACTAAATATTCCACGGTCAACTGCTGAAGCACACAGTGCGCAGAAGTTACCAACTGTCTGCAAAGTCAATAGCTAAAGACCTCCAAACTTCATGTGGCCTTCAGATTAGCACAACAACAGTGCATAGAGAGCGTCATGGAATGGGTTTCTATGGTCGAGCAGCTGCATCCAAGCATTATATCACCAAGTGCAAAGCTTTGGATGCAGTGGTGTAAAGCACGCCACCACTGGACTCTAGAGCAGTGGAGACGTGTTCTCTGGAGTGACGAATCATGCTTCTCTGTCTGGCAATCCGATGGACTTGTCTGGGTTTGGCAGTTGCCAGGAGAACGGTACCTGCCTGACTGCATTGTGCCAAGTGTAAAATTTGGTGGAGGGGGGATTATGGTGTGGGGTTGTTTTTCAGGGCTTGGCCCCAGTGAAGGGAACTCTTAAAAGCATCAGCATACCAAGACATTTTGGACAATTTCATGCTCCCAACTTTTTGTGGGAACAGTTTGTGGATGCCCCCTTCCTGTTCCAACATGACTGCGATCCAGTGCACAAAGCAAGGTCCATAAAGACATGGATGAGAGAGTTTGGGGTGGAGGAACTTGACTGGCCTGCACAGAGTCCTGACCTCAACTGGATAGAATAACTTTGGGATGAATTAGAGGGGAGACTGTGAGCCAGGCCTTCTCGTCCGGCATCAGTGCCTGACCTCACAAATGTGCTTCTGGAAGGACGGTCAAACATTCTCATAGACGCACTCCTAAACATTGTGGACGGCCTTCCCAGAAGAGTTGAAGCTGTTATAGCTGCAAAGGGTGGGCTAACTCAATATTGAACCCTACGGACTAAGACTGGGATGCCATTAAAGTTCATGTGTGTCCCAATACTTTTGGCAATATAGTGTAGGTTAATGTGTCCTAATCTCTTTGGAGTATTGTTTTTTATATCACACTGCTGTATATGACATTGTTAGGTGTCTATTTTTATGAATTTCTTCTTTGTATGTTTTATGGAGATATTCTAATAACATTTTCTATCTGCAAAGGGTGGGTCAACTCAATATTGAACCCTATGGACTAATACTGGGATACCATTATAGTTCATGTGTGTGTAATGGCAGGCGTCCCAATACTTTTGGCAATATAGTGTATGTAAACCCTCACCTTGTAAAATATCTAATTCAGTTTAAAATACAAATGAAAGGCAAAACATTCTGTATAGATATAAAAAACATTATAAATATATTTTTTCCCTTTTTTATAGGTAATCTATTCTGAGCTGTATAGAGAGCTGGTAGAGGAGAAACAGCAGCTCACTGGTCTTCCTAGTGAATGTCAGTGCAGGGGGGTTTTGTCAGGACAAGTATGATCATTGGAGGAGAGCAGGCCGAGTTTTAAGCACAGCTAGAACACTGAGCAGGCTGTGCTCTCCTGGATAGTGTGGTCAGTTTTTAATAGGAAAGCAGAGGGACTGGCAGGAACACCAGGGATTTCATACAAAGGAAGCTATACAAAGAGAACAGGATACTTTTTCATACAAGTACATGATACAGCATGCACATATTAGGAACATGAAATGGTTTTACTTATTCTTTAAACACTCACATTAATGAGTGCAATAAAATAAGAAAATTGAACAATCATAAACCAGTGAAGATGTCATGGGAGGTGAAGATTGCCAGTATGACATGGGCCTAGTGCTAAACAGATAAAGTATTGATTGCTGTTTTATTTACAGTTTTGTGTTCTTTTGACTTTCATTATTTTGTAAAAATGATTTCAATGTATTTATCATCTTGATGCAGTTTTATCTTTTACATTTAGCAGGGATTTTTGATATGATGTTGTGTATACAGTATGTGTGCTCATAATTTTGGCATGCCTCAAAAATATTTTTGATAAACATTTGCTCAACTGTCATGGGACACACAAGATCTACAGTACCATCTGTCATCTCTGTAGCAGCTCCAGAGGATAGTTGAAAACTTTCACGCTGAACGTGATCGTATTTTTGCAGCATTTTGAGCAGTGAGAGATGAGCAACTTCTATTAGGTGAAGTGGTACATTCACTTTGGAGAGGTGTCACCAGTGGCAGAATCACCACTGACATGGACTCAAAATGTTTTGCTATTTAGTTAAATAAATATTTCTGAGGATTTAATTTTTTAGTCACGACCATAATAAATAAAAAAAAACTATGCACAAAACCACAATTTTTCCTTTAAAACAGAACAACCACAAATAACAAGATGCAAATTAAGAGCTCCTTTAAGGATACGACAAAGCCGAATGTTTGGTACATGTCAATTGTTAAATTAAGAGATTCTACGCATTTTTTTTTACCACTAGATGTCCTCAGTCTGCTGACCAGCATCATTTAGGTATTAATAATACCCCCCACAAAAAAAAAAAACCCAAAATGTAATATATTGCAGTTTACATCCTTAGATGTAGTGGCTGCATTAGTTTTCTTTTTTTTAGGCGTTTTTTCCCTCTTTTTCACCTGGCGATCTAGCCAGCAATACATCTCCTGTATTAGAATGCCCCCACTCTGGATGAAGGAGCACAGGGAACACCTTTGGACAGCAGCATTGTTAAGCTGGCCATATTTGGGAATTTTTGTTTCAAAAATATTCGTTTGATTTTCTAATCGTTAAGCTGGCCATACACGTATAAATTTTCGTTCAAGAATTTTCCTTTCAAGAAAATTTGTTTGATTTTCTAACCGTGAGTGGGGTCAAATCGATGTTTGTTCTCAACAGCAGTGACAGGAAAATTTGAAGGGGCAGGAAAGAAAACTTTTCTCAATCAAAGAAATTTTTGACCAGTGGATGTGGTTATCGTTCAGAAATTACATTGTTTTTAAAATCAAATGTCATTCATCGAATGTTCAAAGAATTTTCGTACGTCTTTTCTTACAAATATTCTCATCCAAAAATCTACATGTGTATGGCCAGCCATGGGGTCAAATTAATGTTCATTTTCTACAACAGTGACAGGAAAATTGGAAGGGGAAGGAACAGGGGCGGACTGACCATTTGGAAACTCCGGCACTGCCCGAGGTCCCGGGGTCAGTAGGGGGCCCCATGAGATGCCCCTGGTACATTTTTCATAGGCTTTTTTGAGTTTGGGCAAGGACACAGGGGCCCCATGATCCCCTATTGCCCGGGGGCCCCATGAGTTGTCAGTCCGCCCCTGGGAAGAAAAGCTGCCCATACACGTGTAGATTTTCGGATGAGAATATTTGTAAGAAAAGTTGTACGCAAATTCTTTGAACATTTAATGAATGGACAAATGTCATTCGAAAATTGTCTTTTGCTTTTAACATTCGACTTTAAAATCAATGTAATTTCTTAACGAGAACCACATACACTGGTTGAGAATTCGTTTGATCAAGAAAAGTTTTCCTTCCTCCCCCTTCAAATTTTCCTGTCACAGCTGTCAAAAATGAATCAAATTAATATTTTTGAAATGAAAATTCTCGAATGAAAATCTATATGTCTATGGCCAGCTGAAGGAAAACCTTTCTCGATCAAACTAATTTTCGGCTGGTGTATGTGGTTACCGTTCAGAAATTACATTGATTTTAAAGTCGAATGTTAAAAGCAAAAAACTATTTTCGAATGACATTCGCCAATTCATCGAATGTTTAAAGAATTTTCGTATGACTTTTCTTAAGAATATTGTCACCTGAAAATCTACATGTGTATGGCCAGCTGTGGAAGTAATAGCAGATCTATGCTGGCCATACACATGTAGATTTTCGGCCAAGAATATTTTAAGAAAAATTGTACTACCGCTCGTACAGAGCTTGCAAGAGGCTGATATCAGGTCTAGGGGTGGACTGAGAACTCATGGGGCCCCCGGGCAATAGGGGATCATGGGGCCCCTGTGTCCTTGCCCAAAATCCAAAAAGCCTATGAAAAAGGTACCGGGGCATCTCATGGGGCCCCCTACTGACCCCGGGCCCTCGGGCAGTGCCCGAGTTTCCAAATGGTCAGTCCGCTCCTGATCAGGTCACAAATTCAGGTACTCACACTGCTTGTATTTAAAAAATAAAATTCAATGCAAAGCTCCACTTTCATTAAAAGATAGTATTGCATATACAATTTCTATACAAGCTCATTTGTAATTTAATGATACTAAAAAATACATTATCATTTCCAATGGCACATGATATAATTTTCTAAATATGTCAAAAATTTCAATGCATTAATGCAACCTGGAATCGTTCTGTACATCATTGGGGTATAGAAACCCATCCCTTTAGAAATGTAATTTCCTGCTCTGTATTTGTTCACAGATTTCGTCAGATGTCTGCACTAAGACCCCATTCACATTTGCATATTAAAGGAACTTGCATAGAAGTGCGGATTTCCTGGATGATCAAAAAACACACATCATGCTTTTGACTAATGGCACCCCTAAATGTGGCTAGCAAATGTGTAATATGCGGCATGGCATAATGTGCTAAAAAGCATGAAATTCAATGCCTGAAAAGCTACAGGAACTTCGTTTGGCGCATTTGTTGCACATAGGGCAGCCAATTCAAGTGAATGGGCTGCGCTATACATGTCGCATGAAAAATGTGCTTTCGCATAATACGCAAATGTGAATGGGACCTAAGATACAAGTCAAATGTCAGGCATTCTCTGCAATAAAAATAAGAAGGTTTAGTGAGATACTCTTTAATGGTTAACTACCTCTAAAGGAATTCAGACACAGCAGATTTCCCCATTAGAACACCGAGATCTCGCCAGGTGTTTATAATGAGTTCAGACAGTTCTTCCTAACAGAAAAAGGTAAAAATCTGCTACAAAGCTTGTTAAAATCCTTGCAGTGTACAAGAGATGACCCAGAGGGGATTGTTTTTTTTTTTTTTTTGTTCTCAGCAAAAGTGAAATTCCTCTTTAATGCTGTATTAATGACTACAGAGATACATTAATTTGTGTCTTCTTACAGTTAAGCATTAAGCTTTTACAGCTTTACCATTTATAAAAGATTTTCCAAGGTCATATATCTATGAGCAGTAAGTCCACTGGCTACAGTGATCCCATATATTTGCATCACAGATGCACTTACTTTAGTCACATCCACACTACAATGTTTCATACTTATGGGGATCTGATTTGTTTACCTGGAATGCCATTTATTGTTATATGATAGTCATTATTATGTGGTATATTACATGTCAATTTGAGTCCAAGATAACACCTTTTTTGGGTGTTACCTGTAGAACTCCACCCCTTTCTTTTTGGACAGAGGGGTAGAGGTTGGGTTTCCATTATCATTTGGCCTCTTATATAAGAACCATCAATATGAATTTAATTTTCTGCTCTGAGGAAGGGAGTTCAACTTCCGAAACGTGCTAGTACATTTCACCCAAGGACCTCCGTTGTCTGCGATTGTCATCTTTGGCTCATAGTCTCTGTTTTTTTAACCTTTTTGGTTTGTGAGTATGCATTTGTGATTTTACAATAAATTTCCTTTATATCACGGCAAGGGCGTATTTACCACAAGGCAAACAAGGCACTTGCCTAGGGCGGCATTTTCTAGGGGGCAGCACCTCCCCCCAGAAAAAGGAATGAAAGAAGGGACACGCGCACCATGGGAACCAGGTGGGATCCGAGAGAGGCTGCAAGCTGCTTCATGGTGTATGTAGAGTGTGACTCTCGTTCCCGGGGATGGCAGGAGCTGTAAAGATGAGCGTTTCTCTATCGCCGGGGGGGGGGGGGGTTGTGTTGTCCGTGAGGGCAGACGATTTTTGTGTTGCCTAGGGCAATGCACGAGGAGAGTGAGCCCTGTTTTATTCTTGTCATATCTATGAACCTGTTGTGATGGAGTAAGGCCCCATACACACTGGGTGTTTAGCCTGCTTGTTTTCCCAGCATTCGTCCCAGGGAGCATACTGCCTTAAACATTGGTAATGATAGGTGCACCATTAAGCCGCTGCAGCTGTCAGTCTTTCATAGAGCTTGACAGACTGCTGACAGTGGGGGTAGATGTAGCTCTTGTGTCCTCTACCCACAACTAAAGCAGCTGTGCTCCATGTGCTTGGGGCCCAATAAGATAAGCCTCCCCATGGAAGTATCACACCATAGAAACGCAATCTGGATGCATTTCTGCTTGCGCGTTTTTGAAGCATTCCAGTGCGGTTTTGATGCATTCCAAATGCTTTTCCCCCCCTTTTTTGGGTCATTTGAACCAGTGTGCTTTTGATGCAATACAGTGCATTCTGTTGTGTTTGTGATGCATTTTACAGTGTTCCAGTACAGTTCTGTGCAGGAAAAATGCAGCATGTGTTTTTTTTCCTGGAACCGAAACGCACTGGAACTTCAAGCACTGGTGTGAACCATGCCATTGACAACCAAGTAACCAGCTTTCTGCACATTTTGGATGCAGAAGAAAAAAAATTGCACTGGACTGCATGTAGTGTGAACCAGCCCTTAGAGTAGGTGCATGTAACAGGAAAAGCTGTATTGTAGCTTTTATTGTCCCCTTAGGGCCGGTTCACACCATAGAAATGCAGTCTGGATGCGTTTCTGCATACGTGTTTTTGACATGTTCTTGATGCATTTGTGACGCGTTACAGTGAATTTTTTATGCATTCCAGATGCTTTTTTTCCCTTCTTTTTTGGGTCATTTGGAGTCCCGTGCATTTTTGATGCGTTCCAGTGCATTCTGGTGCATTTTTGATATGTTTTACCTCATTCCAGTACAGTTCTATGCAGGGACAATGGAACATGGTTTACTTTTTTTGTCTAGAACCGGAACGCACCGGAACTGCAAGTACTATTGTGAACCATAACCTTGCAATTTACTTTCTGGGCATTTTGGATGTAGAAAAAAAACCGCACTGCACGTAGTGTGAACCAGCTATTAGACGTTTGAGCTGGTTAAATGGAATAGCAACGACATTTGTTGAGGGAAAGAATCAAATGAGAGGGAAATAATCAGACAATCAGTCTGTGTTTGACATTAAAATATCTTTCACGAATTTGCTATGCACAACAATCCTGCCAAATGAGACCACAAGCTAATTGCATTTATTTATATGGCAGTGCAGTAGGCATCGACTGACAGGCGGCTTGTCACTGCGGTGTAAAGGTTCTGGGGGTTTTCATCCGCTCTTATGGAGTCCCAGACCGAGAAGTAGCGACAGTGAAAGAACAGGTCACTTTTCCAACCACAGGAAAATACTGTTGTGGTAAAAGTGGCTAAACAAAGCAATGTAAAGACATGAAAACAGAACAAAACAACAGGTGAGCTGATATAAAGGATGGAAATGAAAATACAGGGATGCCACTGTGAAATTAAAAAAAGAGAGATTCAAAAAATGGGGAATGAATCAGAGCAGAGAATCAGCCGAAGCTGTATTTAGTAGTTATGATGCAGTTGCTGTGATGTCATCAGTTAGCACCTCTCACTATAAATCCATATTACTGGCACTGCCCCTTTAATTCAGCACTGACAGTGGAAAGCAGCCTTGGATATACAGCATCCCAAAGACATGCTGCCAGCCAATAATGAATCTGGAAATACAAGGAACAACAAGACAGGCTTAATTTATCAAAGTGTCCCTGAAAGGAACTGTTCTTGCTGCACAAAACAACCAATCAGAGTCTTCCTTCTCGTTTTCCAGTGCGGTATGAAAGGATAAAAAAGGAAATCTAGCTGCAGTGGTCTTAAAGCTGAACTCCCCCCAAATGGCTAAATACACAGATGAAACATATGAACTATACTATATAAGGGAGGTGTGTTACCAGCCAAATTATTTGCATTTCTGTCCATCTAGTCCTGAGATTGACATAGCTCTGCCACACAGCACAGACCTATCTGGTAAGAGAGAAGACCTGCTTTTTCTCTGCTGGAGTTAAAGTGGTTCTAAAGCCTAAACATTTCTTACCTTGATGCATTCCCTGCATGTTTAGCGATTAGTACAGGCAGCGTGGCTTTGGATCAAGCCTGCAGGTGTGCCACTACAGGCAGCGGCTTCCTATGGTGGCACACCGAGAAGAGGAAGAGCCAGGAGCGGTGGTGGGGGACCTCAGAAGAGATGGATCTGGGCCGCTTGTGCTATTCTATTGCACAGAGCAACTAAGTAGAACATGTTTGTTATTTTAAATATATACAGTAGATATAAAAAGTCTACACACCCCTGTTAAAATGTCAGGTTTCTGTGATGTAAAAAAATGAGAGATAAATAATTTCAGAACTTTTTACATATTTAATATGATCTATAAACTGGACAATTCAATTGAAAAATAAACTGAAATCTTTTAGGAGGTGGGAAGTAAGCATAAAAAACTAAAATAATGTGGATGTAGGTGTGCACACTCTCTTATAACTGGGGATGTAGCTGTGTTCAGAATGAAGCAATCACATTCAAAATCATGTTAAATAGGAGTCAGTACACACCTGCCATAATTTAAAGTGCCTCTGATTAACCCCAAATAAAGTTCAGCTGTTCTAGTAGGTCTTTCTTGACATTTTCTTAGTCGCATCCTACAGCAAAAGCCATGGTCTGCAGAGAGCTTCCAAAGCATCAGAGGGATCTCATTGGTAAAAGGTATCAGTCAGGAGAAGGGTACAAAAGAATTTCCAAGGCATTAGAAGATATACCATGGAACACAGTGAAGACAGTCATCAAGTGGAGAAAATATGGCGCAACAGTGACATTACCAAGAACTGGACGTCCCTCCAAAACTGATGAAAAGACGAGAAGAAAACTGTTCTGGGAGGCTGCCAAGAGGCCTACAGCAACATTAAAGGAGAAATATCTGGCAAGTACTGGCTGTGTGGTACATGTGTCAACAATCTCCTGTATTCTTCCTATGTCTGGACTATGGGGTAGAGTGGCAAGACGGAAGCCTTTTCTTATGAAGAAAAACATCCAAGCTCGGCTAAATTTTGCAAAAACACAGATGAAGTCTCCCAAAAGTATGTGGGAAAATGTGTTATGGTCTGATGAAACCAAGGTTGAACTTTTTGGCCATAATTCCAAAAGATATGTTTATCACAAAAACAACACTGCACATCACCAAAAGAATCCCATACAATGAAGCATGGTGGTGACAGCATCATGCTTTAGGGCTGTTTTTCTTCAGCTGGAACTGGGGCCTTAGTCAAGGTAGAGGGAATTATGAACAGTTCCAAATACCAGTCAATATTGGCACAAAACCTTCATGCTTCTGCTAGAAAGCTGAACATGAAGAGGAACTTCATCTTTCAGCATGACAACGACCCAAAGCATACATCCAAAATCAATAAAGGAATGGCTTCACCAGAAGAGGATTAAAGTTTTGAAATGGCCCAGCCAGAGCCCAGACCTGAATCCGAAGAGGGCTGTGCACAGGAGATACCCTTGCAATCTGACAGATTTGGAATGTTTTGATGTGCCATGCTGATAGACTCATTCCCAAAAAGACTGAGTGCTGGAATCAAATCAAAAGGTGCTTGTCCGGTTGGCTTGAGGGGGAGGAGCCTGAGCATGGCGTCGGTGGAGGGCTTGATGTAGGAGCTCTCAGCAAAGCTCCTCCACTAACCTCCCCGGGGGCCCTCCAAATGGAGTAAGAGCCGCGGAGAGACTTACCCGAGTGCCGGGGGTGTTGGCAAGGGAGCGGAGGCACCGAGCTGTGAAGGGGAGAGAGAGGTCCACCTGGAGTTCGGCGGATCAGAGAGCCGGGTCGCCGGGACACGGAAGAGCAGGTTGGTCACGTGTCCAACTGCAAAGGAGTACTGGGAGTGGAGGAAGCTGGCCGGCGTGCTGAGTAAGGGAGAAGGCAGCTTTCTGCTCCATGTGTTCTGCTCCCTAGTCTGCTCCCTGGCTGGCTGTGCATAGGGGTGAGTACAAGGACACAGCCTCTCTGTGGAGGACCCCTATGGAAACGGGAGAAGAAGGAGAAGCAGCCCTGTGGAATCCCCCCCAAGGTAAAAACTGTGGAGAGGAGCTGGATACCTGGAACCCCTACCTGCTTCGCAGCAAGGGACGAGAGACATGGGTGAGTGAGAGAGACTGGAATTGTTACATTTTAAATGTCCCATAGTGCTGCTAAGGAGAATAAGGGATGAGGGGGAGAAAAGGGGGATTCCCAGGGGCTTTTGAAATAGAAGAAGAGGAGGGGAAAAAGGAAGAAAAGAAGATTAGGCAACTTAAAAGAGGAGGAAAATTGGTCACTAATTGGGCTAAGTTGGGACCTTTTATATCTACGTGAATCATCTA
Source organism: Staurois parvus (assembly GCF_062004578.1). Taxonomy (NCBI): domain Eukaryota; kingdom Metazoa; phylum Chordata; class Amphibia; order Anura; family Ranidae; genus Staurois; species Staurois parvus. The sequence goes on from NW_028317950.1 coordinate 23,173,844, forward strand.
TGTATAAAAGAGAGTAAGGCCCATAAAAGAAATGAAGAACAAAAGTAATAAAGGAAGCGGGCCAAAAGGGTCCCAAACGGGAACGATTAAACAGTATACATCCCAGGGAAAAGTGACCCCAGAAAGATCTCAAGGTAAAAAGGAAAAGGTGAAGGGAATATCAGTTTGGAAAGCAGCCCTAGACTATCGTTGGGTCTAAATGTTAGTAGCCAACAAACAATAGGAGCCATGGAGATGAGAGAGTGCAAGGGAACTACAAGTACCAAACAAAAAAGAAATGGCAGAGATGTTTAAAGACTTAGAGAAGACAATAAAACAAGAAATTGCAACTATTCGAAATGTTCTGGGGCAGGTGTTGATGAGAGTGGAAGAAACGGAGGAGAAAATTAAAAATCAGGCCCAAAACATTGCGGAATTAGAAAAGAAAATAAAGAATATGGGGGAAATGCAGAAAAAATTGATATATAAGATGGAGGTACAAGAAAATTGGGACAGGAGGATAAGAGTCCCAGAGAATGCAAAAGGGGAAACATTGCAAGAATTAGTAGGTAAAATCTTAAACTCCATAATGGACAGACCTGCCCTAGAGGAGATTGACCTGGAAGATATCGTGAGAGTAGGAAAGCGCCAACAAGGCACTGGGAAAGAAAAACCAAGGGATATAATTGTTAAATTTAACAAATATGGAGATAAAGAAGCAATCTGGAGAAAGATCAAAGGAAAAGCATCAATTAGATATGGAGAAATGGATATCCAGATATATGCAGATCTTACACCGGAGACTTTGTGGAGAAGGAGATCCCTAAAACCCCTTTTAGAGCAGATGAGGAAAAATAATGTGTTTTATAGATGGGGGACCACAGCGTGCTTAATTGGATGGAAAGATGGAGTTACAGCTTATTTGAGATTTCCGGAAGACCTGAGAGATTTTTGTGAAAAACTTGAGTTGCAAAGAATGGAGATTGCCGGATGGGAGGAAGAGGAGAGAGAGATAGGAATAATGAGACAAGAGGACTGGCAGTCTTATAGTACGATATTTAGTCCTGTTTTCAAGGGGCACCTGGAATTTTAAGGAGTTAATAAAAAGATGGAGGGTACTGGGGAGGTGGAAAGGAGGAGGAGCCATCCATGGGCGGAGTTTTGACCCCTAGTATTAACTCAAAGGTGGGGAGTTTGACCCACAAATGATTTGTAGGTATAATAGGTGCCTAAAAGTGGGAGGGGGGGAGGGGTATTGATATTAGGGTTAACACTCTGCAGAATTGAGGGGAGTACTAAAGCAAGGGAAAAAGAGGAGGAGGGTTAGAAGGGTAATGGAAGGATATAAGAAAGATGGAAGAACTACAAGTTATCACTTATAACGTAAAGGGGTTGAATTGTCCTGGGAAGAGATTTAGGTCATTTAAAGAACTACGTCATAGAGTAGCTTCAGTGTTTTTTTTGCAAGAGACACATCTTGAAATAGAATCCAAGGTTAAGTTAAAAACTAGAGATTATCCAACATGGTATTATGCAGATTCCCTGATTAGGAGAGCAAAAGGGGTGGCAATAGGGTTAAAAAAAAACATAAGATTTGAATTGGAGGATAGAAAAGTGGACCCAGAGGGGAGATATTTGTTTTTGAAGGGTAAAATGCAAGAGGTGGAGTGTACAGTAGCTAATATATACTATCCAAATAAGAAGCCGGAGATGTATTTGAAAGGTGTGCTAAAAAAACTGATGGATTTTAAAAAGGGTCGTTTGATATTGGTCGGGATTTTAATTTCTGTATGGACCCACAAAAAGATACAACCTCTTCTGTGCAGTGTGAGGGGAGTAGATCTCTGAGATTACTAAAGAAGGTGATCCATGAGTTTCAATTGGTAGACACATGGAGAATTATGCATATGAAGGATAGAGACTATACATACTTCTCAAATGCACATGAGACGTATTCAAGGTTGGATTACATATTGATAGAACATCGATTTATTGAGTCAATGGTTAAAGTAGACATAGGAGCAATGACTGTTTCAGATCACGCCCCTGTTGTATTGGGGATGGGATGGGGAAGGGGGAAAACAGATGGGGTAGGATGGAGGTTGAATGAAGAGAATGAGACAGAGGATGTGTCGATAGCTACAGCGTGGGAGTCTCATAAGGCATATATAAGAGGTATCCTGATTGCTATTGGGGCAAGAAAGAAAAGAGAAAGGAGAGAGAAAATTAGTGGGCTCTTAAAAGATATATCTGACCTGGAACAGACACATAAAAATAGTATAGCAAAAGAAATCAAGCAGAAGATAATAAAAAAGAAAGAGGAGCTAGAGACTTTGATGGAGGAGGAGAGAAGGAGAGTCTATAATAAAGTGTTAAGTGAGAAGTATAAATGGGGAGATAGGCCAGGAAAATACCTAAATGAGAGCCTTAAGGAAAAAGAAAAATAGGAATTATATTGATAAAATAAAAAGCCCTAAGGGAGAACTGGTTCATTCAAATAAGGAGATTGCAAAGATGTTTATGGATTATTACAGAAAGTTGTATAACATCAACCCCTATGACGCAGTAAATAATATGGAAACTGAAAATAGGAAAAAAAGATATATTTAAAAAACGCGGGTCTACCAAAACTAAAAGAAGCTCAATTAAACTCCCTAGAAGCAGAAATTACACAAGAAGAAATAAAAGTAGCACTAAAAAGCACAGAGACGGGGAAAAGCCCAGGATCGGATGGCTACACGGTGAGGTATTATAAAAAATTTAGTGAACTATTAATTCCCAAACTGGAGAAATATATGAATGCTTTGGGAGGAGAGATGGACATGAGAGAATCTATACAGGCTCATGTGGTACTAATACATAAGGAAGGAAAAGACGCTTCACAGTGTTCTAGCTATAGGCCAATTTCATTGTTGAACTCAGACACCAAGCTATATGCAAAGGTCTTAGCGAATAGGCTGAAAGAGCTTATGCCTGAATGGATACATGGGGACCAGGTGGGCTTTGTCCCAGGAAGGGAGGGCAGGGACAATAGGTTGAGATCCCTGATGCTTATTCAGAAAAGGGGAGGTACCGGCGGTGGTTCTTTCGATCGACGCCGAAAAGGCCTTTGATAGAGTAGACTGGGGCTTCATGATGGATACCTTAGAAGCCCTGTGAATTGGAGCTAGAATGAGGGAATGGATTAAAAAGTTGTACAGAGAGCCCTCCGCAGTTGTAATAGTAACTGGGGAAAAAACAGAGCCCATTGGGATGTCAAATGGAACAAGACAAGGTTGCACTTTGTCCCCCTTGTTGTATGTTATGTCATTGGAGCCCTTGTTGTCCACAATAAGGAAGAATAGAGATATAAAGGGAATTCAGATAGGAGACATAGAGCATAAAGTGGCGGCCTTTGTGGATGATCTGTTGTTTTATGTGGGGAATCCCAGCATAACACTCCCAAACTTAATGAAGTCGCTGAAGGAATATGGGGAATTATCAAATTTAAAAATTAACCCAACAAAAACTGAGATTCTAAATATAAATATCCCAAAAAGTGAAAAAGAGAAAATACAAAAGGAATTCCCCTTTATTTGGAAAGAAAGAGATATAAAATATTTAGGAGTAAGGCTCACTACGGCGTATAAGAATCTGTATAAACTAAACTATATCTCATTATTAAATGAAGTGAAGGGGGAATTAAAAACTTTATAAAGAGGAATTCCATCATGGTTAGGACATATAAACCTGGTAAAAATGATAATTGTACCGAAAATCTTATATAGATTTCAAATGATCCCAATTAAACTCCCAGAAGCCTTTTTCAAAGTAATAAAAAGAATGATAACAAGATACATCTGGAGGAATAAAAAACCGAGGGTGTCCTATGAAATATTAAGTAGAGACAAAAGGAAGGGAGGTCTGGGAGTTCCATATATTAAGAGATATTACAAAGCAGTAATATTAGGGAGAATTTTCGATTGGACGTTCAATTTAGAGGGAAAAAGTTGGGTAAAAATTGAAAATACACTTTGTGGAACTAATTTGAATAGAATTATATGGTTACCGGCACAATATAGAGGATTGAAGGAGGATTTAAGTTTGTACACTGTAAATGTATTAAGGGAATAGGATAAAGTACACAAATATATGAAGTGGGAATTTAATTCTATATTAATGCCACTAAGAAATACAGAATTTTTTCCCCCAGGTAGAGAGGAGATAACAGGTAGATGGTTTAAAAAGGAAGATGTCCAACTGAGAGATATAATGGGGGAGGGGAAATTGAAGTCTTTTAAAGATTTGGCAAAGGAAAGGGGAAATATTTTTACTAGGTTAGATAAGTGACGTTATCACCAATTAAAATGTTTTTTGGGAAATCTCCCAAAACCTCTGAGAATGAAAAAGGACTGGAATTTGTTTGAAAGGTTGTTGGATACATGGGGGGATGGGAAACACGGAACAGCTAAAATATATAGAATTCTCACAGAATTAGAAACAAGCACTAAACCAATGCACATAGCGAAATGGGAAAGAGATATGGGGGTGGTATTAGATGAAGAAAACCAGAAAAAAATAAATAGATTAGTCCACGAAAATGTAAGTTCGAGAGATGTAGAAATAAATTATAAATGTTTGATAAGATGGCACATTACACCGAGCATAGAATATAAGATAAATGGGGAGAAACCACCGTGGTGTTGGCGAGGGTGTGGGGAAATGGGGACAGTGTATCATATTTAGTGGGAATGTCCAAAAATTCAAATATTCTGGAAAACAATAGTACATTTAATTGAGATCATAACTGAGATAAATATTGGGTTAGACCCAGAGATGTGTTTGCCGCATAGTTCAGAGCTATCAGTTAGCAAATATAAGAAATTAGGTTTAGGGTATTATATGAACGCTGCAAAAAGTCTGATCCCTAAGTATTGGAGGACAACAGAAGTACCGAAAAAGGAGGATTGGATAGAAAGAGTGAACTGGATTAGTAGGATGGAGAAGCTCTACTATATGCAGGAAGAGAAGATGGGAGGTATACTATGCAAAATGGAAAAACTCTGGAGTAAACGTGAAAAAGTGAAATGTAGGATGATATAGAGTGGGTGGATGGGCAGGATATTCTTGCTTTAGATAAGAGGTAGTGAAAGAATTGCAGAGTGGGGGGCTTGGGGGGGGGGGGGAAGGGGGTAATGTTTTAAGAGGGAAAAAGAAAAGTAATAAGAAATAGTCATGTATATTTATTATGAATGTGATGAAAGTGTCTTGTTATTGCTATGAAAAATAAATATTTAAATTAAAAAAAAAAATCAAAAGGTGCTTCAGCAAATTATTAGTTTAAGGGTGTGCACACTTATGCGACCATATTATTTTATTTTTTTATTTTTACTTCCCTCCACCTAAAAGATTTCAGTTGTACAGTTTATAGGTTACATTAAAGGTGGAAAAAGTTCTGAAATTATTTATTTGTCTCATTTTTTTACATCACAGAAACCTGACATTTTAACAGAGGTGTGTAGACTTTTTATATCCACTGTATATTTACAACCACTTTAACCATTTGCCCTCCAGAGGAATTTACCCCCCTTCCTGACCAGGCCATTTTTTGCGACACAGCACTGCGTTACTTTAATTGACAATTACACGGTCATGCAATGCTGCACCCAAATGAAATTTACGGTCTTTTTTCCCCAAAAATAGAGCTTTCTTTCAGTGGTGTTTGATCGCCTGTGCGTTTATTTTTTGTGCTATAAACATTTTGAAAATATTTTGAAAATAAAAATATATTTTCGACTTTTTGCCATTAAACATGTCCTGTAAAAATTTGGTCATAAATTTAGGCCAAAATGTATTCAGCTACATGTCTTTGCTAAAAAAAAATCCCAATATGTTTAAATTTAGTGGTTTACGTGAAAGTTATAGTGTTGGCAAAATGGCAGCATATATACTGGAATTTTTATATATATATATTTTTTTACTAGTAATGGTGGCAATCAGCGACTTATAGCGGGACTGCAGAGGGCATTCTGACACTGGGGGGGAGCTGACTTGGTATCACTGACATCTCCAGTGACACCAATACAATAAAAAGCACTGACACAGTACTAATGGCACTGGGCAGGAAGGGGTTAACATCTGGGGCAATCAAAAGGTTAACTATGTGCTGTTTTACTATGTGTTTTTGTTTCACTGTGAGCACACTGCTTTGTATGGCTCTGCTATGCAGAGACATACAAAGCAGTGTGCAGGAGCTGACAGGGAAGAGATCTGTGTTGTTTACACAGAGGTCTCTCCCCCCGTCGGTGATACTTAGCAATCACCGGCCGGAACCCGTGATTGACAGCTGAGGCCGCGAATGACAGTGCCACGCGCACGCCCCCTACCCGGAAATGCAAAATCATGTATATATACGTAATTTTGCGCACCCGTGCTGCCCTGTAGCTATAGGGCGGAGCAGAATAGGTTAAGTAACATTTAGGGTCCATTCACGCTGACCGCTGTGTTACAAAGCAGAGGCTGGTCCATACGGCGGTGCAGGCAGTTCTGATGCGCTGTTCCCGGCACATAGCGCTGTTCACTTTTTTTTAAAGAACTTTATTGAAATGTCACACTGACATTTCACAAAACTCTATCTGCTGGTGTGTGCAGTACTTTTTCCTTCCACACACTGTCCATACACCACCTCAATGCAGTGGTGTGAACCAGCCACAGCGGAGACAAAGAAGAGACAAGGCATTGCGCCTTGTCTTGCAGTGCGGGGGGGGTGCAGTGGGACTGCTCTGGAATAGCTGCCTGATGCAGTCCTACTGCATCTGGTGTGAATATACACTTACAGTTCTTGTCCCTCCCCTATCCTGTGACAGCAAAGCTCATCTCTCTGTCACTCTGCTCTCTCCCCCTATTAGCTTGTTGCTTGTTAGCACAACTGTAACTGACCTACTCATTTTGCTGCTTCTCTACTCCTTTCCAAGCTCTTGCTAATGCCAAGTCCGATTCAGATTCAAGACTTTAGATATTTTTTTCTGGAGGAGTTCAGCTTTGGGGATCTGGGGGAAAAATAGGCAACGTATGCAGCACACTGCAGCCAATTGTACATGTGACAAAATTACCCCAACAGAGAGGGGGGCTTACACTTTGTGTGCATATAGCACAAAGTGTGGGGTCAGAAGCGCTTAAGATACAGAGTGCAGGGGCCATAAGTGCAGAGGTCAGGAGTGCATATTGCACAGAGTACAAGAGTAAGGAATGTGTAATGCAAAGAGTGTAGAGGTCAGTAATGCTTATTGCACAAGGGACAAGAATGGGGTCAGGAGTGTGTAATGTACAGGGGTCAGGAGAGCATTATGCAGAGTGCAGGGGTCAGGGGTAAGTAACACACAGAGTGCAGGGTCAAGAGTGTGTAAGACATGTACCCCCCCCCTTCCCCATCTGCGACAATTATCCTTCTTGTGCTGTTGGTTGGATGTCCCTTCTCCACATTTCTTACATGTGTATATATTGCAGTTGTGTTGACCACCTTGTCCAGGCAAATTCACCTGTGCTCCATCAGCTCATCCTCCAGTTTGCATTCTTCTCCAAAATCTACACCCAAACTATTTCATAAAGAATGTGTCAATACCTGTCATTTTGTTACTGTTGGTCTTTTTTCAATATGTCGCATGTATTTTTGCAATTTTTGTGACCCATTTTATTGTACTTTGTTGATAAAAATAGAAAATTACGGGGAAAAAAAAAGTGTGTAAGACACAGAGAACAGGGGCCAGGAATGCGTTACATACAGAATGCAGGGGTCAGGACAGCATAATGCACAGGTCAGTAGATGCATAGAAAAACAAACAGAGGGTCACAGGCCTACTGCATTAGCTTAAAAAACATTTATTGATAACAAATGATAGGTAATATACTCACAGATGACAATGATGTCAAAAGGCACATCACAAAAGAACAGCACTGTCCAGTCCACCCTAGGCAATGGGAAGCCTGGACCTCCAACAAACCAACGCATTTCGAGGGCTTGCCTCTTCCTCAGAGCCTGAGTACAACAAAAAAATGACCTCCCTCCCCAAACCAAAATCTTCCTCCTTCATACAGATATTCCCACCCTTCTACTTGATTTCAGATTCCCCCTAGTACAGCTGCCTGCCAATTGCAACTCTGCCCCCTCAATACTGCCCCCCTCCTCATTACAGCTCTCCTCCCTCAGTACATCTCACCCCAGTACAGCTCTTCCTCCAATACAGCTCTCCCCCCTCAGTACATCTCACCCCAGTACAGCCCTGCCCCCTCAGTACATCTCACCCCAGTACAGCTCTCCTCCCAATACAGCTCTGCCCCCTCCGTACAGCTTTCCTCCCTCAGTACATCTCACCCCAGTATAGCTCTCCCCCCTCAGTACATCTCATCCCAGTACAGCTCTCCCCCCTCAGTACATCTCATGCCAGTACAGCTCTCCCCCCTCAGTACATCTCATGCCAGTACAGCTCTCCCCCCAATACAGCTCTTTCCCCTCAGTACATCTCACCCCAGCACAGCCCTGCCCCCTCAGTACAGCTCTCCCACCTCAGTACAGCTCTCCCTCCTCAGTATAGCTCTGCCCCCTCAGTACAGCTCTCCCACCTCAGTACAGCACTCCCACCTCAGTACAGCTCTCCTTCCTCAGTACAGCTCTCCCTCCTCAGTACAGCTCTCCCTCCTCAGTACAGCTCTCCCTCCTCAGTACAGCACTGCCCCCTCAGTACAGCTCTCCCACCTCAGTACAGCTCTGCCACCTCAGTAAAGCTCTCCCTATTCAGTACAGCACTGCCCCCTCAGTACAGCTCTCTCACCTCAGTACAGCTCTCCCACCTCAGTACAGCTCTCCCACCTCAGTACAGCTCTCCCACCTCAGTACAACTCTCCCTCCTCAGTACAGCCCTGCCCCCTCAGTACAGCTCTCCCACCTCAGTACAGCACTCCCTCCTCAGTACAGCACTCCCTCCTCAGTACAGCTCTTCCTCCTCAGTACAGCACTGCCCCCTCAGTACAGCTCTCCCACCTCAGTACAGCTCTCCCACCTCAGTACAGCTCTCCCACCTCAGTACAGCTCTCCCACCTCAGTACAGATCTCCCACCTCAGTACAGATCTCCCACCTCAGTACAGATCTCCCACCTCAGTACAGCTCTCCCACCTCAGTACAGCTCTCCCTCCTCAGTACAGCTCTCCCTCCTCAGTACAGCTCTCCCCCCTCAGTACAGCACTGCCCCCCTCAGTACAGCACTGCCCCCCTCAGTACAGCACTGCCCCCCTCAGTACAGCTCTCCCTCCTCAGTACAGCTCTCCCTCCTGAGTACAGCACTGCCCCCTCAATATAGCTCTCCCACCTCAGTACAGCTCTCCCTTCTCACTACAGCACTGCCCCCTCAGTACAGCTCTCCCTCCTCGGTACAGCACTGCCCCCTCAGTACAGCTCTCCCTCCTCGGTACAGCACTGCCCCCTCAGTACAGCTCTCCCACCTCGGTACAGCACTGCCCCCTCAGTACAGCTCTCCCTCCTCAGTACAGCTCTCCCTCCTCAGTACAGCTCTCCCTCCTCAGTACAGCTCTCCCACCTCAGTACAGCTCTCCCACCTCAGTACAGCTCTCCCTCCTCAGTACAGCTCTCCTTCCTCAGTACAGCACTGCCCCCTCAGTACAGCTCTACCCCCCAGTACAGCTCTGCCCCTTCAGTACAGGTATCCCACCTCAGTAGAGTTCTCCCTCCTCAATACAGCTCTGCCCCCTTAGCACAGCTCTCCCACCCCAGTACAGCTCCCCCCCAGTACAGCTCTACGCCCCCCATACAGCTCGCCCCAGTACAGCTCTGTCCCCTTAGTACAGCTATCCCACCTCAGTACAAGTTTCCCACCACAGTACAGCTCTCCCTCCTTAGTACAGCACTCTGCCCCCTCAGTACAGCTCTACCCACAGTAGCTCCCCCCCCCCCCAGTAATGATCTGCCCCTTCCATGAAACACAAATACCAGACCAGGGCAGTTTAAAGTAAGGGAAGTCCTCCCTTGGTTGGGTCATGTGATTGGAGCCAGGGAGGAGCAGGCTCCCTTACTCTGAACTGACAGGCTTCAGGAGTGGTTCCTGCTTTGGATACCCATTCCGGCCATCAGCACTAGCTTCTGCACTGTGCTACGGAAACTCTGGAGGGGTTTGGTCCCCCTTTCCCCACTTTTTCTATGCCCCTGTTCCAGTATTTACTACTTGCATTTACATAAATACATTTACTGCCATATTAATTATTACAGTGTTGCATTCATTTGTGTCTTTGTCATCTGCCTAGAGTTCTGTAAAGCCACCACTGGGCTGGAGTGGTGCCCTGCACTTCAGGGGCTAAATGCTTAAAGTGTTACTAAACCCAGGACCCTGCATTCACTCTCTCTGGTCTTCCACAATACACATAACGTGGAAATGCAATTATTTTAGTAAATATAAATTGCTAAATACCATTTCTCATCAGCAGTTAGAGTAGCCTTGTGACTTCTATCAGTGTCCAGCCGAGCAATGGTTAAAGCTTGTAGGAGGAGTTTCCATTTTTTTTCTAGGAGGATGCAGGACCCCTGACCTCTGTCTGGACAGTGCTGATCACATGCACTCTCCCAAGAAAAAAATAAACCTCTCTAGCAATACACACCAAACTGAGCATATGCAGAGCAACTCCACATGATATGTCTTATCAGGCGATAAGAGGGGGACACTGGAAGAAGGGGAGGATCAGAGAAGTCTGGATCAAACAGCCTTTTTTCACAATGCAGAGGATTAACCCTTTAGGTTCCACAGTGATTATAACAAGCATTCTTTGCTGCATATACAGACTGATTTTATTGTTGTAGGTTTGGGAATGAAAAAGCTGTATTACTTACCTCCCCCCCCCCCACACTCTAGCAGTCTCCAGTGCTCTCAACTCCTTCTGGTGCTCTGTGAACAGTCCTCTGTGGTGGGACTGTGGACAGCTCCTTGGTGGCATCCCCTACAATGCAGAGCTGTTAACTCTGCATTGTGTTTGGAGGAGGCAGGAATGCAACCATGGCCAGAGCAGCTTAGAAAGGAGACTTTATGGGACTAGAATCTGGAGGGACCCTGCTGAAGAGAGGAATAAGGTGCATATTGCTTCTTATTCCTCTACACCTAGACAAAAAGGAGTCTCCCCCATGCACACACACCACACTGCAAGGGTAGTTTTTTTAGTGCTAGAAGTTCGGCTTCAATAAACATTGCTCCCTGGATACATAAGGCCCAGTATGTATATAAACAGGGATATCCAGCTAGTCCTGTGACAGTGGCCTCCCTTTTATCTATGTTGCCCTGACACAGCTTAGCACTTTGGAAGCATCTCTATCATTTCAGGTAATTGATGAAGGACAACAGTTTTGCATCTGTCATTCACAGTGGAAACACTGCAGTCTTCAAGCTGGGCCCCTTCCCATCATCTTCCCATCGCTCTGATCTATATTGTCAGGTGCTCCTGTCAAGTCATATAAGTAAAAATAATCTCCATCCCAACTCATGAAGGCCTTGACAGAAAATTAAACTCATTGCTGTTGCTAAAGCACCTATTTTCAGTAAACTAAATCAAAAAGACATTTCCATTCAAAAGTGAGATTTCTTTCAGCTGTTAGAAAGTTTGTGCATGAAGGAAATAACTTCATTATATTTTACAGCAGTCTATTTTTGATTCGCTGGTCCTTCAAGGCAGGCGTCAGCCGCCACACCACCCTATAATCAGTCAGCAATCAAGGTGAATTATTTTGACCTCTCTGTGCTGAGGGCAGATGAAATCTGATTGGCTGTTAAAGGAAAACGCACATGGGTATTCTTTGTACTAACTTATTAAATAGCACACTAGCCACCACACATAATCATATCACAGTTCTTTTATACTCTGTACACAGAACACTACTCATAAATAAATTCAAAGTATTGGAATCAAAATTGAATCAAATATATTGAATCCAATCTAATTCATTGTGAAGAATAGCTGGTTGTTAAGGAGCAGGACAACCAACTATGACTCATCTGCTGTCAGCAGAATTCTCAAAGGGTCTATCATGAACTGGGGGGGGGGGGGGGCATCCACACTGTTTTGTTTTTAAAAAAATTTTATGTCGGCACTTCTGTTTTTATATATGGGGAATCCCACTGACAGCAGATGAGTCATGGTTGTTAAGGAAGCCACTCCTTAATAACCAGCTATTATCAAATAAATTGAAACCATTTGTTTCATTCGGATCCAGATGAAACAAATGAAATTTGTTACTGTTTTATTCATATTTGTTGCAATTTGTTACCGATGTATTCGGAAATTGGGATACATCCGAATAACTGAAGCATTGGGCGTGAACATGACAAAACTCATTTGCAGTGTCTACACTTACGCTTGTTGACTTATAAGGTATAGGGGGGCTAAGATGCTTCTAAAGGGCAGCATATAATATTTATTACTTGTAATGCTACAACAAACTGGCATAGACTGAACACTTACTAAAGGAAATGGTCAGAGATTGTTCTACAGGAGTGGTTGGAGCCTACAGCCATGCTGCAGGAGATAGTCGGAAACTAGAGAAATACTACATGAAACTGATAGAGATCATTGCTAATAAAGACCCCTTTACAAATCAACATTGCGGCTATTGACTGCTGGGCCGGAGGGCTGCATTCAAATACCAAAGGGCCACAGGTTGGGCACCACGGCTCTACACCCCAACATGACCAACCACTGGACATGAACATTTTTCAACTTTACTGCCCTGTATCAGCGTTTCCCAACCCTTTTTAACCTGGAGAACAGTTGGAATAACCTTCAGGTCTCAGGCAACCCCTGACAGTAATTACCAGATCTACAACTCATGCCACATTGGTGTGGTCAGTGGGAAGAATGACCACCTTTAAAAAAGATTATTGGTGCCAGTGGTTACTTATCTAAGAGGCTGTAATTGCTCACTTCTCAAGGAACCTTTAGCTATCTGTGGAGGAACCCTAGGATTCCACAGAACCCTGGTTTAGAAAGTCTTCCCTATATAATTGAACACCACACCTAATATGACAATACTGATGGATCATCATACAGTTCTGTTACACTATTTATAGACATAGAACCCCAAAACTGATCCCCACAGATGTGAGGAGACTATTCTTCATGAAAAAGAATACAATTCTGTTTTTTGCAGAACACACAGAACACAGCTGCATAACACTGTATGCATTAAAGTGATAGTAAAGTCTGTTTTTTTTAATTGTACCAACAGGTAAGCCTATAATAAAGCTTACCTGTAGGTACTGTAAATATCTCCTAAACGTGCACTGTTTAGGAGATATTTACTTGTGTAGCAGTAAGGAACGGAATGCCCAATGCTATTCCTTTAGAGCTGTGTGCCGTAAAAAGTGACTTTCGTGCCCATGTGCGGATGTCATCGCGGCTTGGCCATTCAAGGCGCTGGAGCCTGCAAACCCGGAAGAAGGACCAACTGAAGATGGAAGCTGTATCAGCAGTGGCAGCGCACTGTTAGAGAACTTCATTTTAACCTCTTTACACCAGCATCTTCCGGCCCTTTAGAGGTTTCAGACACCGGGGTTTTAGGGTCATGTGACCGCCATGATTCGCTGTCACGGCGGTCACATGATCGGAAAAGGTCCCGATCACAAGGGGAGATCGGGATATTTCTGTGAGACACTGACATGTGCTGGAAGCGCGCGTTCTCAGCACATATATGTTTTTAAATGGTATGCAAATATGCGGTTGCTCGGCATCAAGACCCAGCTGCTGAGAAGCTGCATATTTGCGTACGGTCGGCGTCAAGGGGTTAATGTAAGTTTCACATAATGTGCTAGTATGCGATGCCCTGTCTAGCACATTATGACAGTGCCTTGCAAGGGAAAAGTTTTTTTTTTTTGAATGATCAGGTTTAATGTGTGTCATGAAAACACATTGAAATTGATTTACTAAAACTGGAGAGTGCAAAATCTGGTTAGATGTGAACAGTAGCCAATCGGCTTTTAACCTCAGTGTAGAGCTTCACCAGATTTTGCACTCCAGTTTTAGTAAATCAACCCCATTGAATTATATTCCTCTCACATCTCTCCGCACAGACAAATGACATGATTGATGAATATGTTAGTAACATAAAATGTTCATTTCGAATTAACCAATGATATGGGCTAATACACTTCCATCTCAGATAATAACACAGCATTGACTGAACAGTTATTATTGAAAGGAACAAAGGACAATGAAAGGGTCAAAGACTTATCAAAAGCAAAGGGAGCCAATGAGCTTAAAAACCAAGGATACCTAAATTGGTATGAATCGTCTTTCTGCCGTTTAACACAATGGTGGTAATATATTGATTTTTGCAGCTAGAGTACGCGTGGTTATTCTAGTTAGATGCCCCTTCCTCCAGGAATCCTTTACTAATTGGATAAATGTCACTTCATCTCTCCATTTAGAAGTAACACGGGCTGTACGTGAGCCCAGTTCCTGGATGCTGTAATACAATAGGACTTAATAACCTGGTAAAAAAAGCACAGAGGTGCTGTAGTAACCAGATTTTACCTGTCATCAGAATAGAGTACTAACATCAATGAATGATGCATGCTGACTGGATAACATAGGGTGTTGCAGTTTGCCCTCTGCCTTAAAAAAAAAAAAGGATTTTAAGTCTGATATATAATATAGCTCAGTTCTACCCAAACTGACATCTTGGTTTTGGGGGGGACAACAATGAATTGAATTGCCCTCTATCTGTCTATGTTTTACGGGGTCTCCAGGATACTTCTCTGATGCAATTTGTATCTCCATTCAACCCTGCTGTGAAATAATGAATGTGTCACTCTCTTGCAAGTGGATTCTGTGAGCCTAACACTATCACATGGCTTTGTAATGGTCACAGTAAATTGGTAGGAATGGTGGTGGGGGATCTCACCTTTGGTTTTCCCCAGAAAGAAGGCAAAATGTGATGAAGCTTGCCATAAACTACACAAAACTGAAATATCACTTTTTGGTGGTGATGCCCTTCAAAGCTGTCCCAGAGTGAGAGCTGAACGCAATTGGAGGAACATCATTTACAGAAAGCTTTCCACTCAAGTGCTTTGTAAAAGTGAAGAAAAAGCATAAATAACATGATATAAGTAGTTTCCGTTTATTGTATTTTAATATGGAGATTTTGCAGGATTGTTGATGCAAATATTTGAAATCCATCAAGATTTTGTTGATAACTCCAAGTCTGCCTAGTATTTACTGATCGGCCCAGTACAGTATCCTAATGTTCTTTGCTGCAGACTTTATCCTGCTAAAGAATAACAGATCATATCTATCACTCCATTGCTGGAATTGCAAACATGCCTCTGTATACCTTAAAAGATATGACATCTAATGTTCAGCTTTTCGCATTATTTGAATGATCTTTTTAATGATGTAACAAAGCTTTATATTTTATTGGTAATGTGTTGTATATACCCATTAGGGCACATTTAAAGTTCCAAATGATTTTCTCTTCTCCATCTCCAATGATGTAGGTCTGGAGAAGCGGCTATACAAGATCTATAACCCCCCCCACTCTATCCAAAATTAAAAAACAGTTTTGCCTTTACTTCTACTTTAAGATACAGGCACCAATTATTGCAGGACTGGACTTTCCATATAATCACCCTTCACCGTGTTGATAGAGCTCACTATATCCTATCAATACTCTTACTTCCAGTAACTGCAGTGGGAGAACCCACAGTTCAGGACCTGACACCTTTAGAATGCTGAATCTGCCCTCTCTGCTATATACTGCAAACTAATACTAACAGCCTACATAGACCAGGATAAGTGAAAATCCAGCTTAGCTATGACATGCTAAGGAGAAAGGGTGATCAAATACTACAGCTAAAATAAAAACACTACAAATGAAGATGGTAGCAAACAGATATTGTGCGAACCCAATTATTTGAATTTGTAGCAATAATTTTGTATACGCAATTTGCAAATGGCAGCTTCCCTCTCCACAATCTGAGTTTAGTCGCCCCCCAACCAGCACTCATCAACCACTGCAGACAGCGTAGGCCAATTACAGCTTAGGAACGGGAATGCTACTAGTTACAACACAAAAGGTATGAGCTCTTGGTGCCTGCTTATCTTTCGTTATGTTGGCTTGGGAGGGTTTCCTTGCTATAGAATAGGGGTTCCCAAATTTCGGCCCTTTGCCTGCCTCTACCCAGCCCTCAAGGTACTATTCTTCCCACTGACATCAACAAGGAGGCACCATTTCTTCCACTGGCACCAACTATGGGTCATTTTTCCTTCCACTGACATCAATGATGGGGCACAATTCTTCCTACTGATATAAACAATTAGGTGCTATTCCTCCAATAAATACCAAGGGTGGGGCACTATTCCTCCAACTAATACCAAGGATGGGGCACTATTTCTTCCTCTGATACCAATGATGGGGTATTATTTGTCCCCCTGACACCAATGATGGGGCACTATTCCTCCCTCTGACACCAATGATGGGGCACTATTCATCCCACTGACACCAATGATGGGGCACTATTCCTCCCCCTGACACCAATGATGGGGCACTATTCTACCCCCTGACACCAATGATGGGGCACTATTCTACCCCCTGACACCAATGATGGGGCACTATTCATCCCACTGACACCAATGATGGGACACTATTCCTCCCCTTGACACCAATGATGGGGCACTATTCTACCCTCTGACACCAATGATGGGGCGCTATTCCTCCCACTGACACCAATGATGGGGCACTATTCCTCCCACTGTCACTGATGATGTGGCACTGTTCCTCCCACTGATAGCAATAATGGGGCACTATTCCTCCCAATAGTACCAATGATGGGGCACTGTTCCTTTAACTAATACCAATGGCTGTACACTATTCCCCCTATTCCCCACCTTCCACTGACTACAAGCACTATGTCATTTTTTTTTTTACTCCTACTGACGCTGGGAGATATACTACTCCCACTGGCCACTCCGGCCCTCCTAAAGTCTGAAGGACAGTAAACCGGCCCTTTGTTTAGAAAGTTTGGAGACCCCTGCTATAGAATAACCAGACAGCATTTGGATTCCACATAATTTCCCCCAGCACCACAGTCAATACCAACTGTCCTGCATAGTAGATACATTGTTGCAGAAACAGTGGAGCTCCATTTTGTACTGCAGAACCTGTATTTTGAACTGTCTTTGAACATGAACCTTAATGTGTCTGGTTAGAGCAGATATAGGGTTTTTGTTAGCCTGCCAGTTTCGCGCTAGCATAGTAGCCATCAAGCCTTCAGTGAAATTTATATAAAGCAGTAATTTTTCCTTCAAAACTGCACATAATATAGAACAATAACAGACACTGCATTGACTTGTACTTAAATACAGAACAAGCAGAGATGCTCTGTTCAATGCTTAGCCTCTTTAGAGAAAGTCACATTTTGGTACACAGTTATACCCATGGGTTGCATTTTCAAAGGCAAGGGAGACTTCAATGGCTCTGAGCTCTCTGGGGTCTTAACTGCCATATTTTGCTTTGTTTTATGGGCTGTATGCTCACAACAGCCATGACCTGTCCTCACATCTCTTTCTCTTTGTATGGTCTGCTAATTGAGTCTTTAGGAGTTTAATATGGCCTCCTTCTTCAGGGCTATGGCTGGTGGCACACTCTCCTCCACCTTACTAAATACTATATAAATAAAAAAACACATATGCAATATTCATAGTATATCCTGTGCGAATATAAATATTTGAATATAACACAAACTTTTTTCATGCAAGTGCAAAGCCAGATATTACTTCTTTAAAGTAAACAAAAACATATGCAATATTTGTAGTAGTTGTTTACTTTGAAGAGGTAATATCTGGCTTTGCACTTGCATGCAAAAAGTTTGTTTTCCTGTTTTGTTTTTTATATTTACATATATTAGCACAGGATATAATATAAATATTGCATAGAAGTGTTTTAAATTATGCTCTAAGTCTAAACCATTGAAATACATATATGTGACTTAGTGTACCTTCCGAAATATTTGTATTTTAGTCAGTTATGATTTACACACTCCTGCATTTACAATGTATAGCAGGCTAGTAACATCACCATTCAGTATTGCATCTTTTTGCTAGAGTAGCAGCAGCATGCACCAAAGCTCGCACTGCCATTTTTAGTCTGATATTTGCTGTGTAGGAAATTACAGAAAGATAATATAAAAAAAACCTTAAATATATCTATTCAAGTAGAGTTTTAAATGCATTTACTGATTTATAAATAATATAGCAATGCACATTTTTTTCTGCTATATTTACTTGGTCTTATTTAAAGAAATCCTGTATTCAGTATATCTCCCCCATGGACTGAAGTGGGCGGGCCCCTGTGTCTCTTCGGCTGTTGGAACACCCTCCTTTCTTCTCTTTCCCTTCCTTTTCTATTCTTTTCTTTCCCTCTGCTGATCTTTCTCTTTTTTTGTTGGATTTGATCCAACTTTACTCTAGTGAACATTAACTTTAGTTGTGCCTATCTAAGGATAATCACACCTGTACAATTGCTTTGTAGCCAGGGGCAGACTGACCATTTGGAAACTCAGGCACTGCCCGAGGGCCCGGGGTCAGTAGGGGGCCCCATGAGATGCCCCTGGTACCTTTTTCATAGGCTTTTTTGAGCTTGGGCAAGGACACAGGGGCCCCATGATCCCCTATTGCCCGGGGGCCCCATGAGTTGTCAGTCCGCCCCTGTTTGTTGCTGTGGCCTTGCAGGGTCTTGATGTGATTTGGTTCACATCTTGCTATGCTGTGAGTATTGTGTTTTAGGGTCTATGATGTTTGAATGGTTTATTGGGTGCGTTTGATAAGAACAAATGTTGCCATTGATAACTATGCATTGTATCCTTGCCCTATATCTGGATGATGTTAATTTATGTTTCTCTGTGTAATGTTTGTTCTGTTTCGTAGAAGCTAAAGTGATGGAACATATGTTTGTCCTAAATAAAAATTTTAATAAACAGATTGAAATCTAAAGATAATATGTAATTGGAGACATGTGGATGCCACCATTGGTGATCTCCTTCTGAAACTGCAAGCTGCATAGTTATCTCTGGCTTCAGTATCTTCTTTTTAATTGACCTCAAACTAGCATGCAGATCTTAATAAGTCAGGGTTAGCTGGAGTCAATGCTGTGGATCTGTACACTTGTTGCAGATCAGAGACCCAAAAGGGTATTGAAGCCATTGTATCAACGTGATAGTCAGACAACAAGCAAGAACAGGTGACATCTATACTCTCTCTGTACAGGTTACCTTCAGGATTTTGTTAAAGTAACATATACCGTATGTGTATTTCTAGAAGTCTACTCTAGTTCTGTTTAGGCAGCTTCTCCCTATCCTGTTTCCCTCTTCCAATCCTCTCCTTCTCCTCCATGATTTATTGAAGCCATCCTACATCCACTGAAACTTGTACTGCGTACAGTGGGAATAATGGAAAAATGTAATCATGATACAGGAGGTCATGTAACAGTTCCATAGGTTGGGTAATGATTACAAAATGAGTACATTTCTGCTTAGGGTTCCATACAAGCTATGGTCAGCCCCGAACACTCTGAATCTGCCAGATACACAGCTTTTTTTTTAAGGAGAAGATCACCTGTCTGACAAGATCTCAGACATTAAACTTGCAACTGCAAGAACAGCTCTTGTGTTGTGACCTTGCCAAAAGAGAGATAGGGTTATTTCCAGGTTTGTCACAAGGGAATGCATGCTTGAAAGGTTTTCTTATAAAAAAATCTCTTGCTGCCATCACCAGTGAGAATCCTGGTTTCAGTATTAACTCCAACATTGTGGATGCTGATTGTTTGCTATGGGCAATAAGAAATCTTTTTGATTAACCACTATCATGCATGAAGCTAAGGTATCTAGCTGCCATACACATTGTGACCTATTAGGGGGATTGCAATCTCTGAGAAATTAGGCACCTAGTTAGGGGCAGTTTTCTTAAAACAACCCCGTTGAGGTAAAAATAAAAATGCAGGTGTCCTGAAAAAAAACATACCTTTATAACCCCTGGACGTACTCATTTGGACGTAGCCTGACAAGTCAGGGATTGTTGCCATCTGGGGGATAAAACCTCTTTATTTGTTCTTTATTGTTACCATTGTTATGTTTGTTCATGGGCTGTACACAGTTTGCATTTGTATTGTATGTATACTCAAAATTTTGTCAAAAATTATTAGAAAAGAAGATACTGTGTATAAACACCTTTCTCTGCTAGTGTCGTCAGGATTGAACAATTCCGGAAGTGTCGGATGCCTGTGTGCCCAGCCATGTGCTTACTTCCATCACATGATTCCTATGACACTGTTAAGTACTGTATTGACATACAGTAAAGCTGGCCATACATGGGTCGACTTCCGAACAAATTTTCTTTCAAAAGTCTTTTCTAAGAATTTTCGTTCGAGTTTCGCACCATTAGTGGGCCACATCAACGGCCGATTTTCAAACGACCATCTAATGTGGTGATCGGGCATAGTGGAAATTTTTTGAAAAACAAATTTCTAATCAATGATCGAAGAATCATGCGAGAAATGTAATTGAAAAGGAAATGAACATCAGCTGTAACCTGGAAAGAAAAGAAAATTCTTGGCCACGAAAATTCTTTTCTGTAGTAACATGAGGTTAAATTAAAGGCTTGGCTGGTCGAATTTTGAAATCAATGGTGGCTCCATTGGATTACAAAATGCATGACATTTCTGATTTTCTAAAGAAAATTCATTTTACCCATGTATGGCCTATATAAGAGTCAAATGGTGGAACCACATCTGTACACTTCTGGATGTGTTAAATGTGGAAGTCAGCGACAGAAGCTGCAGCACTGGAATAGAGGGGAGGTATGACACACAGGCCTCTAAAGTATAATGTCTTCCTTTGCACTTGTTTGCCCTAATTTTTCCTGGACACGGTTACTTTAAAATAATCCCGGTAACTCACTTCCATTTGCCATCCTCATCAAAATTTAAAATGGACGTAGAAATCTTAGATGCAAGCAAGTAGGCATTCTGACTGCCATACAGGGATTTATTTTCTTGAAACTGTACCTACCCTTTAATTATGCCTCTGCTCCCACATAGATATGTTATACCCAGACATTTAATAGAATTTACCATATATATATATATCAGCATAATAGAGAAATAAGCATAGCAACGGATGTGTTACAGCTCCGCAATAGAGGATTTCAGTAATGTTTTGTTATTGCATTAGTATTTACCATTGTTTTTCCCTACGTTGCAACATCATGCATTACCGCAGCATATTGTTATTCAGCTGTGTAATGGAGTATGGACGTTGATGTTAACCCCTGCACTGCGAACACAGAGGTTTATCAGAGTTATCACTGCAAGGTCATTTTACTGGCTGTAACTCATTCTCTATCAGTCTCCCAGTTACTATGTGTAATGAAATGATGACCTAGGGGAGAGCGCTTTGACACTGAGTTGTTTAGAGAGATTTATTAAACCAAAAATGACTAGAAGATACATTTCCTTCAAAAATGCCTTGGACATGATTTGTACATCTCCAGAGCAATTATGACATTATACCTTCAGCATTTTCATCTGGGTCACATTTCGGAATGAATTAAGAAATGGAGCCAGGCCTTTTCCTGTGCATGTTGCTGAAATATGACATTAAATATCTTTCATTATTTCCATAATCTTTTCTTAGGCTCCAGTGTCATTCACGAGTTTTAAAGAGAATTATTTTAAGCCTACTGGGCTTTTTTTTGAAAAAGTACACTCCAGTCAAACATGAAAATTTAGTATTCAAAATGACTCAGGGGACAGAGTGTACCCACTGTGCAGTTTTGCCTTTCATCCATTCATCTTATGAACCTGGCTCTCCAGTTAGCTAAATCCCTGCCGTTGCCGGTTTCCTAATCCTTTGGAAAGCCCTGATGCTGAGGCCATGAAAATGCACAGCAGTGTGTTGAATACAGGAGCTTCGTTTACAGACTTGCTTTTAAAGGTGGCAAGCATGGCTGTCATTCTGAACTTGTAACTAGCCCAGAGTAAGAGTACCACAGTAAAGTTGTGAATCCAAAGATATATTATTTTTCTGGGTCAGTTGCTCAATTTAATAAAAACACAAATGAGCATGATAACCCTGAGCTTGCGCCTTTAAAAACAACCAGTTAAGGCTACTTACATAGTTTTATAGTAAAAGGTTATCCTTAAAGGATCAGTGCACTTTAGGGCAAAAAAATCAATCTTACTTCTCCCACCCACACTAAAATAACTCAGCAGGACATTGTACCTCTGTGATATAAAAAAAATAGGTTCTTTACCAGCCTTGGGACTCTGTTACTCCATTAGAATTGGGAGCATGAGCCAAGGATAGTCTTACCAATTCCAATCTTGGCACATGTGCCTAATTCATAGTTATGGAGTTCCGTAGCTGATAAACACTGCATTGCCTCTGGAATTACAAAGACTTTTCTCTGTATCACAGAAGTACAGGGCCCTACTGAGATTTTTTTTTTTTTGGCTGCAGATGCTTGGTAGGAGCAGTACTGATTTTTTATTTCAAAGTGCACTTATGCTTTAAATGTTTGATATCAGAGAACTATATCCAGAACATAGCTTAATAATGAATTTATGTTCAAGGACAAATATCAATGTTTGAATAGATGTAGGAACCTTTGATTATATATAGTTATGAAATGCATTTGTGGCTCTTATGAAGGTAACCTATATTGTAGGTTTTTTTTATAAAGGTCATATGTAGGAAAAGAGTAAGAAATGCAGCAGTTCACATATCCATCCACACTGAATTGATATTAATGTTATAGGTAGAGTGTGGTTCCTGAGTTTACATTAGACATAAAACATATAATGCTTATGTTACCTATTTCATTCAATATAGAGTTAGCAGTGAACATTCTTACATTTATATAAAGTCTGATACTTTGTACACCCACAATCTAAAAAAAGGGAAAAAATCATCTGGATAAAAATTGACTTCCCAAGCCCTGCCATAACTACAGGGCACTTGGTGCTACTGTGACACACTGTTTCTGGAAATAGTACCCTCCTACACATAGTTACAGAAAGAATAATGGCCACTTGGCAGTACAGAAGCCTAGATTGTGTAGGCTTTTAATGCACAACAACACTATTTTTCACAGTTGACTAATAATTGCTTTATACAGCACGTCCCCCTGAGAAACATCCCAACATGTTCATGGTATCTAGTGACTCATCCTAGAATTGTCATAGTAACTCTGGTATCTTTCATGGGAAAGATCACATGGCCCACTCTTGGGTTGCCTTAGCAATAATCAAATCAAGGCAAATAAAAAGTCACATGGCTCACCCCAGTGTTGTCATAGTAACAATGGTGTACCAGAAGGCAGCAGGAATGCTGGTGAACTTCGTTTTACTTGTCCCCTTCTCGGCGTAGAACATCACAGTGGCAAAAATGATAATGGCCATGGTGAGGGAGAACAGAAGGAAGCCAAGTTCAGAGGCACAGCTCTTCAAGGTGTACCCAAGGATCCGAAGCCCCTGAGAGTGCCGGGAGAATTTGAAGATCCGGAAGACTCGGAAAACACGTAATGTCACAAAGGCACCACTCACATTCTCGTTTGGCATGACCAGGCCAATGTAATATGGCATTATGGCCACCACGTCTATGATGCTCATAACACTGCGCATGAACTTACAACGGCTTGGGGCTGCAAAAAGTCGCATGAGGTACTCAAAAGTGAATATAAGGACACAGGCTGTATCCATGCAGACAAAGGCTAACTGGTATTTCTCTCCACAGGGCAGCTCCTTTAGGCGTCCAGTTGGTGGACGACAAGGCACTGTCTCCACCACATTGGCAATCACTGACACAGCGATGAAAAACCCAGTAACATAGTAGAAAACAAGGGCCATAGTGCTGGTATGAGGATTTTCAAAAGCCCTCCACAATCGCTGACGAAAAGTGCTGTTGGGAGGGAGAGGGGCATCGCTAGCTGTTTCAGCTTCAGTGTCCTCCGCTAACCTCTCCAGATTTTCTTTTTTGCGGTCGCGATATTCTTCTAGACAACAGTCTCCTATAATCTCTGGGATAATACCATAGAATGACAGCTCTTCATCAAAAGCTTGGATGCATTCATGTCGAGGATAATGTAACTTGCCTGTCCGGTAGAAATTAAGAATGTGCCTAAACATTTCAGGATCACGATCAAAAAAATATTCCTGTGTCTCTTGGTTGAAGAAGAATTCTTTCTCCGTGCTGCCCAGTAAGGTGTCTGGATATCGGTCCAGAGTATTTTTCCATGTCTGGAACCTCCGGCCACTAACATTCACCACAAGTATTTCATCACTTTTTTTCCCTTTGTCGCTTGGGGGCTTTGGCATAGGCTTCTTTGCAAGAGGTAGCCATCCTACTGCTGCTGCTCGAGCAAAGGGAAGCCAAGTAGCCACTCCAGCCGCCATGCTTAAATGGCTAAGTCTTCAGCAGCCACAAGTCCAGTGTTTTGGTCCAGAGTGTGACCATGAAAAGGTAAAACTGCCAGCCACCAGAACACAGAAAGGTTGTGAGAACTGATTTTACAACTCCAACTTTTGTAAGCCAAGTGAATACAAAGTTCAAGATGACCCTATAGGATGTCCAATTAACTTGAAGAGGATTTCAGACTCTCTAACTCAACACTGGCCAAGTATAAGAAAATCAGAATGGAATAAACAACTCATAGGCTTTGGATATGGAATACCACTCATTGATGACTAATTCCTCAGATATGGAGGCTTGAACGGAATGTAGAAGGCCATTCCTATTTTTTTATTTAGTATTCAGTTTCCTATTGGATTCTTGGATGTCTTCTTGGATTCTCTGTTTGCATCCCACAAACTTCCTGTGTTTTTCTCCCACACAGTCTCTAATTAGTTTTCTTTTCCAAGATGTTCATGATCTGTTGACAAATTTGGAAAATATAAGATATGCAAAAGAAGAAGAATATCGATAATACATGTTTTATAAATGTTGCTGTTGTATACAAATGCTATATTCACCAACCTCTATACAAAAAAGGTATGAAACTCAGACTTTTCCACCCAGTCTAAAACAAAGACAGCAGGACCCACTGACCTCTATACTTCTCTCAATACACAGACATTTTTGACACTGATCTGTATGCTTCTCTTAATACACAGACATCAGAACTCTGATCTCTATGCCTGTCCTAATATGCAGATATCGTGAAACTGATCTCTCTGTTTCTCCTACTACACAGATATCAGGACTCTGACCTCTATGCTTCCCCTAATACCCAGACATCAGGAAAGGCAGCACAGTGGCTAAATGGTTAGCACTTCCACCTAGCAGTACTAGGGTTGGTTCAAATCACAACCACGGCACCACCTGCCTGGAGTTTGCATGTTCTCCCCGTGCTTGTGTGGGTTTCCTCCGGGTACTCCAGTTTCCTCCCACACTCCAAAGACACGCTGGTTAATTGGATTCTCTCTAAATTGGCCTTAGTATGTATATGTATGAATGTAAATTAGGGACCTTAGACTGTATGCCCCTTAAGGGTTAGGGACTGATGTGAATGCACGATATATATATGTAAAAGCGCTCTTCTCATTCACTAACATTATTTGCGTAGCTGCTTACTATCTGTTGGTAGACAGTAGCATATTCCTACTAATCACATCACGATTCCCCATATTTACTTCAAATTTATATTGTGATAGAAAAGTATTTTGTATACAGAGTCAAATAGAAATAGAAAAAAGGGCTATGTACAGAGGGCCTGACTTATACTTTTTGCCTCTCAAGGCCAACTGTGTTTTGTGGCAAAGCAGGGAGAAAAAACAGCCTGATCTCTTAGTAAAATCAGCACATATTACACTTGTTGGGCACACAGTTAACCACTTGATTTCCCTGTGATGTTAAACTCATCCCAGCCAGTGTGATTAGTACAGTGACAGTGTTGTATCTGATCATTGTATTAGATTCACTATTAATGTCAGTGTCAGTTAGTCTTTTGTGGCAAAGCAGGGAGAAAAAACAGCCTGATCTCTTAGTAAAATCAGCACATATTATACTTGTTGGGCATACAGTTAACCCCTTGATTTCCCTGTGATGTTAAACTCATCCCAGCCAGTGTGATTAGTACAGTGACAGTGTTATATCTGATCACTGTATTAGAGTCACTATTAATGTCAGTGTCAGTTAGTCAGTAAGTGTACCTCCCAGCGAGGGTCTGTAAGCACCAGATTGCCCGCCACACTATCACAGTCCCACTATAAGTTGCTGATCACCGCTATTACCAGTATAGTGTCAAAGCTGAGTAAATTCCAGTATATTTACCATAGTTCAGAGAGGCTGTAACTTTTACACAAACCAATTAATATACAATTATTGGGATTTTTTTTTTGCAGTAACATGTAACAAAACACATTTTGGCCTAAATTTATAAAGAAATTGGCTATTTTGAAGTCACTGTGAGTTGAACTTTAATCTGTTTATGTTCACAATTGAACATTATTAAGGAGGGCTGCATCCTTAAAAAGTTTTTGTAATTTGGACCAATAAAGTGGAGTATTCCCCCATTTAAAAACAGATGGCCCCCTTCCTATCGCCCCTCCACATTTTCTCTTCCTTTCTTGACTTTACCTCCTCTGACCCTTTCAGACAACATCGTAGTTCCTCGTGGCCTGACCCACAGACCAGGACTACTAACTCCCATTTTTGACAATCCTCTCTTTGGTCCAGCACTACATGCAATTAAGGTGGCAGGCCTGTCCTGGACTGGTTGGCCTCAGTTCTGTAGCCATCACTCCGACTAAAATATGCACTAAGACTTTTCTTCTGTTTCTCTTCCCACATTGGCTTGCCAGAGCACAACTAGAACCCTTGTACAAATGCAGCACACACCCCCATACATCTTCTATATGTACGCCTCTTGAGAAACTTTTTTCACAGGATGATGTCCCTGGCCACATAGTTTTCAAGGTTTTTGGTATATTGAAAGGGGACTTCCACTGCAGTACCCCCTTTTGCTTCCAAGTGGGAGTCCTACCTGGGTTCTCCGTTTTCAAAGGATAATTGTAAGAAGTGTTTTATCTTCACCCACAAACTCTCTATTTCTTCCCATTTCCAGGAATTTACAAGATAATCTATTTGTGGTATAAGTTCTGCATTATATAGACCCCTATACCCATAACATTTGTTGGCAATGCTGGGAGGAAGTCAACACTTATCTTCACATATGGGTTGTAATTTACTCTCACAGTTCTCGGAGAAAGTGTTTCTTTTTTATCACTCTACATGTATTTCAGACATATAGGCCATTGCTGAAATCTCCCTTTTGTTTATTATCCCTGGGCCCATATCCAAAATTAAAAAACGTGCCTTACGACACTGCTTTTTGGCAGTCAAAGTTGCCATTTACCATCATTGGAAGAGCAGTTCTCCTCCCTCACTCCTGGATTGGGTCCAGGTTCTTAATGACATAATGGCCATGGAGATGTTGGTGGCAGGGGACAATGTAGACCTTGAAAAAGTCTGTACTTCCTGGACTTGTTGGCTGGCATGTACTGATAATACAAAATTTCAAGGACTCCTCAATGAATACATCTGTGTCTTTGGGCGCATCTCTAATCTGTTGTGGATAGAGCAAACCTCAGAGCCTCCTATTATGTAAAACTGAGCATCTCTGGTCTTTCCTGGTTTACTCTGAGATATCCCCACACTCTTTTCTACCTTCCCCATTGCGGATATTGAATTGTTTTCATTTTCTGCTTTGTTAGATATGTTTTTTACTCAAGGGCTCCCTGACTGTTTTTGAGGCCCAACCTTACCCTGTTCAGATGTATGGATTGCACTTGTGCCTGACCTCCAACTTTCACTTGTTGAATCATATGTGTGATTTTTCTTTTCCTTTTTTTGGTATCACTTATTTACCCTACTATGTGATTTGGCATTGTATACTATACTGTGCATCTGTAAATTGCTTTTTGAAAATTGTTTGAATAAAAAACAGATGGCATTGAGCTCTATGTCTTGAGTGCTATCTTTGTTAGTTTTTTTTTTATTTGCACTAACATCCAAATTTTCAGGAAAAGATTTCAGGGTGTACCCAGTTCTTCAAGGTCTAAGCAGTACTAATACGCAAAAGGGTTGATTTACTAAAACTTGAGAGTGTAAAATCTGCTGCAGCTGTGCATGGTGGCCAATCTGCTTCTAACATCAGCTTGTTCAGTTATTATTTGACAATAGAACCTGGAAGCTGATTGGTTTCTATGCAGAGCTGCACCAGATTTTGCACTCTCCAGTTTAGTAAATCAACCCCAAAGTCTTAGCAAATAAAAAAAGTATCAGACAGTACTCAATTGTTTCTGTTGCAAGTGCCCTAATACAGCTACAATTATCTGGCGCTCTATGTCTTAACTCTGCTAAACTGTAAAACGCGGGGGTTTACAGCATGATCAGGTTCTGCAGCTTCTTTGCAGAAGGGTTATAGACCGTCTTGCCATTATTTCATGGACATTTCTTGCTATATAACTGTGAAACTCATGCCTGTTATTAGATTAAATATTTTACAGCATATGAGAAGAAAACCCAGCATGAGCTTCTTTATTTCCAGCCATGCAGTGCACTGTCTGAATAATCCCATTCCATCAGAACACACTGCTATCTAGGAGCTGTCAACCGCCAAAGCCAGAGTGATCAGGACACAGGCACAGGAGGGGAGGCTGTCACTTGGGATACGGAGTGCCAGCTGAGAGCACTTTATCTGCCTATTATAGATGGAGTTCCAAGGGAGCACCATGTACAAAGCAAAAGATAGCACAGCTAATTTATGATCCAGAGAAAAGAAAGACCGAGTTATTGCTCGGTGACAACCAAATTTCATGCTTCATTTTCCAAGTTCACATAAGAGAATTAAGAATAGGTCTTCACTGCTTGCTACAGCTAACTGCCCTATATTACCTTTACTGCAATTTCCCAGAAATTAGCCCTCAAACTTACCTGTATAATTTTACTGTATTGAATTTAATTAATATTTATAGAAACTGGGAGTATTTTGCACCTGGCTCTGACCTTTTCTTAGACTTCTCTTTTTTTAGTTCATCTCCTTGAGGGAGAATTCTAGGATGTACCATCAGAAAGGACAACATGAGGTCAAAGTAATGATTTAATTACCCTTACCTCAGTGCCGTCCTTTCCAAGATACAGTTCTCTGAAAGCCAAATAAGGAACTCTTAGATGACCATTTCTAGTCCCTTCTGATTTGTGGTTTCTGCTACGATTTGCTTAGAATAGGTCTCTTTAATAAAAGTCTATGGGTCACTAACTGCTATGATTAATTCCATTCAAATAAAGTACAGATATCTATTGATTTTCCCTAAGAAGGGGTTTAATCATTCCTCATTACTATTTATTTATTACAGGTACTTATATAGCGCTGTAAATTTACGCAGCGCTTTAGATATATATTGCACATTCACATCAGTCCCTAACCCTCAAGGGGCGTACAATCTAAGGTCCTTAACTTACATTCATACACATACTAGGGCCAATTTAGATAGGAGCCAACTCACCTACCAGCATGTCTTTGGAGTGTGGGAGGAAACCGGAGTACCCGGAGGAAACCCACGCAGGCACAGGGAGAACATGCAAACTCTAGGCATGTGGTGCCGTGGTTGGGATTCGAACCAATGATCCTAGTACTGCCAGGCGGAAGTGCTAACCATTTAGCCATTACTAAAGAAAAATGTTGTCCTCACTGCAGAGATTTCCTATTACACGCTGGCCAAAAGAAAGTTAACAGAGACACAGAACCAAAAAAAAATATTGGGTTGGTGTTAGCACTGCTTTACTTTATCTTAAAGTTTTGGATAAAGTGGGATTAGGACACCTGTCAGGTTTTTTTGCTGTCTGTGCCCCTGTTAGGGAGATTCACCCTCTTGGTTTGTTCTGTTTACTGTTACCACAGAAAATACCAAGTTTTGGGTTGTTCCTAGAACAGTAATAGAAGAGAAATCTTCCAGTGGGGACATTAGTTCTGGTGACCCTGGTCAGGGCCATGGATAAGGGAGTTCCACCAGGCCAGAAGGGGGGCCCAGGCAGAGGGGTGACTCGGATGTGGGCAGGAAGGGTGATCAGCGCGGTAGGGGGACAATTACTGTAACCGATCCCCTGCGTAGTTCTCTCTGCAGCAGCTGAATGCTGGCTTCTTATCCTCCCCCTCTCTCTGGTTTTAAGATGCTGAAGAAGGAGCCATACAGGGGATAAGTTCCAGTAATTGCCCCCCACCAAACCCATCACCCTCCCTGTGCACCATAGGTTCCCCCTTCAGGATGGAGAGCGGGGGAAGGTTCCAGTAACTATGTCACATTTACCAGCCCCTTCTTTTCCTAAATGGCCACAATGAGTGATTGGTACTTATCACGCACTGTGTCACGTCGCGTCGCAGCAAAATTGACGCCTCATGTTGAGTCATAATCCTGTACCCACGGTTGATCCAGAGGAAGGCAAAAAAACCCAGCAAAGCATGAATATTAGTGTGTGCACATGTTTTACGAATGCTATCAGTATCCAAATTGGAGGAACTTTGAGTTTCTTGCGATATATGACCAACCTGCTAATCGATCTCGAGGTACCTCTCACATTGTGTAGCCTCCCTCATCCCAGCACCCCTCAGTACGCCCTGATCTGTCCATGGCAAGTATTTTCCCCATAAATTATTATTCTATCACTGCCTATATACTAGTACAGGGGTGTATAACTGCTGGCCCTCTGATGTGGCCCACGACCTCCTGCTCTAGAATGGGGGGGGGGGGGGTCGGCAAGCCCAGACTGTGGGTTCCAAACTCGTTATCCCAGAGCATCAGTTTTGAGAATGGAGTCAGCTATAGAGGAAGTATGCAGCTGCAGTAGATAGCAGAGCTGATGCTTCCTTTATAGCAACAGCTCCTGTCACAGGCGGAGTGATACCAAATACATTCCGCCTGGGACAGCAACAGCCGGCAATACCTGCAGTGTGATTCCTGAAGTGAAGATTGTGTTTAAAGGTCATTTTTTAAATTAAAATCACATGGTAATGGGCATATCTGTTCCAGTTCTGCACTGAATGCAGGAGTTTTGGGGCACTTTCAGAAAATGCACCATATTTGCAGGATATAATAGAATTCTATGGCAAAGTGCAGCTAACCCGCAGGAAAGCCACAAGTGCACTGTGTTGCACCTGCAGTGCAGTATACCGCAGTGCATTAGTGTGAAAGCAGCCTTAGATCCCTTTCCCATGATTGGTTCGGTTGGGTTTGCCTGTCCGTTTTTCAGGCAGACCAAAATGGACCCTCTATGGTGGACTTGTGTTCATTTACACTTATCTACCTCCAGTCCGACCTGATAAAAAAAACAGAAGGGGATCCGTCCCCTTCCGTCTGGGCAGATCGGATCGGAGGGCCCATAGAGTAGAGCGGGCTGTGTCCATGGCCGCTCTGCATATGCAAAACAGACACAGACCTGTCATCCTCGCACTATCCTCATTGTCACTCGTGACCGTTTACCAAGTCGCTTAAGTGGTCCTCGCTCTTCAAAAGGTTGGTCACCCCTGCAGTGGTAGAATATTGTCATAAGATACAGTATTAATTTAAAGAACATTAATTCAATGTTCTAATAATTAGTGGGGTCAAATCGATTTTCGTTTTTGACCTCAGAGGCTAGAAATTTTAAAGTAGTAAGGAAAATTTTTCTCAAATTTCTCAAATAAATTAATTTCTAACTGCTATTGTGGTTTTCATTAAAGTCTGTTCACTCCAAAATGTAATGTTTAAAGCAGCTGTTTTTTAAAGTACTTTCAAATGACATTCGTCAGGTCATCGAATGTACTGATGAAAATTTTAGTATGAACATCTATTCAAAAATCTACTGATGTTTGGCCAGCTTAAAGTAATATTAAAGGTTCACTTTAAAATACCATGTTATACTTACCTGCTCTGTGCAATGATTTTTGCACAGAGCAGCCCCAATCTTCTTCTTCTTGGGTCCCCCGTCCGTGCTCTGGGCTTCTTCCCCCACCCTGAGTACTTCTAGCAAGCCGCCTGCTATGGGGGCACTGGTGCGTGCACGGTCCCGAGCCCTGCTCTATGTGTCCATAAGCTCTCGTGCACATCGCTGGATCAACATTGGGCTCAGGTATGTATTTAGGGAAGGCTGTGGGAGAAGCTGCATGTAGAAGGTTTTTCATAGAATGCAGTAAGGAAAAAAACCTTCTGCCTTTACAACCACTTTAAGTCTTCAGCAATAAATATTTTAGACGTAAAGTGGAATTTTCATCAATTTACTGGTTTATGGTATTTTTGTCCTTCCATTTAATACTCTGCCTTCAAAAGAGTTTCCAGTCAAAGTGAACACTGTGGGCACCTTTTAAATCAGCGTCGGACCTGTACAACCACATTTTGCTACATTTAGCTGTTTGGGCTGGGGGTATTCATGAGATCTTTCATAACTCACCATGAAAAGCACTAGCATTTAAATCACTAGCAGTGATTACTAAAGCGATAGGACAAATGGTTAGCCATGGAGTAAGCTACACATGTAGTAGCAATCAATTACACATAATAGGAACATTGTGTATAAAAGTAAAATTAATTGCTACTACATGCTAGATGTGTATTGTAGACCATAGGGAGCCATTTGTTCTATCTGCCTTGAAATCTTTCTTGCTCTTATTGAGTAATCACTTTCAATTTTATTATTGTGATAAAGCTTCTAAAAATCTTCTGTGTAGCTGTAGCTTTGAAGGCAAACTATCACGAAAATGATTGTTCTCTGATATCTGTATGCAGATAATACTTGTGTATACGAGTTCCTTTTTACTGTCACAGGCTTTTATTAGTATTTTTCTCCACATTTACATACAGATAGCAAAAAAAAGTGTTAAAATGCCTTGTTGATGTTAGAGGAGAATGGGCAGACTGGTTGCTGCGACATTCAGATGGTAGGGTCAGAATTTGGCATAAACAACATGAAAGCATGGATCCATCCTGCCTTGTATCAATGGTTCAGGCTGGTGGTGGTGTAATGGTGTGGGGGATATTTTTTTGGCACTAGCAAGGTGTACCTAATAAAGTGGCTGGTGTGTGTATAAGGGCATCTTCAATCCTTTGTAGTCTGCTGCAGTTCATTACTACACACGTGTTATTATTATTATTATTATACAGGATTTATATAGCACCAACCGTTTGCTCAGCACTTTACAATATATGTGCAATATTTCATGTATAAGGCTGGCCACTGATGATTTTTTTTTTTTCATTCTGCCAGCGACAGGAGTTAATATAACAATTGACATCTGTCAAACAGGAATGGCTACACACAGACCGAAATTCAGCCAGTCCCTGCTAATCAAGCCAAATTTCGATTCATCTATGGCCAGCTTTAAAGTGTATTGTGATAGGGCAGTTTATGCATTTGAATATGCAGCCGATGCAAGGCAATGGACCAAAAAGTGGACACGCAGACTTTTGTTAACCCAGCTCACCATAACTCATGTGAGTTGTAGTGTGCTACACTGCTGGTCTGTTTTCACCTACTGTACTTATTCCATTAGAGCGCCGTTCCAAATGAATCACAAGGCACAAAGTGGCAAGTATTACTGTGCGTGCATAGGTGTGAAAGGGACCTTTTACTGCTGTGGTTGCTTACAGAGGTTGGCTTTCATTCACATGGTTTAAACATTTGTTCCAAAAGAAAAAAAAACAAACTGCTGATGTAACTGTTCTAAAATATCAGTTGGAGTTGGGCTTTAATTTGTTTGACACTTGCTCAAAGTCCATCTAAAACTGCATATCCAAAGGGTGATAACTCTGCAGCATTTTCACTGCAGAATCAGCAGCATGGTCACCCTACTGAAGCAAGTTAAAAAGCAACATACAGTATCTACTGGCAGGATCAAAACCTAGTTACATAAGGGACTCCGAAAAAACAATAAATGCTGTGCTAGGCTGGGTTTACACTGTTGCACTGTGGTAATATACACATGTGCACCTTGGCACACTGGGGTGCCATTCATTGTTAATGGCACTCCAAAGCACCTTGCCAAACAACTACAGTGTGTTTGTGGTGCACTCTTACAAAAATAATTCCTTTTCTGGTGCAATACACATTAACGTATGACATAATGTGCATTAACATATATGCTTTATCGTACTGTTGGTATTGTGAACCCAGCCTTATTACTATTACAGATCATAAATGCATCATCCTTTGACCATAGCTCAACTTTAATAAAGACCACACATACCTTACCTTCACTATGGCACCTTGTGCTATAAAAGTAATAGACAGAAGAAAAGGATCCAGAGTTTTTGCGCCAAAGTTTACAATTGTTTTATAATGTTAATGCAGAGTGGGTGATGCCTCTCTGCCCAGGGCTTGTACTTTCCTTTCTGGCATTACTAAGCTTTATCGGACTGCCTGCTGCATAAAATCATCTGCTGTCTATTAAGCCGTAGTTCTGGGAACACCTAATCATGTGCCTGCAATATGCCTGGCTTTGGATTCCCAGATGGGCCCATGGGAGTTCCTCTGCATTCTAAATATGCACACTCCTGATCATTTAGAAATAAATCATGAACATACTTGATTTCTTCTTCTTGGTTCTCAGAAAAAAAAATGACAAACAAAACAATAAAGATTTAAGGGAGAGAGAGTTCAGAGGATGGAATGAGTGATGAGAGGTCCCACATGATGTGAAGATCTCCTAGTTAAACTTTGCCACTCTAGCACAGCTGCAACATTTTCTTGAGTGCATTAAGACTCCACCAAATTATTTCACTTGTTGCCCAGAGTTGTTCCTTGAAAAAAACTCACATAACACAACCTGTATTTAAGGCTCATGAAGGAGATTTTTCAAGGCATGTAATTCATCTTTTCATCTGTCTGCTGAAGCGAATTATTTTATTATAGCAGAGTTGTAATTCTCCCTGAAGGTACAGCAGTGGCATTCAACGCTCTATTTACATTACAAGAATACTGCTGAATCTGATAAACGGAGAGAGATGAGCTGAACAATACAATACATGAGAGAACTGCTGGGTATTGCAAGACAGACAAAAGAGGCACCATATGTCAAGGAAGCTATAGTTCATAATCTGGGTGAATAAAGGGTCAACTTTTGGTGAAGTTTAGTGGTGGGATCCAGGGGCGGGCGGACTGACAATTCGAGCACTTGGGCACTGTCTGATGGCCCGTGGTCAGTAGTGGGCCCAATGAAATGCCCCTGGTACCTTTTTTTATAGGCTTTTTTGAGTGTGGGCAAGGACACAGGGGCCCCATGATCCCCTATTGCCCGGGGGCCCCATGAGTTGTCAGTCTGCCCCTGGTGGGATCTCTATGCCATACTTCCTGGCTTTGCCCCACCCAGCTTGTAGTGTTCCCACTTTTCATACTGCAGTTTGCAAAATACATCATATCTAAAAAATACAATAAGGAGAATGGGAGCCTATTGTAATGACCTTGGAAGATGTGCAGACCTGGCAAGCCAAATGCAGACATCTCACCTTCGAGAGCCCTAAGGTTTGCAATGAATCATTAGGAGGTTAAATGAACCTGCATCTAGCAAATACTGTTTGGTTAAAAGTACCGAAGGACCCTTAAAGAAGGGGGCACACCCAGAAAGCTTAGTCCTCTTTTTAAAGAAGTATTATAAGTATGGCATTTTTTACATGATTTGGCTTGAACCAATGTACCTATGTATATACCATACTTCTGGGATCACTCTAGAAGCTGGATATCACTGTATTAAACAATTACTCCAGTGATAGCAATTAGCTTCTGGATCCCCTACCGAGTGGCTGCCCTACTGCATTCTGAACATAGAAAGTTGGCTGCTTGGCATGGGCGCCATTCAGAGAAAGCTTTGCATTTTTACAATGAATGCAAAACATTCTCTGATTGGATGAGGTGGAGAGCGTGATGTCACTAACCTGCCTCTCTACCTCATCCAATCAGAGTAAATTTGCATTCATTCAGAAAATTTAAAGCGATCTCTGAACATTGCCTGTGCTGAATGGTTGACCTCTTGTGTTCACAATGCAGCAGGGCAGCTGCTCGGTATGGGACCCGGAAACTATTGAAGCTCACTGGGATAGCGGTGTCTACTACAGTGATTTCCAGCTTCTAGAGGGATCTCACATGTATGGGGTACTCGGAATAATAGGAAAGTTCAATGGTAAACTAAGAGGCATTTATTGAGAATACCGACAAATATATCAAGCCAATGCATTTCAGGAGAAAAGGGCTCTCCCTTCTTCAGAGCTATGGAACAAATATGAAAAATATACAGAAAACAGATTTATGAAAACAAGAACATAATATTGGATATGTAAAGGCAAAAATATAAACAGGTAATCCTAAGATAAAATATGTTATACAGTTATAAAAAGTATATATCAAGAGCTAATGAACAATAAAAAATAATCACAAAAAATATGAAAACATTTTGGTGATCATTAGCTCTTGATATATACTTTTTATAACTGTATAACATATTTTATCTTAGGAATACCTGTTTGTATTTTTCCAATAATATCCATAATATCCAATATTATGTTCTCGTTCTGTTTTCTGGTAATTTTTCATACTTGTTCCATAGCCCTGAAGAAGGGAGAGCCCCTTTCTCCCGAAATGCGTTGGATTGATATGCTTGTCACTATTCTCAAACACAATTTACCATCAAACTTGCATTCTTTTGGACATCGGGCACACCATATTTCCCATGATCTCAAGTCTACATGAGGAAACGACCTTAAGGCTGTGCCAGAAAGACAGCAACCCAAGCCCTAAGAGGGTTCAACACCAGTATCCACAATTTGGCAACGTACTGGAGGGACTTCTCCTTACTCACCCACACAATTATCCACCCACGACCAGTGACTTTTCCAGTCAGTCCAGCGTGATCATCAGCACAGGCAAGATACAGTGCTCAGCATAAATGAGTACACCTCAACAGATTTTTCAGAAAACGTTTACTTTCCTTTCAGAATCAACAATTTCTATGGGGCACTATACTACAAAATACTCCCACAAATGCGGGCCATTGAATGCAAACAAGATTTGGTAATTTGCACACACACAAAAAAGTATTATTCCTAACAAATTCATTCAAGACCATGTTGCAAAAATGAATTCACCCAAATGAAAGTCTTAGGAGCAAAGCTACATTTTAGACAACAAAATCCTAATTAACAAGAATTCAACTACAGGTGAGTAATTATTCATTAAACAGGTGTGCAGCAGACAGTTGATTATAAAAGGGTGTTACATAACATAGAAAACCCCTTCCCATTTCATGCTGTCAATAATGGCACCACATGGAAGAGAAATGTCACAAGGCCTGAGAATGAAAATCAATTCTTTACACAAGAAAAGTGAGGGCAACAAGATCAGCAAAGCTTTACTTATCAGTCAGAATACTGTACCACAAGGGATACAAAAATGTAACAAAGATGGATCTGCAACCATCTCACAGAGAAGTCTAGGACATCCACGGAAGTTAACACCACGACAGGAGTGTCTTCTGATGAGAAGGGTTGAAGAAAATCGCCATGCAAGTTCACTGCAGTTAGGTAAAGAAGTAGAAAGCCAAACTGTGGTGATTGTTTCCCATGACACAATACGGCTTACACTGCAGAGAATGGCATGCATAGGTGTCATCCATGAAGGAAGCCTCTCCTAAAGTCCATGCACAAAAAAGCCCGCCTACAATTTGCCAGGGCCCATGTTGAAAGAAAAGAAGACTACAGGGAATCTGTACTCTGGAGTGATGAGACCAAGATAAATGTTTTTGGAACTGATGGCTTAAAAACTGTATGGCGTCGCAAAGGTGAGGAGTACAAAGAAAAATACAGTGAAACATGGTGGTGGCTGTGGCCTTCTGTGGGGCTGTGTGAGTGCTGCTGGTGTTGGGCAGCTGGATTTCACTGATGGTATCATTTATGCACAGATGTACTGCTCTATATTGAAAGAGAAGATGCTACCATCACT
Organism: Staurois parvus; assembly: GCF_062004578.1. NCBI lineage: Eukaryota > Metazoa > Chordata > Amphibia > Anura > Ranidae > Staurois > Staurois parvus. Next base: position 23,211,854 of record NW_028317950.1, read on the forward strand.
CCGTGTCCTTGGTTGTCGTGCACTTTTCCAACATAACAATGATCCAAAACACACATCTAAGGCCACTGTTGCATTTCTGAAGAAGAACAGGGTGAAAGTGATTCAGTGGCCAAGTATGTCTCCTGATCTGAACCCAATCGAACACCTATGGGGAATTCTGAAGAGACAAGTTGACCATCACCCTCCATCCAGCATCCAGGCTCTAAAAGAGGTCATTCTTGAAGAATGGAAAAAGATATTGCAATATGTCGCCAACTTAGAAGACTTGGTGATGTCCTTAACAGTCATGAAAGTCATACAAAATACTAGATGTAGTAATTTTTGTTGTGGGGTGTATTCATTTTTACATCATTTAATTTGAGTAAAACTGAAGATTTTGTAATCTAAGTTATATTATTAACCTTACTTTCATGTAATGAGCTAAACAAATGTTCTATAAAACTCAGTTTTGTCAAAAGTTTGGAAATTGTTCTTGTGTTCATTGAGATACAAATCTTACTTTTCAAAAGGGGTGTACTCATTTATGCTGAGCACTGTACATGTATGGGGTAAGCATTGTTTGATTGATCCAAGCTAGACCAATGTAACTATGTAAAAAAATATCCATACTTGGAATTCTTCTGTAATGTCAATGCAAATAAAAAAAGAATCATGAACAGAACTCAGTTGACTTTGTCCCAAGTTCACGAATATGGCTGCAGTCACCCCAAGTGTTTCGGGTGGGTTGAAACTTTGTGCTCCAAACACATGAATGCCAACCTAAGGAAATCAATATTGCTCACAGTGCTCCTGGAGCCAAAGCTTGGTACATTATCACTGCTGTCCTTGTTTTGATTGGCTGTACCCTCAGGGTTGCATGAAACTTTTCATGTGCACATAAAAAGGACACATTTAGGGGACCTGTGCACTTATTATATATTAGTGCACAAAAAAGCCGTAAGTGCAGTAGAAATGGCAGCCAACTGGAATCCTTTGTACATTAGTCTGACCTCAAGTTATTATAAATTATCCATTTAAATTTCATATAAAAACTTTGACATGCTTAAAGTCATTCCAAACTTAGTTTTCCTTTTCCATTTGCTAGTTTCTCATTATGCAAATATTAGTTACCTGGCTGTCATGGTAACCCTCTGGCATCAATACTCTGAGTCAAATACATGGAACATGCATGCAAATAATGAGTTCTGGCTTCACCTTGATTTTCCTGACCCGCATGTTTGTTTTAACCCTGGTTCACACCAGTGTGACTTTGAAATCTTGCTACTTCGTGCAACTTCAAAGCTGACTATTCAGTGCAACTTCATTGTGGCTTGCTGACACTTTGTGCGACTGCATTTAACAAATGTCAATGCAAGTTGCACAAAAATAGTGTATGAATGTTTGTTTAAATGTCGCTGCAACTTGAGTCGCACTGATTTGAACGGTTCCATTGCCACTAACGGGGTGTGACTTTGAACTCCCAAGTCACATGACCAAAGTGATTCTAATAGCAATATTTTTATTTCATAAAATTAAAAAACATGTCATACTTGCGTGCTCTTTGCAATCATTTTGCAGAGAACAGCCTTGATCCCTTGCCTCTCTGTCCAATTAGGAGAGACACATTGGGGGAAGGAGCTGCATGCAGAAGTTTTTTTATTTTCCCTCCTCAAACTCAACCTTTCCAAAACTGAGCTCCTAGTATTCCCCCCTGCCAGCGCCACCCCCACTGACTTCACCATAAATATCAATAACACCATCCTCAGTCCATCCCCTCACGCCAGGGTACTAGGTGTAATCCTAGACTCCCATCTGTCCTTTCAGCCCCAGATCCAATCGCTGACACAATCATGTAGACTTCACCTCCACAACATCTCCAAGATACGCCCGTTCTTAACCTCGGAAACCACTAAGCAACTTATTCACTCCCTTGTTATATCACGCCTCGACTATTGTAACTCCCTCCTCATTGGCCTACCTCATCGCAGGCTATCCCCTCTTCAGTCTATCATGAATGCTGCTGCCAGACTCATCCACCTCACTAACCGTTCTGTATCTGCCACCCCTCTCTGCCAATCCCTCCACTGGCTTCCCATTGCCCAACGGATAAAATTCAAAACATTAACAATAACATATAAAGCCATCCACAACACTGCCCCAATTTACATAACTGATCTTATCTCTAAATATCACCCAAACCGTACACTCCGCTCCTCGCAAGACCTCCTACTCTCTAGCTCCCTTATCTCCTCCCATGCTCGTCTCCAAGACTTCTATAGGGCGTCACCCATCCTCTGGAACTCCCTACCCCAATATATCAGACTATCACCTACTCTACTTACCTTTAGGCGATCACTGAAAACCTATCTCTTCAGGGAAGCCTATCCCGCCCTCTGCTAATACTGGAATCCTCTACTCTTCCAACCACTCCATCCCCCACAGTTAACACCTATTGTACCATTCACCCCTCCCTCCTAGATTGTAAGCTCCAAGGAGCAGGGCCCTCAAATCCCTCTTGTATTGAACTGTATTGTTACTGTATTGTCTCCCACTATAATGTAAAGCGCTGAGCAAACCGTTGGCGCTATATAAATCCTGTATAATAATAATCCTGTATAATAATTTTCATGCATAGAATGCCTTAAAACCACTTTAAGTACTAAACAAGGGTGTCAGCATAGTAGTCAGGCATCTAGCATTTTTAGACCATCAGCAGTGACAGCCAGTGGCGTCCCTAGGGGGGTGCAGGCCGCACCGGGTGACACCATCACAGGGGGTGCAGGAGCAGGATGCCGGCACAGTGACCAGTGTAGCGGTAAAATGAGTATCCCCTGAATCAACTGCGCATGTGCTGCTTTCAGGCCGAAGAAGCCGATCGCCAGCTCTGTGCTAAAGTTGAAGATTGGCTTCTTCGGCCTGAAACCAGCACATGTGCAGTTGCTTCAGGGGATACATATCTTCAAGGGATACTCATTTTACCACTACACCGGCACCGCTCCTTCCTCTCTGGAGGGGTGACACCACGTGTTACTGCACTGGGTGACACCATCCCTAGGGGTGCCTCTGGTGACAGCCTGCATGTTTGTTTTAGGAAAGGTTCACTTACAATCTGCTTTCAGTAAAATAATACATGGTGATCCTGCCACAAAGGTTTTTTCTGGTTGAAGGTTGACAACTACCAATTGTTTCGCATTGTCATCCTGTCACAGCCTCTACGTCTTGGAAACTACAAGGGGCCGTGCCAGTGACCATTACACAGGAACGTTCCACTGCCATCATCATCAGTAAACGTGCCCTGAAAAATTATGCGTAGCCATTGCTGGACTGCATACATTAGATGGGAAGTGACTGAAAAGAGATTGCAGGGGATCAGCACTGCTAATGTGCAATAACGGATGAAAAAAGTACAAATAGTATACTTACTGTTGTCCAGTTTACCTGTACTTTTAATAAAAGGAATTCTTACGTGTTACTGTGCTTTGCACTTTGATCTATTTTATAAGGAAACGTTAGGAAGGAAAGGAAAGGACCTTCAATTCATGTCAAAAAGCATGGCATAGCTGCCAGAATCCAACAGCCTGCATGTAATCAGACTAGTTCTGTGCTAGAAGTAAGCCAATTACCAGATCAGGGTATCGGGGTCCTGTGAAATTCTGATTAGAAAGCAGGATTTATCATTTTATTTGGTATTTATAAAAATCAAGGCAGCTTGTCACAGAACTCATTAATAACAATACATGAATAGATGGATAATACATCTGTCATATTATAAGGTATGAAAACTGAAAAATCAGATAGCAGTTTTTACTTTTCAGCCCACAGTGGGGAAATGAGACATGAAATCTGATTTGCCGCAGACTCCTGCTTCGCTGATCTGTTCCATGTAAGCATTCCTGCGCTGAAGGAGACCTTCCAACAATTTTGTTTCCGAAAAAAATAAATTGCTGCATACTCATTTTTCTTCCTGCTAGGTAAATGAGCCCCAGAGTGCATTTTTATTACCTCTGTAAGTACAATGCACTGGAAAGGCTCTCAAGGAAACGCTATATAAGCAAGCCTGTCAATCAGCGCACTGTTGATATAGATCATCGAAGCTGCAGGGACAGAGGTGTAGACTGCGGATGATGCTTGCAACGTTTTATTTAAAAGTGCAATTTGAAAACAGCTAATCATACAGCTAATTCAGCTGTTTTTTAAATTGCACTTTAAAATAAATAATTTACTATAGTTTATTAAAGTATTATGCTATGCAGGAGCACTCTCATTTATCTTTATCGACCTGAATGAATCTGACCCCTCCCTCTCATTTACATACAGGGGTTGCAGTACTGCAAGTCATTAAATATGCTTAAAGCTGAACCTCAGGCAAACAGCTAAATACAAATGCATTGATTTACTTTCCAATATATCTATACAGCTGGCCTTGTGATCCAGCACCTCCCCCCTCCCCGGCAGACAGGGCAGGTCAGTAACCTTGCTGGTATCTACAGAAGTTTAGAAGTATAGCTTGGTCAGGACCCAGTCTCAGCTTGCTAATTGGATTCTGAAAGAGTGGCAAGTCACTGATGAGGTCATCCCTGAGCTTTATCCTTCTGTAGACATGTTCACAGCAGGAGACAGCATGCCATAAAGCAGTGCATTCCTCATTGGGGGTGACCCCCCTCCTCCAGTGCTCCAGAATTTATATATATATATATATATATATATATATATATGTATATATATAATTTTTGTAAATAATATGTTACTAAACCCACAACAGTAAAATAAGTCTGTATATGCAATAAAGCGCGCTTGTTATACTGTGGAATCTATGGGGTTAATTCTCTGCATTGCGTATAATGGCTGTTTGATCCTGTCTTCTCTGATTTCCCCCTTCTACTGTCCCCAACCCATCTGCTGATAGTACAGAGCTCTAGGAGTGACTCCACACATACTCAGTTTGGTGTGTATTGTTAGAGAGGTTTTTTTTTTCTTTGGAAGAGTGCATGTGATCGGCACAGGGCCAATCAGCACTGTCCAGACAGAGGATCAGGGGTTATACAGCCTCATAGGATAGCCTCATAGGAGCAGAATGAAAAGTCCTCCTACAAGCTTTAACCAGTGCTCTGCTGGACACTGGTCGAAGTCACAAGACTGCTATATACTACTGATAAGAAAAGGTACTTAGCAGTTTATATTTACTAAAATAATTGCACTTCCATGTTCTGTGTACTGTGGGAGACCAGATATAGTGGATGCAAGGTTCTGGGTTTAGTAAAACTTTAAGGCCTCGTTCACATGCGACATACTTAAGTGTATACCTGTGAAAGGGTTGTGTCATAGTTGCCAACAGTCATAGGTTGCCTGGGACATTCATGGAAATCAGACAGATGTCCCGCTCAGAGCTTGTCCTGGGCAGAATCCAACGGGAATCCAAAGACAACGGGAGTTTGCCACTGACACAATTAATCACAACCACTGGCATAGCCACAGGATTCCTGTGTGGTCCCCCCTATCAAACTCACGCACACCATATGGATCCTTCCAGTCTACAGTTCTGGTCCTGACTTAGTTACCTGTGATTGCTGTAGGATCGGCTGAGGAAGGGCTGGGTGTCTACTGCGCCTCATGATGCCACGAGACCACCCCATTTCGTGCGGCTTGTCTCTGGGATATTGAAGGATAAGGGCAGCATGAGAGAGAAACCTGTTGTGCGGCAATACCATGTCCACATCCTTGCCTGCCATAGTGCCCGCTGCCAGAAAAGCCACAGCCCAGTGAGTTCTCCTATAGAAGGCCATCTGCTGACTGTCCTGTGCCAAGTCTGACTCCTCAGTATCACTGCACACTGCATGTACTCAGCAACTTCTGTGTGCCTGTCCCCCCACTGTCCTGTTTCAGTGTCACTCTTCCCTCCCAGCAGCCTCTACTCTAACCAGGGGCGGACTGACCATTTGAGCACTCGGGCACTGCCCGAGGTCAGTAGGGGGCCCCAGGAGATGCCCCTGGTACCTTTTTATAGGCTTTTTTGGGTGTGGGCGGGGCCCCATGATCCCCTATTGCCTGGGGGCCCCATGAGTTGTCAGTCCGCCCCTGACTCCAACCCTCAATACACATGTCCTGGCTGCCCAGCTTTGATCATAACCTCCCTTCACCAACTCTGCTCACCCCCACTCTTCTCCATCCCCCCCAACTCTGCTCAACCCCCTTCTTCGCCATCCACCCCAACTCTGCTCACCCCCCCTCTTCTCTATCCCTCCAACTCTGCTCACCCCCCCCTCTTCTCCATCCACCCAATTCTGCTTACCCCCCCCTCTTCTCCATCCCCCAAACTCTGCTCATCCCCCCTTCTCCATCAACCCAAATCTGCTCACCCCCCTCTTCTCCATCCCCCAACTCTGTTAACCCCCCCTCTTCTCCATCCCCCCAAATCTGCTCACCCCCCTCTTCTCCATCCCCCCAACTCTGCTAACCCCCCTCTTCTCCATCCTCCCCAAATCTGCTCACCCCCCCTCTTCTCCATCCCCCCAACTCTGCTAACCCCCCCTCTTCTCCATCCCCTCAACTCTGCTCACCCCCTCTTCTCCGTCCCCCCCCAACTCTGTTTACCCCCTCTTCTCCATCCCCCCCAACTCTGCTCACCCCCTCTTCTCCATCCCCCCCAACTCTGCTCACCCCCCCCAACTCTGCTCACCCAACCTCTTCTCCACCCCCCAACTCTGCTCACCCCCCCTCTTCTCCATCCCCTCAACTCTGCTCACCCCCCTCTTTTCCATCCCCCACAACTCTGCTCACCCCACCTCCCCCTCTTCTCCCCCCTCCCTAGGAAGAGTTCTGGAGATCTGTACAATTCTATGCTGGGAAAGGGAGGCTGGAAGGGAGTTGAGTCTGTACTAATGCGCGGGGAACAAGGAAAATTTGTCTATACTGCATTGATGACAGTCTATACTGAGGAAACCACGGCCTTTTTTTTTTTTTTTTTGCAGTGGCTAGACCACACCCACTAATGAATGCCCCACCCCAAATTAAAATAATACTCTACCTACTTAAAAAGTGTCCTTAAACATTTTTTGGGAATGTTGGCAACTATGCTGTGTTTGTCTGTATGGAAAAACACAGGTGTTCTGTGCAGGAAGTCCAATTCACATCAGTTGGGATGCAGCAGCTGCATGGACACAGCTGATGCTCCCAATCTGACAGCCGTGTGTGTGAATGCATGTGCCCAAACGTAGACAGCATGTTCTCGGGGGCATGCATTTGCATGTTGTCATATTAGGAGCAGTGGCTGTGTCTGTGCACCTGCTGCATCCCAGCTGAGATGAATAGAACTGTCTACACATAGATGCATGGGACACTTGTGCATCCCTGTGCAGGCAAACATGGCCTCACATGGGCATACACTTAAGTAAGCCCTTGTGAATGTGGCCTAAATGTTATAGAAATAAAAATTCTACATTTTAACCTGCAGTCATGATTATCCAAACATTTCACATTTATTGCTGACACTGCAGCATAGGGAACACTGTGCCCTGTGTACACAACGGTCTTAGAAATTTAATTCCCTGCTCATGTTCTCATTGGCTCACTGCTTTTCCCACAGGTCTGCAGAGCCTAACATAAATGTTCAGCCATTCCCAGCACTGTCTTTAGCAGTTGCTCCTGTTCCTTTTATGACCCTAGGACTTAACTTGTCACAGTAGGAAGCAGACTGTAGTGTGTAACATTACGTTTTGAGGAGGTTTCAGCAATGGCCTGTCGTACTATCTACAGAACAGAAGCGACTTAGTGTCTGCCATGAAGATGGCATAATTCCCAATAATGTATATAACTGGCCTGGAGAGGATTACCCTTTTTGCATAATAAAATGGAGTTTAATCATAACACATTTAGGCTTTGTCCACACATGTGGCAGAGGGGGGTGTTAAAAACAGACAGTGGAGCCGCAGTTTTACTGCCCCACAACTGCCCAACTATAAGATAACATTCAACTGCCTGGGATCTTACTCCATGTCATGTTGGTAGGGTAGTACAGCTGCCAAGCGCAGCCCAATAAAGTGAATGGGACTTTGTCTCCTGAATGCTTGGCAGTCGCTACTCTACCATGGATCGCTTTTCAGAGCGGTGGTAAAGTAAAGAGTGACACCAGTGTAAAGCGAAACTTCACCCAAAAGGGGAGGTTCTGCTTGTTTGCCTCCCCCCCCCCCTCCTCTTTACCTTTGGCACTTATTTTTTTTGGAAGGGGGGAAATGGGTACCTGATCTTGACAGGTACCCGCTCCCACTTCTGTCCGGATTGCCTAGGCGATCCAAGTGAAAGCTCAGCCCCCCCCCCCCCTTTGCCAGCAGCCTTCTGGGACTCATAACATGTCCCAGAAGCCTGCTGCACCATTCACAAAGCGCAGTGCAGCTCACGCATGCGCAGTGGGAAGGGTTTCCCTTAGTTAAGATGCTGGCACCTGGACCCGAGGCCTATTGAAGAATCAGTTTGAATGAGGACAAAGCTGGATCCCTGGACAGGTGAGTATCCGTATATTAACAGTCAGCAGCTACAGTATTTGTAGGTGCCGACTTTTCATTTTTTTGGGAGGAGACTGAAGCTCCTCTTTAAAGTGTAGACCAAAAAAATATATAAGCCTTGTGAGCTGCTAGCAAAAATGAAATGAAATCAAATAAAAATATATCCACTCCACAGTGCCTGTGACAATTAAACAGTTTCTCCTACTGAACTAAATTACACCTAAATTGTGAAAATGCTTAGCGATATCCCCGTCGGCAGCTACGCAGCTATTGCGTCACTCATATATTTCAGCAAACAAAACTGTGAACAATTTGTGCAGCGCTGATTAATATTATAACACCTTATAATATATCATATAAGGACTGTTATAGTGATTAACATGAATATTCATCAAAAGCAGTTGATCAAATGAACGTCCATTGCAATCAATTAATAAAGTCCTGTGTCTTTAAATGTGTGCCACCGCTTGTGTTTGATCCAACTATATTAAGTGACTGTACCACCGCCAGATGTCCACTCACCTCCACTATATGAACTCACAACAATTGCTCGGCTATAATGCAGCTTTGTTCCTTTAATGGGCCATGTGGATCTCCTGTATATATCCAATGCCAATGTCCACAGCTTTCTGCTCACCTCCTTCTTAATGTCCACTGGTTTTACACAAGTCACTCCTGGCCCAATACATTCAACAACTCCAACTGCTTCATGGCCCAAAATCATTGGGAATTTGGAAGGAATCATTTCTTTCAGTACAATGCTGTCTGATCCACAAATACCAGAAGCAAGAATCCTAATCTAACTTCATGAGCTTTTGGTGGAGCCTCAATAATTGTTTTAATGGACACAGGTTTATGAGGCTCCCAGTCAACAGCTGCCTTACATGTACATACATGGTGCCTTTGATCATGGTGCCTTGACCATGATCAAACACCTCTCCTTATCTTGCTGTCTCCATCCTGCTTTGCAATCTGTTTAGGGTAGAAAAACAATTACTGTGGCTCCCCAAAAGCTTGCAAAGTTAGAATTAGGATTCTTGCTTCTGGTAATTGTGGATCAGACAGCAGTGTCCTGAAAGAAATTATTCCTTCCAAAATTCCCAGTGATTTTGGGCCATCTCCACTGTACAGATATCTCCCTCACCCTACACTCCTTGTCCACCTGCACAATCTATACTTCCCTTGTTTGAACCAGCTACTATAGAGGAGGGTGGTAAACATATTTCTAAACCCCCACCTAACCATCTGTCCCCTGGACCCTGTTCCCTACGGTCACCCTCTGGCTCTATCCTTCACACTTTAACTCATATGTTCAATCTCTCCCTTTCTACTGGCATCTTCCCCAACTCTCTAAAACATGCGCTAGTCACCCCCATATTTAAAATGGCCTTACTGGACCCTACCAATCTTAGCAACCTAAGACCCATTTCCTTACTCCCTTTTGCCTCCAAACTCCTTGAACGTCTAGTCTACAACTGGCTAAGCTGCCACCTCATTGAGAACAACCTTCTCGATCCTCTACAGTCTGGATTTCACCTACAACACAGAAACTGCTCTCCTAAAACTCATAAACAACTTACTAACCGCTAAAACCTATGGTCACTATGTCGTACTCTTACTCTTGGACCTCTCCACTGCCTTTGACACAGTTGACCACCCCCTCCTCCTCAAAAAACTCCATGACTGTACTCTTAACCTTCAGTGTCACTTACAACTCTACTTCCTCCTCTCCTGCTCCTCTTTCTGTTGGGATCCCCCAAGGTTCTGTCCTTGGACCTCTCCTATTTTCGATCTACACTTCTTCCTTGGGTCAGCTGATAGCTTCCCATGGTTTCCAATACCATTTCTATGCTGATGACACACAAAGCTATCTCTCCACTCCTCAGCTCACCCCATCAATTTCCTCACATATCACTGATTTACTAACAGACATATCAGACTGGATATCACACCACTCCCTAAAACTCAATCTATCCAAAACTGAGCTCATAATATTTCCTCCCCCACGTGCCTCTTCCCTCGATTTCTCAGTCTGGATCAATGGAACCACTATCAACCCATCCCTGCATGCCAGGGTGCTAGGTAACCCTGGATTCTGAACTATCCTTTCAAGCCCACACCCAATCCCTGTCTAAATCATGCTGCCTCAACCTCTGCAACATCTCCAGAATATGCCCCTTTTTCAACCAATTATACCCCAAAGCTCCAAATTCACTCCCTGGTTATCTTTTGCCTTGACTACTGCAACTCCCTCCTCATTGGCTTACCTTTACATAGGCTATCCCCCTCCAGTCCATCATGAATACTGCTGCCAGGCTCCTCCACCTTACCAACTGTTCAGTGTCTGCTACCCCTCTCTGCTAATCCCTCCACTGGCTTCCACTCGCCCAACGAATAAAATTCAAAATACTAACAACAATTTACAAAGCCATCCACAACTCTGCCCCCAGCTACATCACCAACCTGGTCTCAAAATATCAACCACACTACTCTCTTCAATCCTCCCAAGACCTGCTCTCTAGTTCCCATGTCACCTCCTCCCATACTCGCCTCCAGGACTTCTCCCAAGCTTCTCTCATCCTATGGAACTCCCTACCCCAATCTGTCTGGCTATCTCCTAATCTATCCACTTTTAGATGATCCCTGAAAACCTTTCTGTTTAAAGAATGCTATCCTGCTTCTACCTAGTAAGCTGCCTTTTATTTCCTCCATAAGCTTATCCCCCACAGCTATTACCTTTTGTATCACTTGATCCTTCCTCCTAGATCAGTGGCCCTTTGCTTGCCTTTATCCGGCCCTTGGGGCACTATTTCATTCACCAACACCAATAATAGTGCACACTACCCGCCAATGACACCAACAATGGGACACAGTTCCTCCCATTGACACCAACAATGGGACCCAGTGACACTAATGATGAGGCATAATTCCTACCAATGACACCAATGATTGGACACAGTTCCTCTCCATGACACCAACAATGTGCCCAATGACTCTTATGAGGCACTATTCCTCCCAATGACATCAACGATGGGGCACAATTCCTCCCAATCACACCAATAATAGGATACTGCCCCCGATGATGGGGCAATATTCCTACCAATGAGACCAATGATAGGGCACTATTCCTACCAATGACACCAATGATTGGGCACAATTCCTCCCAATGACATCAACAATGGTACATTGTTTACTCCAACTGATGCTGTGACATTTTCTACTCCTGAAGGCCCCAGTGTGGCCCCTCTTAAGTCTGAAGGACAGTAAACTGGCCCTTTGTTTAAAACGTTTGGAGACCCCTGTCCTAGATTGTAAGCTCTAATGAGCAGGGCCCCTTTTCCTCTTGTACTAAATTGTATTTTAACTGTAATATCTGCCTTCATTTTGTAAAGCACTGCGCAAACTGTTGGCACTATATAAATCCTGTATAATAATAATAATGATGATGATGACAATGAAGCAGTTGAAGTTGTTGAAAGTATTGGGCCGGGAGTGACTTGTGTAAAACCAGTGGACATTAAGGAGGAGGCGAGCAGGAAGCTGTGGGCATTGGATATACACAGGAGATCCACATGGTCCATTTAAGGAACAAAAGCACATTATGGCCGAGCAATTGTTGTGAGCGGACATCTGGTGGTGGTACAGTCACTTAATATAGTTAGATCAAGCACAAGCAGTGGCACACATTTAAATACACAGGTTTTGTTTATTAATTGATTGCGGAGGACTTTTATTTGATCAACAGCTTTTGATGAATATTCATGTTTATTCACTATTACAGTCATTATATGATATGGTATAAGGCGTTAGAATAATAATCAGCGCTTCACAAATTGGTTGCAGTCCTCTTTAAAGTGTATGTCAGGGCAACATAAAAAAAATATTAAAAAAACCACACATATGCAGTACATCTCTGCAATACAATTACTTTCCTATGCCTTATCCATTTAAAGACTCTGCAAGTACAGAAATATACAAGTTAATCTGCCAGAAATGCACTTAGCTGCTACGTCCTGTTGGAGGCTGACAACACACAGCATTTTGTGGATGTTGTCAGTCCTCCCAGTTTTCTCTTTTCAAACTACTCAACCCACCCATTATTTTCCCATCTCCACAATGCAAAGGCTGATCAATCTGTAGTCCCAAGATAAGAAATAGGAGGGTTAAAATACTGTCCTTGAGATAACACAGGAATTGTGCACAGGACCTAGAACAGCTCTGATTTCTAACAAGAATAACAGGTATTCTTTGCACTTATAGCAAAACACTTTAAATAGTATACAGTATTTAACATACCATAGGGGGGCAAATAAGAGACTTTAATCCCTGGTTCACACTGTGTGGGTGTGAGAATCACATCTGTTTCCGCACTCGCAGCCACCCGCAGCCAAATCGCGCTGCTCTTTCGATATACGCGGGGCTGCCATTCATTCTGAGCACAGCACATTTGCAGGTGCAGGAACCACAAGGAAATCGCATGGTCAAATAGACCATGCGATTTCTCTGCGGCTGCGTTTTTTTGCGTAGAACACAGGCACTGCAGCCCATTTAAGTGAATGGGCTGCCGTACCCATGAAAACACGGGCCACACAAGTGTGAACCAGGGCTTATTGGTAGGGTTTACATATATTTTTCCTCCAGCCAAAACTGTAGTGGAGTGGAGTGTTAAATTCTATGTTCCCATACCCACACTGTGCCTCCAACAGAGATGCAGTTGCAAAAAACCTAACTAAACTAAGGATTTCCCTTGCCTCCTGCCCCTGTAATCACTATCACTAGGACATGGGGAAAAGGAAAGCCTACTCACCCTGATAGAGGGTGTAACCTTTATTTCATGTGAAATTTGTCATCCATTATCACATAAAATAATGGCCTAGATACTAATAGCAGGGCTATATGGTGGATACAACCTCGTCCTTACCACGAATACATGCAAAGCCTTGTGTGCCAGTGCTTAGGGAAGGAGGGTAAGAGAGGGAGGCACCAAGCCTCAACATTTTCAGATAGTGATATATTTCTCCTCTGTTTCCTTCCCTTTCTAGTCACCTCTAGACCTTTGTGGCTACATTCAGCATGAGAACTGTAGAGGGAAGAGGTGGTGACAGGGTCACTTTAAATTGACCATACATACTACAATCTGAATAGACAATTCTTTACAATCACTTTTAAAATGACCAAAACTATCTAATATAGCAGAAAATAAAGTGAAGCCATACTCTTTGCGACCGCTTGAAGCTGCCATGTGTGTCGCTACCTATAAAAATAAATGGGGCATTTCTAGAATAAAGTAGAGCCAGACAGGTCCATTTGGTGGTAAGATTGCTGGATCGAGGCCTATAGTAAGTATAAGCCCAGTATAAGTATGCATGTCTGTAGGGACTGGGGGCTTATTTGAGGACAACTCCACCGAAAGTAAAGTTCTCCATTAAGGATCAGATTTTAACATGTGTGGTCAGCTTTAGAAGCTGAAAGCAGCAGTTAGGATTTCCTCAGCACCCAATCGGGATGTAAAAGCACGATGTTCATTGTAATAAAGTCAGGGAGAAGGTGCTGCTTTATTTTGTTGGTAATATTTTATTAGCTACTTAGAAGTGGCTTCCCAAGGAGTTTGATTACTGAAGAGTTTGATTACATAGGAGAGCACAAAGCAGCTTTAATCTGACAGTGATCTATCCATCCTTTCATATACAGCTCAGCCCTAAGCACAATGGATCCTTGATTATCCACGCTAATGGCGCTGAATAGTCGATAAGCACCGTTTATAAAAATTACGTCTTTAATTACTGAGAAAATACTACAAACAGCACTTCAAATCTAAATGAATTCAAGGAGAAAAAAAGTTATTTCCCCACTCATAAATGCGCGTGATTAACAGACAATGGCCAATCTTGTTTTAATACAATCTGTCTACAAATTAAGTGTATTTTACTAACAAGCTATGTTAGTTTATATTAGGAGGGTTATAAAAAGGAATACAAAAACAAACAAACATACAAAAAGTTACATTATGTATACAAAAGAGCTACAGAGTTTTATGAACATGAACTGAGTTGGTTCTGTAATGTAAGTACCTTTTTTAAAGTCTTTAAATGAATTCCTGTTAAAATTAAGTTGAGCTATGGTCAAAGAAAAAAATGACAAACTGTACATGGCATTCTTTTTAAAATATATAGCCTGTCAATAATTACTAAACAGAAGATATTGTTTATCTTAGCCCCCCTGTAACTTAGTTTTACTAGCTTTTGATCCTGCCAGTAGATCCAGTTATAACTTTCCCCAGCAGGGTGACAACACTCTCTGTTCTGCAATGAAATCACTGCATTGTCACCCTGTGAACATCTAGTAGACAGAAGTGAAGGAAGCAGTGTTTTCTTTTAGAACAAAGTTTTAAACCATAGCTACAAAAGTGGCAGCTACAAGCAACACCCTGAAAGTGCTACAATTTGTCTCAACCTATCACTTTTACTGGACAGCTTGGTATGTGTTTAAATGTGGAGAAAATATAAATAAGGGCATATGAACAAAAAAAGGATTAGTTAACTGAATGCTATCATTACAGGTATTAATCACATACAGATAAAAGGGTAACAATAGTTCTTGAAATAGTTGGCCTTTAAATCCCACCCTTCCTTTTGCTAAACCCCACCCCATCATTCAGCTGTCAAATGTAATAATTCTTTGTGCCAACTAAAGTTCTGCCATTTGACGGATGATGGACAGGAAGCAGGGCTAAAGCCTAGTACACATGATCAGAAAATCGCACAAAAAAAATACCGCCTCCGAAGCGATCGTACGATAATCTGATTGTTAGCACACTGCTTTCGTCTGAAATTAATTGAGGGGACAAGCACAAAAAGTTTTCTCGTATGATACCAGGTCATTTAATCAGTACAGTTTTTGTCCGAAAATACAATGCAAATAAAATACAGTACATTACATCACTTTCAAATTTTTATTCTGTCGAACAAGAATTTTGGTAACTTTAGTAAGCTTTTTACTTTCGATAGGAGACTAGCATGTAAAGAAAACACAATCATTCGTCTGATATTCTCATCATGTGTATGGGGCTTTAGAAAAGGGAGGCGTGGGGCTTAATCCTGATTTGTCCAGACGTCAATGTATAGCCTTGGCCTTGGATCAAAAAGGCTCACTGTGCTAGGAGGACTGATTAGATAAATAACACAGGGACTTTAGGCATCACAAGCTGAAACCTCAGAAGGCGAGAAGACATTTGTGGGCTTTTAGGGCTGTTGCACAATGCCACAAGCACTATAGACAATAAGTCTGCCCTTGACTGGGCAGATGGTAAGAAGGTCAGCTGGTATCTCACCATGAATGACAAGCAGTAAGACTTCTTACCGTCCATAAATGCATTCATGTACTTCTAAGATTCATGAAGACCTTCTCTGTGAATAGGAAGGTAAGCGTTCCCTTTTCTATGTAGAGAAGGACACTCCCACAAACACTTCTAAAAAGTTAGGCTGGCCATACACTATACAATTTTATGCCCAATTTTTGCCCAATTTCCTTTAGATTTACCTTCAACTATATAGTACAAGAGCCTGCCTAATTGGATACAATTGAAAGCATTGTTTAGGTTTGACCTCATATTATATGGTTTTGGTAAATCTAAAGCAAATTTCTCAAGAAAATTGTAAAATGTATGGTCAGCCTTCATCCAGATGAAAAATGAAGGCACCGTTTATAAAATGTCCTTGTGTTCTGGTCAGTTGAATATACAGCGGCCTAACCACATGGGTCATTACAAGAAGGAGGCCAATGATCGAGTGAGCTAAACCAATTAGAGATTTGCAGAAAATTCACTGCAATCAACCACAGATGTCTGAACTTGACATTTTTATAGATTCTCAAACCTCATCCCTGTGAGTTGATGAGAGCCCATATACTGGTTGGTTCACACAGTGTTCTTTACTAGGCTTGGTATAGCTGGTAATGATTAGCATTGCTGTTTTGCAGCATTAGAGTCCGGGGTCAAAATCTGACTGCAACACTTTATCTTTGGAGGCTGTATATGCTCTTTAGGGATCTAATTCCCCTTAAAAATCTAAAACATCTTATTTCTTATATTCTCCCTGTAGTTTTTTTGCATTGGCAAAATGAGCGATCTGTGTAAAGTCACATGGGGTTGATGTAATAGTAGGACTTGGTACCTTTGTGTGGCCTTTCAGCACTAGAGGCTCAGGTAGTATCTGCATGGGGTTTGTATGTTCTTCCTAGACTGGTGTGGGATTCCCTGGGTATTCCCCCCACAGTAAACAGAAAATGACCCTAGCTTGTGTGATATGGAGACAGTAATGTGCATGCTCCCAAGACTGATGTGACTGCTTCTCTGGGTTGTATTACTAAACCACCTGCCCAGGGATATAGTGAAAAAATGGGTAGCTGCTGATCTTAATGGTGTGCTGACTCACATTCCATATACAGTAAGTGTGACTGGAAAGAAAGCTGTGCTTACCCGGTGTGCAGAAATCTAAAAAAAAACAAAGTGCAATTTGCATGTGTATAAACACACACAAATTAATACACCCAATCTGTGAGTTTTCATATGATCATTAAAATATTCACATCAAAAATGGGGTGTGCATGGGTGGACACAATATTAAAACTAATATATATACAGTATGTGTAATACTCATCAGAATACTTTATTAATCCCAAAGGCAGGTTATTAAGATTTATGAAGTATTCTCATATATATATATATATATATATATATATATATATATATATATATATATCACAGGTTATAGACATTCAGTATGCAAAGCTTACATCTACATGTATTAAACTTGCCTATATTAAACATCACCTCTATCACAGTCATGATACAAGCAGACAGGCCATGGTCAATGTGTGACAGATGGAGGTGATGCAGACACACTTGCACACTTTTGCTGGCACTCTACTACTAGGCTCACCTATGATTCCTGGCAGCTGTCATCGTTCATCTCTAGTATCATGCTGCACAGCATAGCGGACCGATCATCACATTGCACAGACAGGGACCTGGAGTACAACATGCAAAGCGTGGCATTGCATGCTTTGCTGTACACACAGGCTGCGAGCCATCCCGCACTGACAGCGCTCCCTGCGACACTGTTGCACATCCCCCCCATCAGCTCCCAGCTGTCATCCCTCAGCTGTCCCCCATCAACAGTGGCAGCTTGCCCCTCTTCACTAGCTCCTGATTGCCCTGTATTAGCAGCGGTCCCTGCTAACTTCTAACATTCTACCTGCCCTGTGAACTCTCAGTAATCAGTCTCAATAAAACAGTCCCTAACAATATGCAGCCTTCCCAATCAATACAGCACTTTATGTCAGGTCTGATCCAGTAGTTCCTGTCTGTCCTGAATTAGTCCCTAGAAAGGACTCCCCCTGGATGGCTGGTCTCCATCAGTAGTCTGCCCTGTCTATGTCCAGGCTGTCCCTTCATTCTGCACCATCAGTCCCTGTCTGTGTCCCTGGTCCAGATGTCAGCCTCAGCATCCCAGACTCTTTCATCATAAGTCCCCCCTGCCCAGGAAAAGTCCCTACCTGCTTGTCCTCAGCAGTCCAGGTGAGTGGCAGAGATGCTGGAGTCACCCCGGGGCTGCTCTCCTTCATGTCAGTGCTGGGATCAGGAGAATTCCCTCCTCCGCCCTCCCATCCCTTCCCCTCCCTTCTCTTCACTCTCACTCACTCCCTTCTCATCTCTTAATCGCTCTGCAGGAGGAGGGACCTGGAAGAGGCTGCAACACTGGAGCCTGGGAGGGGGAATCCAAGGGCTGCTGGGGAAGGCATGGGGTATTAACCCCTACACTGCACCACTGGAGCCACAGGAAGGGGCCCCTACAGGCAGGCAACAGGGGGTTAACCATTGAGCTACAGGGGGACATGGTCAACCACTGCACTGCAGAGAGGAGCAAAAGGGGATAGTATGAGTGTATTAACTATTGCACTGCAGCACTGCAGCCACATAAAGGGACCCCTGCAGGCATACCACAGGGGCCAGGCAGCGAGGATTAACCCTTTCACTGCACATACAGGGTGAAATGATTAACCACTGCACTGCAGAGAGAAGCAAAAGAGGATAGCATTTGTGTATTGTATTGCACTGCAGCACTGGAGACAGATAAAGGGACCATTGCAGTTATGCAATAGGGGACAGGCAGTGTGTATTAACCATTGCACTGCAGCCCTGGAGCCAGATGCCAGGAATTGGATGAGAGTATTAACCATTGTACTGCAGCCAGATGCCAGGAATAGGATGAGAGTATTAACCATTGCACTACAGCCCTGGAGCCAAATGCCAGGAATAGGTTGAGTGTATTAACCTCTGCACTGCAGCATTGGAGCCAAATGCCAGGAATAGGATGAGAGTATTAACCTCTGCACTGCAGCTCTGGAGCCAGATGCCAGGAATAGAATGAGATTATTAACCATTTCACTGCAGCATTGGAGCCAGATGCCAGGAATAGGATGAGAGTATTATCCTCTGCACTGCAGCCCTGGAGCCAAATGCCAGGAATAGGATGAGAGTATTAACCATTGCACTGCAGCCCTGGAGCCAAATGCCAGGAATAGGATGAGAGTATTAACCATTGCACTACAGCCCTGGAGCCAGATGTCAGGAATAGGATGAGAGTATTAACCATTGCACTACAGCCCTGGAGCCAAATGCCAGGAATAGGATGAGAGTATTAACCATTGCACTGCAGCTCTGGAGCCAGATGCCAGGAATAGGTTGAGAGTATTATCCTCTGCACGGCAGCCCTGGAGCCAGATATCAGGAATAGGATGAGAGTATTAACCATTGCACTACAGCCCTGGAGCCAGATACCAGGAATAGGTTGAGTGTATTAACCTCTGCACTGCAGCTCTGGAGCCAAATGCCAGGAATAGGATGAGAGTATTAACCATTGCACTGCAGCCCTGGAGCCAGATGCCAGGAATAGGATGAGAGTATTGATCATTGCACTGCAGCTCTGGAGCCAGATGCTGGGAATAGGATGAGAGTATTATCCTCTGCACTACAGCCCTGGAGCCAGATGCCATGAATGGGGTGAGAGTATTAACATCTGCACTGCAGCCCTGGAGCCAGATGCCAGGAATAGGGTGAGAGTATTAACCATTGCACTGCAGCACTGGAGCCAGATGCCAGGAATAGGATGAGAGTATTAACCATTGAACTGAAGCCCTAGAGTAGGGAACACTGCAGGCATGCAATAGGGGACAGGTTATTAAGTATTGCACTCCATCACTGGAGTCACATAAAGGGACTGCTGTAGGCATGTAACAGGAACAGGCAGTGTACACTAACAATTGCACTAGAGCCAGGTACAGGGAACAGAGTAAAATAATTAACCACTGCACTGCAGAGAGAAGCAAGAAAGGAAATCATGAATGTAGTCACTATTGCACTACAACAATTGAGCTAGATAAGGGGACCACTGCAGACATTGAACAGGGGCCAGACAGGGGAGATTAACCATTGCAGAGTATTAACCTCTGCACTGCAGCACTGGAGCCAGATAAAGGGACCACTGTAAGCATGCAGCAGAGAACAGACAGTGTTTGTTAACCTCTGCGCTGCAGCCAGTTACAGGAAATCAAGTGAATTTATTAACCAAAGCACTGCAGAGAGATGTGGATAGCATAAGTGTATTAACCAAAGCACTGCAGCACTGGATCTATATACCATGAATAGGAAGGGAGTATTACATTCAAGAATGCAGCACTGGATCTATATACTATGAATAGGATGGGGGTATTATATTTAAGAATGCAGCACTGGATCGTTATACCATGAATAGGATGGGGGTATTATATTCAAGAATGCATTTCTGGATCTATATACCATGAATAGGGTGGGGGTATTATATTCAAGAATGCAGCACTGGATCTGTATACAGTATCATGAATAGGATGAGGGTATTATATTCAACAATGCAGCACTGGATCTATATACAGTACCATGAATAGGATGGGAGTATTACATTCAAGAATGTAGCACTGGATCTATATACAGTACCATGAATAGGATAGGGGTATTACATTCAAGAATGCCGCACTGGATCTATATACCATGAATAGGATGGGGGAGTTATATTCAGGAATGCAGCACTGGATCTATATACCATGAATAGGATGGAGGTATTACATTCAAGAATGCAGCACTGGATCTATATACCATGAATAGGATGGGGGTATTACATTCAAGAATGCAGCACTGAATCTATACAATGAATAGGATGGGGGTATTATATTCAGGAATGCAGCACTGAATCTATACAATGAATAGGATGGGGGTATTATATTCAGGAATGCAGCACTGGATCTATATACCATGATTAGGATGGGGGTATTATATTCAAGAATGCATTTCTGGATCTATATACCATGAATAGGATGGGGGTATTATATTCAGGAATGCAGCACTGGATCTATATACCATGAATTGGATGGGGGTATTACATTCAAGAATGCAGCACTGAATCTATACAATGAATAGGATGGGGGTATTATATTCAGGAATGCAGCACTGGATCTATATACCATGAATAGGATGGGGGTATTATATTCAAGAATGCAGCACTGGATCTATTTACCATGAATAGGATGTGGGTATTATATTCAAGAATGCAGCACTGGATCTATATACCATGAAAAGGATGGGGTATTATATTCAAAATGCAGCACTGGATCTATATACCATGAATAGGATGGGGATATTATATTCAGGAATACAGCACTGGATCTATATACCATGAATAGGATGGGGGTATTATATTCAAGAATGCATTTCTGGATCTATATACCATGAATAGGATGGGGGTATTATATTCAAGAATGCATTTCTGGATCTATATACCATGAATAGGATGGGGGTATTATATTCAAGAATGCAGCACTGGATCTATATACCATGAATAGGATGGGGGTATTATATTCAGGAATGCAGCACTGGATCTATATACCATGAAAAGGATGGGGGTATTACATTCAAGAATGCAGCACTGGATCTATATACCATGAAAAGGATGAGGGTATTACATTCAAGAATGCAGCACTGGATCTATATACCATGAATAGGATGGGGGTATTATATTTAGGAATGCAGCACTGGATCCATATACAGTACCATGAATAGGATGGGGGTATTATGTTCAAGAATGCAGCACTGGATCTATATACCATGAATAGGATGGGGGAATTATATTCGGGAATGCAGCACTGGATCTTTATACAGTACCATGAATAGGATGGGGGTATTATTATTATTATTATTATACAGTATTTATAAAGCGCCAATAGTTCGCTCAGCGCTGTACATTACAAAGGGAGACAGAACATGTGACAGAACAATACCAATACAATGCGATACATGAGGGGATCGAGGGCCCTGCTCTTTCGAGCTTACAATCTAGGAGGGAGGGGATGGTGGCACAGGAGGAGATAGCTGTGGGGGATGGAGTGGTAGGAAGAGTGGAGGAGGTCGGCAAGTTAGCAGGGGGTGGGGTAGGCTTCCCTGAAGAGATGGGTTTTCAGGGTGCGCCTAAAGGAGAGGAGAGTAGGTGATAATCTGATGGGTTGGGGCAGGGAGTTCCAGAGGATGGGTGACACCCTGGAGAAGTCCTGGAGGCGGGCATGGGAGGAGGAGACCAGGGAACTAGAGAGAAGGAGGTCTTGTGAGGAGCGGAGTGTGCGTGCTGGGCGGTACTTGGATATTAGGTCAGAGATGTAGTACGGGGCAGTATGGTGGACAGCTTTGTACGTCAGCGTTAGGATTTTGAATTTGATCCGTTGCGCAATCGGAAGCCAGTGGAGGGATTGGCAGAGGGGGGTGGCGGAGACAGAGCGGTTGGAAAGGTGAATGAGTCTGGCAGCCGTATTCAGGATGGACTGAAGCGGGGATAGCCAGCGGCGAGGCAGGCCAGTGAGGAGGGAGTTGCAGTAGTCGAGTCGTGATATGATGAGGGAGTGGATGAGCTGTTTAGTGGTTTCTGGGGTTAGGAACGTGCGGATTTTGGCAATGTTGCGGAGGTGGAGTCTGCACGAGTTTGTTAAAGATTGGACTTGGGGCTGGAAGGATAGGTTGGAGTCCAGAATGACACCCAGTACTCTGGCCTGCAGGGCGGGTTTGATGGTAGCGTTGTTGGATGTGACGGAGAAATCAATGGGGGGTGGTGTCCGGGCTGGGGGGAAGACAAGAGACTCGGTTTTGGAGAGGTTCAATTTAAGGAAGTGGAGCGACATCTAGTCTGATATGTCGCTCAGTAGGTGTGTGATTCGGGCTGAGACCAAGGGGGTGAGGTGGGGGGTTGAGAGATAGATTTGTGTGTCGTCGGCATAGAAGTGGTAGTTGAAGCCGTGAGAGTGTATGAGTTGGCCAAGGGAGGAGGTATAGATGGAGAAGAGAAGGGGCCCGAGGACAGAGCCTTGAGGGACCCCAACAGAGAGGGGGAGTGAGGGGGAGGTGGTAGCATTATAGGTAACGCTGAAGGAGCGTTGTGACAGGTTGGATGAGAGCCAGGAGAGAGCAGAATCTCTGAGGCCGAGGGAGTGTAGTTTTTTTGAGGAGGAGGGGGTGGTCGACTGTGTCGAAGGCCGCAGAGAGGTCAAGGAGTAGGAGCACTGAATAATGGCCATTAGCTTTGGCGGTTAGCAGGTCGTTGGAGAGTTTGAGTAAGGCAGTTTCGGTGGAGTGTAGGGGGCGGAAGCCAGACTGTAGGGGATCGAGGAGGTTGTTGTCATTGAGGTGAGAGCATAGGCGGGTGTAGACTAGGCGCTCGAGGAGTTTAGATGTAAATGGGAGCAGGGAGATGGGTCTGAGGTTCAGGAATGCAGCACTGGATCTATATACCATGAATAGGATGGGGGTATTATATTCAGAAATGCAGCACTGGATCTATATACAGTACCATGAATAGGATGGGGGTATTATATTCAGGAATGCAGCACTGGATCTATATACAGTACCATGAATAGGATGGGGGTATTATATTCAAGAATGCAGCTCTGGATCTAGATACCATGAATAGGATGGGGGTATTATATTCAGGAATGCAGCACTGGATCTATATACAGTACTATGAATAGGATGGGGGTATTATATTCAAAATTGCAGCACTGGATCTATATACCATGAATAGGATGGGGGAATTATATTCAGGAATGACGCACTGGATCTATATACAGTACTATGAATATGATGGGGGTTTATATATTCAAGATTGCAGCACTGGATCTATATACCATGAATAGGATGGGGGTATTATATTCAAGAATGCAGCACTGGATCTATTTACCATGAATAGGATGTGGGTATTATATTCAAGAATGCAGCACTGGATCTATATACCATGAAAAGGATGGGGTATTATATTCAAAATGCAGCACTGGATCTATATACCATGAATAGGATGGGGATATTATATTCAGGAATGTAGCACTGGATCTATATACCATGAATAGGATGGGGGTATTATATTTAGGAATGCAGCACTGGATCTATATACAGTACCATGAATAGGATGGGGGTATTATGTTCAAGAATGCATTTCTGGATCTATATACCATGAATAGGATGGGGGTATTATATTCAAGAATGCAGCACTGGATCTATATACCATGAATAGGATGGGGGTATTATATTCAGGAATGCAGCACTGGATCTATATACCATGAAAAGGATGGGGGTATTACATTCAAGAATGCAGCACTGGATCTATATACCATGAAAAGGATGAGGGTATTACATTCAAGAATGCAGCACTGGATCTATATACCATGAATAGGATGGGGGTATTATATTTAGGAATGCAGCACTGGATCCATATACAGTACCATGAATAGGATGGGGGTATTATGTTCAAGAATGCAGCACTGGATCTATATACCATGAATAGGATGGGGGAATTATATTCGGGAATGCAGCACTGGATCTTTATACAGTACCATGAATAGGATGGGGGTATTATTATTATTATTATTATACAGTATTTATAAAGCGCCAATAGTTCGCTCAGCGCTGTACATTACAAAGGGAGACAGAACATGTGACAGAACAATACCAATACAATGCGATACATGAGGGGATCGAGGGCCCTGCTCTTTCGAGCTTACAATCTAGGAGGGAGGGGATGGTGGCACAGGAGGAGATAGCTGTGGGGGATGGAGTGGTAGGAAGAGTGGAGGAGGTCGGCAAGTTAGCAGGGGGTGGGGTAGGCTTCCCTGAAGAGATGGGTTTTCAGGGTGCGCCTAAAGGAGAGGAGAGTAGGTGATAATCTGATGGGTTGGGGCAGGGAGTTCCAGAGGATGGGTGACACCCTGGAGAAGTCCTGGAGGCGGGCATGGGAGGAGGAGACCAGGGAACTAGAGAGAAGGAGGTCTTGTGAGGAGCGGAGTGTGCGTGCTGGGCGGTACTTGGATATTAGGTCAGAGATGTAGTACGGGGCAGTATGGTGGACAGCTTTGTACGTCAGCGTTAGGATTTTGAATTTGATCCGTTGCGCAATCGGAAGCCAGTGGAGGGATTGGCAGAGGGGGGTGGCGGAGACAGAGCGGTTGGAAAGGTGAATGAGTCTGGCAGCCGTATTCAGGATGGACTGAAGCGGGGATAGCCAGCGGCGAGGCAGGCCAGTGAGGAGGGAGTTGCAGTAGTCGAGTCGTGATATGATGAGGGAGTGGATGAGCTGTTTAGTGGTTTCTGGGGTTAGGAACGTGCGGATTTTGGCAATGTTGCGGAGGTGGAGTCTGCACGAGTTTGTTAAAGATTGGACTTGGGGCTGGAAGGATAGGTTGGAGTCCAGAATGACACCCAGTACTCTGGCCTGCAGGGCGGGTTTGATGGTAGCGTTGTTGGATGTGACGGAGAAATCAATGGGGGGTGGTGTCCGGGCTGGGGGGAAGACAAGAGACTCGGTTTTGGAGAGGTTCAATTTAAGGAAGTGGAGCGACATCTAGTCTGATATGTCGCTCAGTAGGTGTGTGATTCGGGCTGAGACCAAGGGGGTGAGGTGGGGGGTTGAGAGATAGATTTGTGTGTCGTCGGCATAGAAGTGGTAGTTGAAGCCGTGAGAGTGTATGAGTTGGCCAAGGGAGGAGGTATAGATGGAGAAGAGAAGGGGCCCGAGGACAGAGCCTTGAGGGACCCCAACAGAGAGGGGGAGTGAGGGGGAGGTGGTAGCATTATAGGTAACGCTGAAGGAGCGTTGTGACAGGTTGGATGAGAGCCAGGAGAGAGCAGAATCTCTGAGGCCGAGGGAGTGTAGTTTTTTTGAGGAGGAGGGGGTGGTCGACTGTGTCGAAGGCCGCAGAGAGGTCAAGGAGTAGGAGCACTGAATAATGGCCATTAGCTTTGGCGGTTAGCAGGTCGTTGGAGAGTTTGAGTAAGGCAGTTTCGGTGGAGTGTAGGGGGCGGAAGCCAGACTGTAGGGGATCGAGGAGGTTGTTGTCATTGAGGTGAGAGCATAGGCGGGTGTAGACTAGGCGCTCGAGGAGTTTAGATGTAAATGGGAGCAGGGAGATGGGTCTGAGGTTCAGGAATGCAGCACTGGATCTATATACCATGAATAGGATGGGGGTATTATATTCAGAAATGCAGCACTGGATCTATATACAGTACCATGAATAGGATGGGGGTATTATATTCAGGAATGCAGCACTGGATCTATATACAGTACCATGAATAGGATGGGGGTATTATATTCAAGAATGCAGCTCTGGATCTAGATACCATGAATAGGATGGGGGTATTATATTCAGGAATGCAGCACTGGATCTATATACAGTACTATGAATAGGATGGGGGTATTATATTCAAAATTGCAGCACTGGATCTATATACCATGAATAGGATGGGGGAATTATATTCAGGAATGACGCACTGGATCTATATACAGTACTATGAATATGATGGGGGTTTATATATTCAAGATTGCAGCACTGGATCTATATACCATGAATAGGATGGGGGTATTATATTCAAGAATGCAGCACTGGATCTATTTACCATGAATAGGATGTGGGTATTATATTCAAGAATGCAGCACTGGATCTATATACCATGAAAAGGATGGGGTATTATATTCAAAATGCAGCACTGGATCTATATACCATGAATAGGATGGGGATATTATATTCAGGAATGTAGCACTGGATCTATATACCATGAATAGGATGGGGGTATTATATTTAGGAATGCAGCACTGGATCTATATACAGTACCATGAATAGGATGGGGGTATTATGTTCAAGAATGCAGCACTGGATCTATATACCATGAATAGGATGGGGTATTATATTCGGGAATGCAGCACTGGATCTTTATACAGTACCATGAATAGGATGGGGATATTATATTCAGAAATGCAGCACTGGATCTATATACAGTACCATGAATAGGATGGTGTATTATATTCAGGAATGCAGCACTGGATCTATATACAGTACCATGAATAGGATGGGGGTATTATATTCAAGAATGCAGCTCTGGATCTAGATACCATGAATAGGATGGGGGTATTATATTCAGGAATGCAGCACTGGATCTATATACAGTACTATGAATAGGATGGGGGTATTATATTCAAGATTGCAGCACTGGATCTATATACCATGAATAGGATGGGGGAATTATATTCAGGAATGCAGCACTGGATCTATATACAGTACTATGAATAGGATGGGGGTATTATATTCAAGATTGCAGCACTGGATCTATATACCATGAATAGGATGAAGGTATTATATTCAAGAATGCAGCACTGGATCTATATACCATGAATAGGATGGGGGTATTATATTCAAGAATGCAGCACTGGATTTGCATATCATAAATAGGATGAGGGTGTTAAACCCAGGACTTCAGCGCTGAATCTACATACAATGAATAGGATGAGAGTATTACATTCAGGACTGCAGCAATTGAACAGAAATGTATAAGGGGTAAGTGAAACTATTAACCACCGCAGCACTAGAGCCAACTACATGGAAAAGGGAGAGACAACTGTCCTAGCTTCTTTCAGGCCCTAGCGCTGCAGCAGGTAACACTCCCATCCTATTCTCTGTATAAGTCTCTAACAGACTTGAAAACCCTCCTGGTGTCCCCATAACAGCTTTCATTTCTGCTGTCTAGATGAATAGTCATCTAACCCTGTATATGACTCCACAACTGAAGTATACATTTACACTGCAGCACTGGTGGTCAACACAGGGAGAGGATGATAGTATTTGTCTGTAGCATAGACTAATACAGGGACCCGGATGGGAGTGTTAACCTCCATACTGCAGCCGTGGAACCAGAAAATGTTGCTTGATTGCCATTTCAATGCTTGGCTTTTGATTGTTACTATATAGTACAAACTATTTTTCCCAACTCAGGAGCCCATGAAGGCTCCATCACAATGGGTGTTTAGCCCCAGTGCATGAGGCTCCTGTTTTTTTTCCCCCATGGAACAAGTGCTTGAAACACAAGAAGCCTTCGTTCCTGGCATTCCGTCCCTGGACGCATACTGCCCTAAATCTTAGTACTGCTAGGTGTTCATAGAGTTTAACAGGTTGCTGGCAGCAGGCTTGAACGGTGCGCTGTGGATAAGGGGTACCACCTGTCCTTCTGTACAGTGCCAAGGCCAGCGGGATGGGGGGGCCCAGGCAGCTGGGTGAATTGGATGTGGGTACAGAGGGGGATCAGCACAGCGGGGGGGGGGGGGGGGGGCAATTACTATAACTGATCGCCTGTATGACTCTTTCTGCAGCAGTTGGAAGCTGGCTCCTTCTCTCCCTCCTCCCCTTTCAGCTACTGCAAAGAGCCATACAGGGGATCACTTACAGTAATTATTCCCCCACTGCACCCATCACCCTCCCTGTGCACCATACGATCGCTCCTGCTGCCCAGGCCCCCCCTGTGTGCCCTCACCCCTGCAGTCCTGCCAGCTTCCTTCCTCTCTTTTCCACCAGCAGCTGCAAGCACACAATAGGGTCCTTCAAGATGGAGAGTGGGAGAAGGGTCTGGTAAATGTCACATTTACCAGCCCCTTTCATTCCTGAATTAACACAATCACTACCAATCACTCACTGTGTTAATTTATAACTGAAGCATAGTAAACAGTGTGTGGTGTTTTTTTTTCCTTTTTTTGGGGGGGGCCCTGTCAGGTTGGCTGTATGGGGCCACGTGGTTTCTAACAGCGGCCCTGCCTGTGCATTCATCCAAACGCTGGAGCCTCACACACACAATCAGATAACTTATTGTTGGTTTTTGTTGCATGCTAATCTCATATCAAAAATGAATAGGTTACTAAAGTTACAAAAAGTGTTGCACAACAGAATACAACTTTGGAAGTGATCTAATGTATTGTATTGTAATGTATTCTTTCGTTTCTGAGCCTGAGTGGTCTTGGTCTCTCTATTTTTTTTTTGGACAAATACTTTACTGATTAAACTAAAATGGCTTGCGCTGTTATCGTACAAGAAAAAGTTTTGTGCTTGTTCCTTCGGGTATTGTTAGATGAACTGTCATGATCGGTTGCTGAAAGTTGTGTACTAACAATCAGAATATCGTACAATCCCTCCGAAAACAATTTTTGTCATCTGATTTTCTGATTGTGTGTACGGGGCATTATGCATCGGGGCTAAACGTCCAGTGTCCATGAAGCCTAGCATCTAGAATTTAGTTTGATCAGACAAGGAACAAGAAAAAAAAAATAATCCTGAGTCCTCTAATTTGTTTGTCCATACAGTGAAAAACAAACATTGGTTTGTCCTCATTACCATTAGGAAACTATACGAACATTCCGAAAACAATTTTTTTCAAATATAACTCCACTGGTATATGGGTATCCTAACAAACAACTGTGCACATGAGGAATGCAAAAATGAGTCGGAAGTCTTTATCTGCATGCTTGTACTAGAAGTTCAGTATGACAGCCAGGCAGCTAGCATTTTCAGATTGAAGCATCAGCAATGGCAGCCTCCATGTTTCTTTTAGGAAAGGTTTCCTTGAGCTACAGCAATACAGCTCAGGAGCCAGGGACAGAGAAAGTACAGGAATAATCTTCAAGGAAGAAACAACAAAACTTTCTATCACAACCTTTATGTGGTGGAGAAATTCTCTGGCTTATTATGTTTAGGATTACTGATCTGTACAGATCTTTTGTCATGCTACATGAAGCACATGCTGCTAAACCTCAGCTCAGGATATAGTCAGCGATAAAATTTGTTATACAATTCTGAACTCATCTGAGTGTACATAAAAAAGCCATCATCATTTAAAACACTGCTTTTATTTCTAGTATATTTCTTTTGCTGCCTGTGGGAGGTCTGACTCTTGCTCTTTAAAGGATCAGACCTTCCACAATTTATATCGCTTTGTTTTTGACAGATGCTGGAAAGTAAACTGCCTAGGGGGACAATTATAATTTTGTTGGTCCACCAAGTTACATCGTGCTGGTGTTCTGGGGTCAGGACCCCTTTCTTCTTCTTGGATATTTTTTTACACAATGGAAAATGAAGACTGACGTTTCCAAAAGCGGACACCTAAAATACAAGTTAAAATCAAAGATAAAAACAAAGTGAGCGCTTGGAGATCTGTGAGCAGCTTGCACATATGTTGAACTCACCCCCTAATCAAATACATGTAAATCAAAAAGTGCTGCGCTCTAAATCAATCTATACAAATGTATCTACCTTAAAATGGGAATAACAAATAATCTCTAGATACTATGTCAATGATATCGATAATCAAATATTGTGTACACTTGAAATAAATAACTTCCAAAGTCAGTGCAAAAATAAAATATAAAAAGCAAGCACACAGTGAAAGTAGTGACTGCGCAGACAGTCCGTTTGAACTAAAGTCCAAAGTACAGTGAAGCCACATCCAACTGTGAAAAGGTCATCTGTGAAATCCTTCACCTATATGCACTCACCAGAACTACGATCAAATCAGCTTTAAAAAGTGACACTCCAAGCCCTTCAGTACTCCTCCTCTTGGGGCTGGTTAGAAGCCATCAAAAACGTACCCTGTTCTCCCTTTGAGAACATGCATGTGCACAAAACACGTCAGAGACGAGCCTTCATGCTGACATCACGCCGCCCGGTCCATGCTTGGTGTAGCGGCCATCTTTGTAAGTTCGGCCATAGTTTTATTTCCACGTGGATTTTATGTTTGTTCAATCTTAATAAAATACTACACTATGTACCTCCAATTTGGGCTCTGTGTGGTGAGATCTCCCAACAGGGTACATCTTTGATGGCTTCTAACCAGCCTCAAGAGGAGGAGTACTGAATGGCTTGGAGTGTCACTTTTTAAAGCTGATTTGACCTTAGTTCTGGTGAGTGCATATTGGTGAAGGATTTCACGGATGGCCTTTTCACAGTTGGATGTGGCTTCACTGTACTTAAGACTTTAGTTCAAACGGACTGTCTGCACAGTCACTACTTTCACTTTGCACTTGCTTTTTATATTTTATTTTTTATTTTTGCACTGACTTTGGAAGTTATTTATTTCAAGTGTACACGATATTTATGATTATCGATATCATTGGCTTAGTATCTAGAGTTTATTTGTTATTCGCACTTTAAGGTAGATACATTTGTATAGATTGATTTATAGCGCAGCACTTTTTGATTTATCTAAAGGCCGACAGAAACAGATGCAAGAGCTGGGCAGGAATATCTCACAGTTCTCAATGAATTCAGGGCACAAAAACATTGATTTAGGTATGGTAGGTCAATGACCACAAAGGAATTAATTCCACTTTGTGAGGGACTTGCAATTACTTTACAATCCCTGCTATTAATATATAAAAGCAGTGGTGAAACCATGAAAAGGAAAAGGGGTGGGAAGGTGAGAGAAGTCTACCCACTGAAGGCTGCCTGCAGAAAACTACAGCAGGGGGCAGATAGAAGACCAATCACCCTGCACAGGGAGAGAGAGCAACAGAGACTGGTCCTTATTAGAGGAAGCTCCCACAAAAGAGACATAGGGGGAGATTTACTAAAACTGGTGCACTCATCTGTTGCAGCTGTACATGGTAGCCAATCAGCTTCTAATTTCAACTTGTTCAATTAAACTTTGTCAATAAGTGATAGAAGATGATTGGTTTGTATCCAGAATTTGCACTCTCCAGTTTTGGTAAATAACCTCCATATTGTAGGAGTAGGAGATTTGTTATGTTGGAAGTGTCCCTCATGCTGATGACTGCTGCTGCTGCGGTAGTTGATATCTTCTGTTTCCTGATCCCCACGCCTTGGTGGTAATCGCCTGGTGCTGTGGGCGTTAACAGAGCCAAGGGACCCATGATAGGTACTCATCAAGAGTGCTGACTATGCCTGCTCTTTCCACCCCTCCTCCATTCAGTGAAGCTCTGCTAAAGCTTCCATGAATGAACAACAATTTATAATTGGAAGTGGGTGAATGAATGAAAGGTCTGCCTCCTCTATTCATAGATAGCTTTTCATTCACAGAAGCTACAGTACAGCTTCTATGAATGAAAGAGGGGGGCAGAAGGCTGGGCATAGTCGACACTCTTGATGCATGCCTGTCACAGGTCCCTTACCTCTGCTAACGTCTAGCATTGGAAGACTACCACTTTAGTCCTGCAGGGTGGGGGGATCGGAGGATGAAAGATTTCAACAAAGCAGCAGCCATCTGCACAGGGGACAGTACGCACCGATATTAAGTTTAACAAAAAAAAAAAAGATGTTTGCCTAAACTGGAATTAAACTGGTATACTTCAAAGATTTTCCATTCTTGGATGTTTTGTGAGGAGCGCCTAGTATAAATGACCATATCAAAGGCTTTATGAACATTTATAGGCTAAGAACATCAATACCAGCCTTTGTATTTCAGGGGGAAAGGCCTGCCCTTCTTCAGGGTTGGAGCAATGGATGGTATTAAAATTATTATTATACAGCACTGATAAATATAGTTTGTTTATAGTTATTATATAGTTTTGCAGCGCTTTACAATAT
The DNA here is from genome assembly GCF_062004578.1 of Staurois parvus. Taxonomy (NCBI): domain Eukaryota; kingdom Metazoa; phylum Chordata; class Amphibia; order Anura; family Ranidae; genus Staurois; species Staurois parvus. The sequence continues at coordinate 23,244,304 of NW_028317950.1, forward strand.
AAAAATCAGAATGAAATAAATGTGAAGATGTAAATAGGGCTTGATAGGGACATGTGTCTCCTAATGTCACTAAAATGTCTGTTCTTAGTGCCGTTAGTAGGCAATAGCCTCTGTCAAGCCTTAAAGTGATTCTAAAGGCACAATGTTTATTTTTTACATGTCATACTTACTTGCTCTGTGCAATGGCTTTGCACAGAGCAGCCCCAATCCTCCATTTCTTGGGTCCCCCATTGGCACAACTGACCCCTTTCCCCTGCCAGGTGACACCATAGCGAGCTGTATGCTATGGGGGCACTTGTGGGTGCTCACTTCCAAGCTGACTTTGTGTGTTCATTAACACACAGCACAGCTCAGCCCCATCCCCTCTCTCTCTGTTTACTGGCTGTGATTGACAGCAGCAGGAACCAATGGTGCCTCTCTGTCCAATGAGCATATGCACATCATTGGATTGAGATCAGGCTCCGGTAACTATTTAGGGGGGTTCTGCACTGAGAAGGTTTCTTACCTTTATTTATAGAATGCATTAAGGTAAAAAGCCTTCTGCCTTTAGAACCACTTTAATTTACATCCTCAAGTGCATTTCTCCATGATTCTTAAACAATAAATAACTCAATACTTTTTAAATATTACAATAATTTTTACTAGTTGCTCCTGAATACACATCCAAGAGTTGATTGTCTGTTGAGTGAGGCAGAGAGGTAGCAGCCAAGACCAGACCATGGTTCACATATATCATTACACTGTGAATCTGCTTCCTTGAAGGAAAATGCTCTCCACTGTATATCATTAAGAGCAGTTCTCACTTGTATGGGTTTAACATTTTTACATACATCAGACTTCTAAGATTATCCTGAAAACAATGTTGTTTTGCTGGATTCTGATTCCACAATCAGTATGGTGCTTCCAGAAAGGACTGTAACCTCTTGCTGGGCAATTTCCCTTTCATTCTCTAGTGTTCAAGTTTGTATTTTGTCAGGGTCACATTCAGGGCCAATCTAAAGCTAAGATTAATGGCAGTGGAGCCGGCAGCAAAAGTTGAATGGTGTCAAGTCGGTATAAGCGTTACTCTAAACCAGCCTCTCTCAACCTTTTCAACACAGAGGAACCCTTAAAATAGCTTTCTGGTCTCAGGGAATCCCTATTAAAAAGGCACAGTGGCTAAATGGTTAGCACTTCCACCTGGCAGCACTAGGGTTGTTGGTTCAAATCCCAACCACGGTACCACCTGCCTGGAGTTTGCATGTTCTCCCTGTGTCTGCGTGGGTTTCCTCCGCGTATCCGATTTCCTCCCACATTCCAAAGACATGCTGTTAGGTTAATTGGATCCTGTCTAAATTGGCCCTAGTATGTGTATGAATGTGAGTTAGGGACCTTAGATTGTACACCCCTTGAAGGTTAGGGACTGATGTGAATGTACAATATATATATATATATATATATGTAAAGTGCTGTGTAAATTGATGGCGCTATATAAGTACCTGAAATAAATAAATAAATGAAGATAGCTAAAAAGATCAATGGTGTCAGTGGGAACTTAATCTGGGAGGCAGAAATTGCTCATTGCTCAAGGAACCCCTGATCTAAACTCTTAGGCATCCTTCCTGTTCCTCCTGCATTTAGGTTATGGGCTGTCTTGAAGCAAGTCAATGGAGCTCAAATTAACTGTGTGTGAAATAATATATCATCAACAGCAAAGAACAAGCTTTTTTTTTAATAAGCTTTGAAGAGCTAATTGCAAAAACTTTAACTTAATGTTTAAAAAAGTGCATGCACAAAAAGTGTATTTATAGTTTGCAGTAATACACCCCAACAGACTGCAAAAGTCTGTATGGGCACATAAAAATTAGTCCAGATTTGGGCTGTAATCGTATGACACACAATCAAATATATATATAAATATTTTTTTTTTTTTTTGTAAAAAAAATTTGTTTACAGCAACCTCCAGCTACTGCTGAAGTATGCAAAAAGGTCTGGAAGGATCTGTGTATTAGGCTTCAGCAGAGTTTAGTACCTTCGTATTAGATGCTTTATGCTGGCCGTAAACCTGACAAATTTTCAATCAGCCATCTTTCAAGTGCAAAATGAATATGGGCAAACTGTCACGTGGTCTCTATCAAAACTATAAAACAACTGAACCTATTGGTAGCAGACTGACTTGATAAGTTCAATCTTTGGTGCAATAGAAGGCTGTTTTAAATTCCAAACCTAATAACTGTTGTATTTATTGGCAGCATTACTGTTTTCAATTCTGACTGAAAGACTAAAGTTTCAGACCCAAAAGTGAAAGTGTCCTCCCCCCCCCCGATTCCTAATCCTATATGTAGTGTATATTCAAAACTATTTTTAGGAAAGGGTTAATACCCCTACCAGGTTTCTTTTTTATTGAATGTATCTTTGGGAAATGTTCCCTTCTTCTCTCTGTCCCAAAGATATAATAGAGAGTTGGAGGAAAGCTCCCAAAATGAGAATTTCCCTATTAGTTGTCCCCAGATCAAGTGTCCCCCATTGATAGATTTCTCCTCAGCTCTTGTTCTAAGGACAATTCTAAAATGTTGAATTTCCCCTCACTTTCTCAGTGACAGTGTTCTCCAGTACACATAGAAGAGCGAATCTCCCCAGTGGGGACACAGACAGCAATCAAAACTTAACTAATTTATGATTTCTTATTGCATGATTTCTTAAGCCAAAGCTGGTAACCTCATCAGTCACAAAACCATATCCCAAAATGACTGAGTTGTATCATTAATACAACATATGGGACTTTATTGGTACCATTTACATATCAATGAAAATATCAATGCATTCCGGAAAAAAGTATTGATCATTTATTGAATAACTTAAATGAAAAAACATTGTTATTCATATTTAAAAATCCCAGAGGCCCTTGCAACATAAAACACATCCCTCTATGTTACGGTACTTCTATTAACCACTTGCCCTCCAGAGGATTTACCCCACTTCCTGACCAGGACATTTTTTGTGATACGGCGCTGTGTTATTTTAACTGACCATTGCGCAGTCATGCAACGTTTTACATAATTTAAATTTGTGTCCTTTTTTTTTTCCACAAATAGAGCTTTCTTTTGGTGGTAATTGATCGCCTGTGCGTTTTTAATTTTTGCACTATAAACAAAAAAAGGCCAACAATTTTTAAAAAAAAAAACAATATTTTTTACTTTTTTCTATAAAACATATCCAGTTAAGACATTTAAAAAATCTAATTTCGTCATAAATTTAGGCCAAAATATATTCTGCTATGTCTTTGCTAAAAAAAACATCCTAATACATGTAAATTAATTGGTTTATGTAAACATTATAGCGTCTATAAATAGTGGTATATATACTGGGATTTTTATTTTTATTTTTTTTACTAGTAATGGTAGCGATCAGCGACTTCTTGCGGGACTGCAGAACTGCAGCAGGCATTCTGACAGTGGGGGGGGGTTGACTAACTGCCACTGACATCCCCAGTGACACTAATACAGTGATCAGTGGCAATAAAAAGCACTGTCACTGTACTAATGACACTGGGCAGGAGGGGGTTAACATCTGGAGCGATGAAAGGGTTAACTGTGTGCTGTGTTGTGTTTTACATCACGTGCCCTGTGTGTTTTACTATCTAGACAAGCTACTTTGTATTGTTCAATACAAAGCAGCTGACAGGGGAGAGATCTGTGTTGTTTACATACAGACCTCTCCACTGTCATCTCAGCCGATGATCACCGAGTCCCGGCCAAGAATTGGCATCCGGGACCTGGTGTTGACATGCTGAGGAGCACATAGCGGTGCAGGTAGGGAGTGCACAGGCGCCCCCTACCCGGGAATGCAAAATCACGTATATATACGTGATTTTGCGCATCCCTTCTACCCTATAGCAGCACTTCTGCTATAGAGCGGATGGGAAGCAGTTAAAAATGTCCAAATTTATTAATTACAGCTAACCATTTATCCATTGTGCTGCCCAATATAGGTCTTCTGATATCATGTGGTATTTATATAACAACTACTTGATCTTAGACTGTAGGGACACTGATTCTAGTCAGCAGCGGCGATATGTATTTTAATGATTTGGTTCACCTATATAAATTAGTTGAGCATGTCTCAGGGATCTCACAAGGTATCTTGCAATTGTGGCAGTAATATTGACTGGGTCTCTCACTATGGTGGCAGTGTTATATACTGGGTCCTCTCTTCAGGTCCTTCTGCATATATCCAGCAATAAAAATTTGACAAAGAGTCAAACCCTTCCCCACTCTATTTAAAACTAAAAACAAAACTGGCCAAAAGATACATTTTGAAGAACACCAGGCAAAGAGCTAAATACACAGATTAAATAAATATAAGGGAGCTGTTTTACCTGCTAAAGATTTGGATTACTGTTCATTCAATCCTAAAATTTGCACACATCTGCCATGCATCACAGCCCTGTCTGGCAGGGAAAAAGACCTGATCTTTCTTTGCTGCAGTTCAGTAATGCTTACAGGTCTTGTCCTGAGTTCAACCTGTGACTGGAGGTAGACCTTCTACAGGTGAGATAGAAAAATTTGCTTTCGCCCCCTCCAAGTCCAAATCTGAAAAAAAAATTTTATCAGAAGACGTGGACCTACAAACCAGCCAGGTCTGGCTCCAAGAAAAAACTTTCCCTTATCAGAGCTGGGGGGACATCTGTCAGCCTTCCAACTTTTTGGTCCCAGGAAACCTCAGATTTTTGAGCCTTCTTTTGAAATTCTCAGCTTCATCTCCCTTCCTGCAAACATGGGCAGATCTTCTGTTCAGCAGCTCCACTTGCAAAAGGTCACTTCTCAAGTTCTGAATAAGAGACACTTTCAGGGTTTCTATGTGAATCCATTTCAAGATTCCCAAGCCAAATGGAGGAGTTCAGCCCATTTTGAAATTAAAGACTCACATTTTGCTACTGCTGTTACTATCCTCTTGAGAGTTTTTGAATTAGCAGCTTTATCCCGTAAAGAACCTTTCCTAGTGTTATGTGCAAAGGTAGTCTTCAGGCCTAAAGCTGAGGTGGTTTCCTCCTCCCACCTCATACAGGACACTGTTCTCCCCTCCTTATGTCCTTGCTTCAAAATTTCTCTCGACTGTCTTGACATGGTGTGCGCTATGAGAGTCTACCACTGGGCTACAGCCACTTTAAGGTAATCAGATTCACTCTTTGTGCTCCCTGAGGGTTCCTGCAAGAGACTCTCTGCTTTTCAATTGACTACTGCTAGGTGGATTAGACAAGTCATAATTTGAGGCTATGGTCAGGACAGAGTTTTCTCTCTTTCCTTTTAAAGCCAGATATGTTAGTGTTTTATGGGCATTTCAGCATCTTTTCTCCAGATTTACCAACCTCCCACGTGCCCTTCAGTTTAAACGCATGCCAGGTTTTACCAGGTGAATGTTCAGCCTCCTCTGATGCCAGTTTTAGGCATAGGGTAGTACAAGTTGCTCTCTATGTTCTGTTGAACCCTTCTTGACTCATTGGTCATAAGGGCCTGATGGGGTTCGTTTGCTATATTGGCCACCCATAAGTTGGGGGATTCCATGTCCTGTACTACTATACATAAAGAAAAAATACATTTTACTGGTAAGTCAAAAATCCTGTTTTTTTTCATTTGTAAAGTGGAACTACAGTTGAGACTTTTATGTAGTATTGGATAGAGTGTGGGGGGGGGGGAGTTGGGGTAAACACAAGGGGTAAATTTCAGGTTTTTTTCTGTCCCAGGTACATCATCACTAAAACAAGGTATGTAGAGAAATCTCCACAACAAGTCCAAAGGGTGCAAGAAAAAACTGTCAGAGGATCTAGTCATTTTCCCACTTTGTACAATACTGAAACATGTGTAAAAGGGAGCAATGATGCTGCATGCTTAGAGCACCATGGGGAATGGTTGTTCTGGACAAATTGTGCGAGTGGGAGTGACTTAAAGGTGTATGGTTAAACAAAAAACAATCCTACTCTTCTCAAGGTCAAGAGTAAATAATGCAGAGTGCAGGGGTCATGAGTAAGTAACACACAGAGTGCAGGGGTCAGGAGTAAGTAACACACAGAGTGCAGGGCTTAGGAGTGTGTAACATACAAAATGCAGGGTTTTGAATGTGTAATCTACCGAGTGCAGATTTGAGCAGTATGTAATTGACAAGTGAAGGGATCAGAAGTGAATAAAATATCAGGAGTAAACACGCTTCTTTCAAACCAGGCCTCACCACTCCCCCCACAAGAAAAAGCCATCTCCAGGACAAGATTCCCCTTACTTGCCTGAAATGTACTCATCAGACCATGGCTTTGTGTTAAATCTGCTGGTTGCTCTGTGTCCTAATGTTGTGACTGTTTAGTTTTTCTTCCATATGTCATTTATGCAGCTATTGGCTTCTGTCCCCAACCACTGGCCTGCCTGCTGCCTGTCAGACCTGAGGCACAAAGCCGAAGAAGAGTTTCAGAGCACCCCACTCTGTGTTGCATGTCTGACAGGTGGTGGTCGGTCGGGGCATTGGGCAAGTGGCGTCAGGAACCATCAGCCTGCATAACCAACATACAGAAACTTGATAACTTGCCAGTAGATGCCTTGGGATGCCCAGCACTAGCCACACTCCTGAGTTACACTTTGGAATCTTACAACAAGGCAGTCCAGTTATAGAAAATCATTTTTGCTTACTTTGTTTGAGGAACTCAGAGTCACAACAATTACTGCCTGTCAACTGCTTGACCTCATGCTGGTAACACTCAGTCTCTAGCTCCTGAGCATACAGTATCACTTGTTAGAGACTTGTAGTTAACCGGCTGTAAACCACTAAGGGTTGTGTTATTTAGGAGCACAGACATAGCACAGCACTTATCAGGAGAGCCACTGTCAGAACTCAGGGGTCTCTCAGTTCTGGCTCAGATGCTTACCCAGAAGAAAAATATATTTTAAATATATATATATATATATTTTTTTTTCTAAATCAGAAATTACGTTTATTAATGTTGAAGTCATACAAACCTCAGAATGGCAAAGCAGATACAGAATGGTATCAAAGACTCAATCATTAACAAACCGAACAACATAATAAAGAAAACCTTCCAGTGCTATCAGTTATGCAAGAAATAAAAATATATTTAAAAAATATTCTTCCCAAATATATTGACATATATTTGAAATACAACAATTTTGGCTGTATTCAATATATTTCAATATATATATATATATATATACTGTATGTGGAAATGTGTTCTTTATATATTACAAAATATATGAAAAATATTTTTAAAAATAAATTTTCAAGTATACCGTATGTCTTTAAAAATACATTTAATCTACATTTTTGGAATGCATGGACAAATATATGTTAACATATATGTTAAAATTATTTTGTTATATGTTAACAAAAATCTGAAGAATATGTTTAAAAAGTATATATTTTTACACATATTTTTAATATATTTAGTAATATATAAAAAAGGTAATTCAACATACAGTATATATATATATATATATATATATATATATATTGAATACGGCCAAAATTTTAGTATTTCAAAATATATGTCATTATATTTGGGAAAAATATTTTTAAAATATATTTAAAATATATTTTAAAATATGTTTTTCTTCTATGTGGGTAATGTGGTCTTGATTGACTGAAATACAAATTAAAGTTAAAAAAAATTAACAGAATATGAATATTTCATAGGTAAACCGTGCACAGCCTAGGTAATTTAATAAGGGGGGTTCGAATTGTTGCTGAAGCCTAATTGGGACTGGTTCCCTTTAAACACTATAGCTGAGAACTTTCTGAACAATCGGGGTCTCTGTAGATCACAGCCAGCTACAGTATCTCCTCATCACTAATGTAACAGCTATCTCTGACTCTTCTCACTCCCTCATCAGCCCAGTCCCTGCTGTTTCCTATCCCTCCACATGGATCTAGGGTGATTGTGCCATCTGAGATAAATTGGATGGCTTTGTCTTCGCTTGCGTGACTGTCATTGCTGCTCTGAATTACAAATGTGCAGTCTATAAGGGTAGACCAGTGTAATAAGCTTTCTGGTCAATCAGCTCTAGAACTTTGCGATTTCCTCGTATTCTTCCACACAGGCAAGAAGCCATCTACAATCATCTTCCTTGATAATTGGTAATATATGGTGGTAATTGTTCAACAAAAGTCTTTGCTGGTCATGATTACTAAAATTCTTACTGCCCAAAAAAAAAAAAAGCTGTAGCAGTTACTCATGCTGGAAAATATCAGCTGAAATGTGGATGTTTGCCAGAAAATGCTCATACATTGGAGACACTTCTGCACGAACGGCTTCTGTTGGTCTCTTCCATGGTGCTCCAAGTGGATAGGTCTGCCTGTGGGAGTCATTTAGGACTGAAAGGTCACAAATACATTTTACATGTGAGTTATACAGTAACCAGAAATTCATTTCTCACAGTTAAGAATCATTAATATTGCCCCTCTGAATCTTAAAACCCAAGAGAGCGTTCAGTTTAAATTAGAAAACAACCACATCGTGAGTAGAAAAGTCTGCCCCGTCAACATGCTTGTTTTTTGTGTGGAACAGTGGTCTCTCTGTGGGGATCCGACACCCAGACGTCAGATTCAGGGACGTCCCTAGGCAGGTACGGGGGGTGCACGCCGCACCGGGTGACACTGGACCCATTCCACCAGGGGCTGACTGACCAAGGGCCTGGGGTCACTACAGGGCCCCATAAGAGGCTCAGTCCATCCCTGTATGTGCCGCTGCTGAAATAAGCAAGCATTGAGGGGATGGACAGTGAGGCAGACACTTCAGACAACTCCCCTCCAGCAGAGGGGTGGGTTCACATCCCTGCCACGGGTGCTGAAGTCGGAGAGCTGGAGGGGCGGGCAGAGTATGCAGCAGGACAGCGTGTAATCCCCGGACCCTGGTGACAGCACTGCAGCTTCATGTAGTAGGTAGGGGGGAGAGAGAGAGGGGGGAGAGGAGATAGAGGGTAGAGAGAGAGAGGGGGTGTCACCAAGTGTTCCCACACCAGGTGACACCAACCCTAGGGATGCCACTGGTCAGATGTATAGCACTGTTATCAGGAAAGCAATGCTTCCTGTGGATTGGATAACTCAAACTCTGACTAAGCAGGGGTGTGTTGGACTTCCACAGACAGACAACCTCTTCTACACAGAGAGTAAGGGTTTCACTCTGCAGCATGCTGGCAGGGAACAGGCTTTTCTACACTGTGGAAGCTTTTGAAAGACAACAAACTGTAAGACTTTGCACACCTTTACCTGGAATGTATTTAGATCATTTACGCTAAAGCAGTGGTTCTTAACCTGGGTTCGATCGAACCCCAGGGGTTCGGTGAGTCAGTCTCGCGGGTTCGGCGGAGGTGAAGACCCACACCCGACTCATATGATTCGTGCAGTAAATATTCATTATTATGTTTTTGTTTTTGTGTGAAAATCATGTTTTAATGGTTTTGTTCTTTTTTCTTAATGGTTTTGTTCATTTTGTGCACCTATGTATAAATATATACCTAAATATATACCTATGTTTTGAATTTTAAAAATCATATTTTATTTTTCCAATTAAGAAGGGTTCGGTGAATGCGCATATGAAACTGGTGGGGTTCAGTACCTCCAACAAGGTTAAGAACCACTGCGCTAAAGGATAAGTTGGGCTTTAAAGTGATCATCAACCTTAATGTGATTCTAACCACCCCCGAACAAAACTGCGGTGGGCTGACACATGGTCACTATCAAAGGGTTTCATTCAGGAAAAGCACAGGTTCACTTTAATACTAAACCCCGCGGCAGCTTGCCGCCAACCCCCCCCTCCCCGGCAAGTTGTGACGTGGAGACTACATAAGCTTGAGTATTATCTTCCCACCCTTATACTGGGTGTCTGAGCAGCCAATCACTACACACCAAAGCTGCCACATGGGAGGAAGGGAAAGAGCCATACGATCCCCATAGTTAGAAGTAATGGGCATTCTGTTTACTCCCAGCAATAGGGGAGCGTTAGCCTCCTGGTCTACTCCCCTGACATGTGTATGTGCATTGCACTGGATGCACAACAGCATCCAACACAGTCTGGGGAATTCAAAAAGATGGTGCACTGAGGCCAAAGTATCAATAAAGACACCCCAACCTCAGTGCAGCCAATGTCCCTCCCTGCTGCTGCAAATCTCACCCAGCTCAGAACCTGAGAGGATTTGTAGCTGGGTGAGTGGAGCCCCATGGGAATTCAGAGACCTTAGCTCCCCATAAGGTTCGCACCTCTTGATTGATGGCAAGCCTGGTTACTTTAGCTGACTTCATACCAAAGGGATGTCATTACAAACGTACCATGTCCTTAATCACTTGCCTACTGGGCACTTTTACCCCCTTTCTACCCAGGCCAATTTTCAGCTTTCAGTGCTGGGCACTGATATGTGGCATTGATGGGCACTTACAGATGGCATTGATGGGCACTGACAGGTGATCAGTGTCCCCTCTGAGGAATGCCCATTACCAGCTCTCCTCTCTTCACGAGCTGTCAGAGGGAGGAAAGGACTGCCGATAACCAGCATTTCCTATTTACATGTCGTCAGCTATGATTGGACACAGCTGATCACATGATCACATGACAGTGCTGACGTCATCGGCTCTTTACAGTGATCGGTGATCTGCTGTGTCCCAGGGCGTGCATGTGCAGTTAGAGTGGGAGGACGTCATATGACATCCTCCCAGAACGAGAGAACCGACGCCCGCCCGTCATTACTTTATATGGCGGGTGGGAGGTGGTTAAAAAGTCATGTTGCTCTCAAGGGCATTGGCCATTTCCTTACATACAAGTCCTGTAAATAACACTGCTAAAAACTTTGAATAATCATTCTCTACCAGGGCAAATATGTGCCTGGGTCTGATCATCTGTGCTAAGCCACAAAAGCCGGGCGGGACTCCGTGGCAAAAAGGCATCTTTTGTTAAAGTGTTACTAAATCCCGGACCCTGCATTCACTATTTCTGGTCTCCCACAGTACACACAACATGCAAATGCAATTATTTTAGTAAATATAAACTGCTAAATACCTTTTTTCATCAGCAGTAAGGGCACTCTTGTGACTTCTATTAGTGTCTAGCAGAGCACTGGTTAAAGCTTGTAGAAGGAGTTTTCATTCTCCCCTATGAGGCTGCAGGACCCCTGACCTTCTGTCTGTTCAGTGCTGATTGGCCCTATGCTGATAACATGCACTCTCACAAGAACAAAAAAATTCTCTAGCAATACACACCAAACTGAGCATGTGCAGCTTGTCTCCAAGCCTCTGTTCTATCAGGAGTTATGTTGGGGACAGTAGAAGAAGGGGAAGATCAGAGAAGAGAGGATCAAACATCCTTTTTACACAGTGAATATATGCTTTACTGCATATACAGGCTGATTTTACTGTTGTGGGTTTAGTAACACTTTAAGTATTCTTGTTATATTTTCTAATATTATTATTTGTTATCTGTATCTGCCAGTTATACCTACAAATGTTTGTGTGATCTCCCTTTGCACATCTCGAATACAACTGCGAAAACGTAAACTGTCACGTAACTGTGATAAAACACAACTAGGAGTTGATCCTAATTACCTGTTAATTACCAGTTTCGTTATCTACTGGAGGTAATTCTTTTGAATATGGTGCAACCATTGTACCACTTTAAAAAGGTGGTGCTATTTAGAGATATCTGAATGTCACAAGTTTCAGAACAGCTACCAAAACTGGCAAAACTTTTTTTTTTGATCTGGCATGGGACTTTCTAAAGGGCTATACGATCACAAAGGTGCTTTATTGAATTCTTCCAAGTGCGTTTTTCAAGCACCATTCAATCTGTGGCTGAATAGCTGCCCCTGCCAGGACAATCACTAGAAGTGCAGGTACAGCACACAGACATTCAGGAGTTTTGTAACTGCTGAACTGGCTTCTTGAATAGAAATACAATGTTGCAATCAGCCTAGCATTTGGCTCACAGCTACAGCAGTCTTATTCACTAGAATAGGTTGTGTTCTGGATCAGTATTGCCTGCTGAATGTAATGGGGGAGGGGGTTACATTTACTGCACCGCAATATAAAACAACCTTGTCTAGCTGTGTTTGCAGTTTAAGGGGGGAGTGGGAGAGTAAAACCACAGCTCAATTGCCTACTTTAACCACCCTCCACCCCTACCCCCACGATCGCAAGTGTAAACTAAGGCAGGCCATATATGAGTCAAAAAACCTGAATGTTCTGTCAATCAAAAAATTAAAATGGCTCATACAATTGGGCCATCATTTGTTTATTTTCTCAAAGCAAAATCCAGAATGTTGGAACAGGCACTTTCGATTGCAAGATGAAAGTTGCGTATCGCAGCTTGCATACTAATGATGCGAAAAATGAACGACCAATAATTTTCATTCAGTTTTTGACTTGTCTATGGCCTGCTTAAGTCTTAGGCACCACATTTGCTGCACAGACTCCCTTACTAATTTTACCATTGTTGATCCTAAAGCTGGTCATATGTAGCACTACCCCCTTAAGGGTTGCTTAGTAATTTTTGGGTTCCCTGTCAATCTGGACCTCCTTTTGAAAGCCCAACTTCTGCTGACACCTCTGAACTCTTGGGACCACAGTAAACCACAACTGTAAAATGGACTCACACACAAGGTAGTATAATACAATATGAAGTTGAGATTAAATGTAACTTGGTCAGAAAGAACAGCATAACATGGGTATATGCAGCAAAGATAATCACTTTGGTCAGTTTTAAGTAAAATTAACAGCATTCAAAGTGAAATACCCATAACTGTTAGCAGGCCTGCTTTCAGAAATAATCCAATGCCTCCAATCCGATGAGACTGTTGAATCCCCAGTGAGCAAGAACAACTATCAAAACAGGTAAACTCACTGTGGGTCCTCAGTACTAGACGATGGGGATTAAATGTGAAGTGAAAAGATGTCAGGGCTCCAGGGTATGACCAGAGGTATGTGAACTGACGCAGGGAAACGCAGGCTTCAGATAAGTTATAAACAATAAAATTTATTAAAGACTAACAATACAAACATAACACAGTGCAAAACGAACCAAACCAAACCACCCACAGATAATACATACAATGCAAGCGTCGTCAGGCAGGCCGGGTCAATAACAATTGGGCAGGTAGGTACAGGGGGTCAGGCAGAGAATGGTCGGGGTCACAAGCCAGGGATAAAACAGGAGAAGTCAGCAGAGGTCCGGATCAGGCAGGGTCAGCAACGAATCAGACAGAGACAGGAACAGGAACAGGGATGCAGGAACAAGATACAGGGCCCAGGAAAAACACACACCAAGGCAAAGACTGCAGGTCTGGCCATCACTTAAATACACCTGCATAAGCAGTTTCAGGTGTTTGGCTGGCTGCAGGGTTGAGTCTCTGATTGCTGGGAGCACCCGCTGGCCAGCCCTGGTACTGCAGCCCACAAGGCAGGTGAGTCCCACCATTACTGGCAAGTCCATTCCTAACAAAAGAGCTCTCATTTACAATTGATTAATGTCCCTTTAAGAATACCACAGAGTCTTCTGCGCACTTGTTGGGGCCCAGTTGATATGAAATTGAATTTAGGTGTAGGTTAACAGTTCTTTAAAATGGTAACACAGAAAGTAATGAGGAAAATGGGAAGGATTTAAAACTTTTCCTTTTGCTGGTAGTGAATTAGTGCAGGGTCCCCTTTAAGGCACTAGATCAAAGGCAGACTTGAAATAGTGGAGGGTAACAATTTTCAACGTTTCTATGGGAAAGGACAACTCTCTCTCTGGATGTCAAAGGCCAAAGGCAGCAGTAGTAGTAATCCTGCTCTGCTGGAAAAGGGGACTTGTTGCTTCAGTTGGCAATGTTGTATTCGGACCTGCAACTGTATGTCCTGCGTTCAGATTGGATGATGAGACTGCAATGCAGATGTATGCCAACAGTGGCGGCTGGGAGAACTAGGCCGCAACCTGGGGCAGCTGTATGTAATGTTCACAACTATGTGCAGGTAGATAGCTGAGTGTTCACTTAGTGGATACATGGGACTCTCTCACCCAATCAATGTGGTCTGGCAGATCGTAGTGGTCGTCTCTTCCGGCAGATGGGGACCCCACACAGATTCTCTGGTTACGATTCGGTGTCCTGTCTAGTCTCCTGCTAACACATTGACTCACTGGGCAGCGCGGCAGGACAGGCGATCAGTAGGCTCTTTCTGCTCCTTCTACCTCTCCAACTCTGGCTCTGCAGCCTAGTTCAGCACTTCAGCCATCAGCACACTTCCTCCTCTCCCAATCTCTCCCCTCACTCTCCTGGCCCAGGCTTTGATATTTATATGCCCCCACCCTCATGCTGCCTCCCCTGCGAAATGCAGCCCCTGGGCACCCTGCTCACCATTCATTTCCTGCTGTTCAGCATACGAGCTCCATAGGGCTGTTCTGTCAAATGTGAATGACCCTGAATGGCAGGCCACCAATATCTAATTTCCAGTTTAAAGTACTGCATCTATCACCATTTCAATGGGTTACACATAAGTGGATCGAAGCAGGGACCAGCTGAATTTTGACCCATCTATGGCCATTCCCATTAGAACAGTGCTAATCAGTATATTCTGGCAGTGGAGGTGTCCCACAGTCAGAATACAAAAGTGCAATGGGAAGGATTTCCCAATCCACTTCAAATGTGTGGATGTGGTAATTATTGTTTTGTTTTTTTTTGATCAGCCTGCTGGCTGGTCAAAAAAACCAAACAATCCATCTATGACCACCTTGTGTCTTAGATCCTAGCTAGGACAGAGTACAACCTCTTAGATAAAAAATGGCCTTGGACAATCTCTTTTGTAAAGCTCTGTCATGCTGTACTGTACATGTGTTTAAATAGCTTATTAAGCTGTTGCTGTGGCCTCCAGAGTACTATTATGCAGAAGCTTTTGGGAGAGATTTGTCCTGACGTAAACATTGAGTCTAGATAAATGGTGATGATAGGTCTGAGAGGAAAGGGATTACACGGATGTCCCACTGCATGCTGGGAGCCTGGGGTCTACTATTGATGTCTTTTTCCATCCAGCATTTACATCTGGCGGTACCTACAAAGCAGAGGAGGCATAAGAATAAAATCTTAACAACCCTGGAATTCATTCAACGACACATAAAGAATTAATGATAGCACGCCTTCAAAACCTTTCTTCATAAACTTGAAAATTAACAAGTGACTAAGCTTGTAAAGTTTATATGTTCCATGATCCGTGAACACACATCATAGGGCAGGTTCAAGGCTATAATGGAAGGCAATCTATTTGTTATATGGTTTAATATCATATGCTTGCCATTGCGTTGGCTGTCATTCTCTTTATGAGTGCCTCTACACAATAAAGAATACCTTTCAGTAAGTTTACATGAATACATTCCTGATATAATATACAACAGTAACATCATTTATTTTTTCTGAAGCTCTACCTTTTAGTCCTCATGCACACTGGGCATTTAACCCTGGCATTTTAGGTGTGGGTGGAAGGCACAGGTGCACCATCCAGCCCTGCTGATGGCCGCCTGTAAACCTGACAACTGCTGCGGCTAGACAGGGCAGGAAAGTGCTCCAAGTGATACTAATATTTTGGGCAATAAGATCCCAGGGACGAATGCTGTTCTGGGTATTTGTGCATGAGACCTGTCAGGGATCCCGGTCTTCACCGCGGTGCACGATTCTGCACATGTGCAGATCGCCCAGGCACATCAGCGTGCGGGCATTGGGACCTGGGCGTCCGCGGCGGCAATTACGGCCGCGCATGCGCACTCGCGCACGCACGCCTGGCACCAATGACGGTGCAGGGCACGTTATTTAAACTGGCCAGGCAATGTCTTCATTGCCGCAAGGTCTTTTTCCTGTAAGTGCGTTCCTTGTTGCCAACCCTGCCTGTTCTGATCTATGCTGACCTTCTCCTGCTCTGCCCCCTGGCTCGTCCCTGACCATTCCTCTGCCTGACGTTACTATTATTTGGACTCTCTGTTACTGAACCCGGCGTGTGACCTGACTACTCTTTGTCTGCTGCTTGGTACTGCACCTGTCCCCACTGTTACCGACCCAGCTAGTCTAACCACACTCACTCCTGGCAGTCATCCATCCATCCCGCTCGGACCTGGACCTGTCAACCCCTTCACAGCAGGCTCATCTCGGGCACATACCCTCAGTGGGACCCCTCTACCATAGTTGGGTGCACCCAGGGGTCGCGACCTGGTTCCAGTCTTGCACCAAGTCCATCCCCACCATCAGGGGCTCTGGTGAAAAGGCAGACTGGGACTTAGACTCCGCGTCCTGGGGAATCCCGTTCTGTGGACCACTAGAGATCCCGTTGGGTGGAGCCTGACAAGACCTTACCATTAAAAAGCTGTTCTTGAGCTCCAATCCAAAGACTTTGCCTGGGTTGAGATAACTGTCAAGGCTGAGATGATTTATTCAGTCTGCTGCAGGCAGGAGAAAGCATTTTCTCAGTCTCCTCTACCCCAGTGCTTATTTAGACTCTACAGTGTAACTTTTAGCAAGTCAGAAAGTAAGAGGCTACATCAGGGGCTGATCCATATCAGACATTTATGAACACAGTAAAGAAATCCACAGGCACAAGGATTTACATGATTGTGTGTTCTCTGAGCCAACATCTCAGTCCGGGAAGTAGACACTGACCCAAGACGATGGCTGAATAAAGATGGCTCCGTACTTCTGGAGAGGAAAAACACATGCAGGTGTTGTCAGGGAGAGTACTGTGAGATGTAATAAATACCTGTAAGTGTTGTTGTACACAATACGTAGCAGGTATGCATATGAAATAAAAAATGTTATATCTGATGCCAAGTACACTTTACATTCCAACTGGCCAGTGTGAGTGTAACAAGATCTTGAACATATTTTGCTATTATAAGCACTATATTGCAAAAAATATTGGGCCACCCCTCCAAATCATTGGATCCAGGTGTTCCAATCACCTCCATGGCCACAGGTGTATAAAATCAAGCACCTAGGCATGCAGACTACTTCCACAAACATTTGTGAAAGAATGGGCCGCTCTCAGGAGCTCAGTGAATTCAAGCATGGTACCGTGATAGGTTGCCACCTGTGCAATATGTCCATCCGTGAAATTTCCTTTTTACTAAATATTCCACGGTCAACTGTTAGTGGTATTATAACAAAGTGGAAGAAACTGGGAACAACAGCAACTCAACAGACACAAAGTGGTAGGCCACATAAACTGATAGAGCAGGGTTAGCGCATGATGAAGCACACAGTGCTTAAGTCGCCAACTGTCTACACAGTCAATATTCAGATTAGCACAACAACAGTGCATAGAGAGCTTCATGGAATGGGTTTCCATGGCCAAGCAGCTGCATCCAAGCCTTCCATCACCAAGTGCAATGCAAAATGTCGGATGCAGTGGTGTAAAGCACGCCGCCAGTGGACTCTAGAGCAGTGGAGATGTGTTCTCTGAAATGACAAATCATGCTACTCTGTCTGGAAATCAAATGGATTTGTTTGGGTTTGGCGGTTGTCAGGAGAATGGTACTTTCCTGACTGCATTGTGCCAAGTGTAAAGTTTGGTGGAG
This sequence comes from Staurois parvus, assembly GCF_062004578.1. Taxonomy (NCBI): domain Eukaryota; kingdom Metazoa; phylum Chordata; class Amphibia; order Anura; family Ranidae; genus Staurois; species Staurois parvus. The sequence continues at coordinate 23,261,852 of NW_028317950.1, forward strand.
GGGGATTATGGTGTGTGGTTGTTTTTCAGGGGTTGGGCTTGGCCCCTTAGTTCCAGTGAAAGGAACTCTTAAGGCGTCAGCATACCAAGACATTTTGGACAATTTCATGCTCCCAGCTTTGTGGGAACAGTTTGGAGATGGCCTCTTCCTGTTCCAACATGACTGCACTCCAGTGCACAAAGCAAGGTCCATAAAGACATGGATGAGCGAGTTTGGGGTGGGGGAACTTGACTGGCCTGCACAGAGTCCTGACCTCAACCCGATAGAACACCTTTGGGCTGAATTACATTGGAGACTGCGACCCAGGCCTTCTTGTCCGACATCAGTGCCTGACCTCACAAATGCGCTTCTGAATGGTCAAACATTCACATAGACACACTCCTAAACCTTGTGGACAGCCTTCCCAGAAGAGTTGAAGCTGTTATAGCTGCAAAGGGTGGGTCAACTCAATATTGGACTAAGACTGGAATGCCATTAAAATTCATATCTGTGTAAAGGCAGGCATCCAAATACTTTTGGCAATATACTGTACCTGTCTTATATTCTTTTTGGCTCAATAAAATGTACTAGGTCTTATTTACAGGGTAGGTCTTATTTTTTAAATGTACAGGTGTGGACAGGGAGTGCAGAGGTGAGCTGCAGGCAGTTGTGGATGAGGGTTACTATAGAGAGGTCCAGCTGATGACAGTTGTGAGCTGCAGTCAGTTGTTGCAGAGGTGAATTGACAGGTGAGTTTCAAACAGGGTGCAGAGATGAGACACAGACAGGGTGCAGGGGTGAGTTGCGGACAGGGGATGCAGAGGTGAGCTTTGGCTGGGGTGTGCAGAGGCAAGCTGTGGACAGGGGGTGCAGAGCTGAGCTGTGGCTGGGGGGGTGCAGAGGTGGGTTGCAACTCAGCTCACCTCTGCACCCCCCCAGCCGTAGCTCACCTATGCACCCTGTCTGCAACTCACCTGTAAATATACCTCTGCAACACCTGACTGCAGCTCACCTTTGCACATTTTCCTATCTCCTCCACTGCCCTCATATGGTTAGCTAGCTTTACAAAACACAGCTGTCAGCAGCCGGCCCCTCTCTATAGTAACTCCCGTTTTAGGTCCTATCTTTCCACACAGTGCATCAAGCGCACGTACTCACTGCTCCGCCTCTTCTCCACTGGCCGGTGATCACCCCTGGGGCATCAGCTTCCATGCATTGCTGAAGGACGAGATGCCCCACCCCTAAACTCTACACTGCACCCACAGATATCTGTTCCTTCCCTGTCCCACACCGAGTACAGAGTTGGGGGGTTCTGTGGGAGCGGATGGTGCGGTCGCTTACAAGAGAGACTGTCACTTGCAAACACAAAAGCCGCGCTTCTTTGTTTATAAGAGACCGTAGATATTGGTGTGCACAGGGCCAGTGCCGGAGGTGGCAGAACGGCATTCCACCACGTTCTGGCTGAGAAAAAACCCTGATCACAATTAGGTCTTATTTTCAGGGTAGGTCTTATTCTTTAGCAATTCCCAAAAATAGTACTAGGTCTGATTTTTGGGGTAGGTCTTATTTTTGGGGTAGTGTATGTATATCATATTATTATGCATTTTGCCAGGTCATTCTGCTGAACTTTTGGGAATACACAAGACTATCCCAGATTTTTACAAACAGAGCATACAATAACTCATGTCTTTACCACAGTCCTAAAGGCGCACACTGGGCCAGATATTTGAATAAGCACGGCTGGATTTCTGCATTGCCACATAGGTTATGGTTTTGGGCTCTGGTTCCCAAACTGTGGCTTGGGGGTTGTTTGTAGTCCTTTGGTACTTTTTGTGTGGCACTTGCTGCCTTGCATACTCTAATCTTCGTTTCCCTGCAGCCCTGTTATAGCAGTGAACTCTAGCAGTGTCATGCAATGTTTAACCAGTCTGTCTCCTGAAGCATGTCCTCAGGCCTCAACAACTCCTAATATCAGCAGTCTCTGACCATCTCTTGTATTATGCCCACAATCTATGACCATGTTTTAGTGTGTCTACTGTCACTGAAATATGTGTGGCCCTTTGGTGATGTCAGGGGCCATACATGAGGCCCCCCCAAACCAAGAAAGTTAACCACACACAGCCACCAACATGTCATATCCTGACTGTTGTTAACACCCTTGTGTAGAAAAAGGGCTTGTGGAATGATGTACTGGGTCTGTGCACCAAAAATATAAAAGAGGCCAGCCCCTGCAAAATTTAAAATGATCCCTTGCAGTGAGGCTGCGCACCCCCCCCCCCCCTCATGCTCCAGCATTGTTCTTTGGCATCAACATGTCCAATACAGGGCTATGGACTCTGCATTGATTTTTATGATATCAAAATTCTAGACCACTAGAGCGTGGGGGAGAAGAGGCTGTGGAGACCATTCTAGCTTCGGGGAGAAGCAGCGGATCAGGTAAGTAGATCTTTTTTTGTTCTCCTATGCCTAAACAAGCAATTACCCTTGCAGTGTAAGCCCAACTTCTAGATGTTAGCAACCCCTCCCACCCCCTCTAACTAACCTCTGGTATGGAAAAAATATCTAACTGCCCATTTTACTTACCAGAAGCCACAGTCACATGATGTCCCTTCTCTCTTCTTCAGTTTACTTCCTCAGGTGTCCACATGACGGCCTGCTTGATCTGAATACCTCCTATTGGTGGAGGTGACATGTCCAGCTGCTGGGTCCACTCTCATAGGCTCCAGGGAACTCACAGGTGCTGTGAGGGGACCAGAGTCCAAGCAGATAATGAGCGGGGGAAAATGTCTGGTACCCCTGGAAGGAAATTAGTTTTGCTCATAGAGGAAACTGTGACTTTGATCCATTACACTGCAGAATGGCTTAGGAAGAGATGTTTGCAATCAAGAGGAGTAAGGTCATTGATGGACAATACACTGTTTACACTTCATATTTGCCCAGAGTTGGGCTTGAACTTAGCACAGCATGACATGTTATAGATCTTGATGGTTCTACCAAATATTCAAATGAGAAGATTCAAGTCTGAGGTTGGGAACGGCAGTTGAACATACAACGAAGATGGTCCTAAGACATGGTATTGTGATGGAGAGAATAGAAAATTTCTCTTTCATCACCAGCATGCCTTGTGTGGATGTGATGTCTTGTCCCAGCAGTATGATACTAAAACTGGGTATAGACTAGTAGATTTTTGAATGTTCATATAACTATTCATACAAGCATGAAAATTCCCACTACATTTGATGGATTGAAAGTGCAGCAGTACCCTCTTAGGAGTCGCTAGAGATTTGGGTCCTCCTATAGTCCTGCACAGCCAGGCAACATGCATCTTCACAAAGACTTGCATCCAGAGTCAGAAATCAGTCCTTGAGCTTTGGTTTTGTTATTTTATTTAGGGAATTCGAATTGAGATAGTGTTAGGGGTGTGCAGGATGCCCAAGGGAAACTGATGAACTGAGGACAACTTCCTGGAACTATTCACAAGCCTTCACTGCAACACAGTCTCTGTTGGAGAGCTACCCAGCATCTCCCAATGTACCACCCCAGACCCTAGATGAACTCCTATTCTTCACCCAGCAATCTGGGGGTATCCCTGAACAGGGGATCTTGTTCCTGTCACGTTAAGAGATGGAAAGTCACTCGCAGGTGGTGAATCTGGTTTTCCACCTGCGTGCTCTTTCCCTATCCGCCCAGGGAGTGCAAGGGTACTCACTCAGATTCTCTCTTGTACGGCTGGTGGGTTGGTGGCTGCTACCAGGCCTATCAGCTGGGCCGCACCTTCCTTGCCATACAGGTGATCCTCGCTCCAGGGGCCAGTGAAACTCTGAGCTTTCTTCCTTTCTAGCTCGAGGCCTGCAGGTAGGCCTCATTCCACTGGGCCTCCTCACAGCCTCCTGCCTTCAGCCTCACATCTTCCTCACAGTCTTCCACCCTAACTCTCCTTCCTGCAACTGAACAGGCTCCAACACTTTTAAGGGTGTCCTGGCCTCTTGTTGGGGATTGGTGAAGATCCCTCCAGAGTGCAAGCCAGCTACTCCAAGGATCCACCTACTGCCTCTCAGCCTTCTCCCAAAGCTTCAGAGCAGGGGGGAATTCCAGAAGGGCTGGCCTGCACAGCCTCTCAGCTTCTGACCACAATTTGACCTTTACACCCAGGCTGCTACTCAGCCCTCACTATCAATCAGGACTCTAGCTCCCCCTAGCTAACTAGGAGGGTGCTACAAAAGTAGTCCAAAAATATGTTTGCTTTCAACAGTTTTGGAAAGAATTGACTTTACTAAGCAGAAAAGAGAGAAAAAAATTCCATCTTGCGCCTTCAAAATTTCTAGTCACTGCAATTGAAAACAAATGTCAATTTCACCAAACTAACAATTACAAAATCAAATGAACGTTCTTAAAACAAAAGATTTTGACTTAAATGCTACTAGTGTCTACCCAGCTTTAGGCTAACTAGCTAATTGAAATAGGGGAGAAGGGAGTCATAGGATAGCTGGAGTTGGGGTGCAGGAAGCATAAATCTCTCCGGGTTATTACATCAGCTAGCAAACATTACTTTCTCAGTCAGGATGTAAAAACAAACCAAGAATGCTCATTGGTTGCTTCAGTGGAAGATGGAACTTGTAGTTTACTCAGATCTCTGTGAATATATGATGTGGCTGTCTGGTTGAAACCACACATAGCCACACAAAATTCAAAACTGACAACTGCTGTTGGGGTTGGTTTGGGGCTGGGGGAGCTGTCCTGGTACTATGATATTCCCTATATAAAGGTAAACCTGTAGCATGCTCTAAAAGGTAGAGCTAGCCTTTACCTCCTTTCCACATGTGCAGGAATTACGTCATTCTGAGCCAACCAATCAAGGTGGTTGAAAATGCAGAACATGGAAGAAGACTGGACACAGATTATGTAGTTCTGCAAAGCAGGAAACAGAGACTGCAGATTTCATGAGCAAACATGGCGTCCCTGTGGGAAATGTAAAATTTGACAGTTTAAACTGAAATAGAAGATGAGAGGAAAACGTCCAGGTGAGACACCTCTGCACATGACAAACCATCTAATAGGGAATGTCCCCTGAACTTGGAAAGATTTTCTGTCAGTTCCTGTTGTATAGAAAGTAAAGGGAAATAAAAAAAAGGGAGACTCAAAAATAACGGCAGGCTGTTCATCTTGTGTCCTATAATGTACAATAATAAAATTAATTTGTTGCTTCTAGTAGGAAATGGTGACGTATTTTGAAACTAATGGGTTATGTTGCTATCTTCAGATGATTGGACACTGGCAACCAAAGCTGTTTGCCCCGAACCATACCAGGCCACTTGCCCTTAACATGGGGGGTGGTTTGTTTATGAGGACAAGAGCCTCTTCCCCACAACTCTGGGCAGTTGTTGTGGGGGTGCAGGGGGTGACTTATCTGAACCTGGAAGCCCTTTTTAACAAGGGTGCCCCACAGATCCCAGCCCTCCTTCCATGTGAATGAGTATGGAGTTCATAGGTACCTCTACTCAGTCACCAAAAAAAATGTCAAAAGTAAATAGAAACCCAGAGACAGTTTTTGACAAGTCCTTTATTTAAAAAAAATAAAGAAATAAATGTACAATGAAGTAGATCCAATGCCAATCATGAAGGAAAAAAAAAACAAAAAAAAAAACACCACCCTGCCGAACAAGGACGACTTGTCAAAAACTGTCTCTGAGTGCAGGTAGCAAGGTAATAATTCGCTCTTTACAAATTCTTATAGTGACTGTGACTGAATATTTTGATGGGTGAATCCCTCCTGTGGAGCTATTGTGTTCTCCCGGTGGAGGAGAGCAGGGAGCTGGCCCTGCCAGGAGAACACAGTGATTATTGCTAGTGGCTATAGCTGCTGGCAACAATCGTGTGATAAAAATCCAACATGGTGATTGGACCCAAGTCAATTGATGGATCAACTTGGGTACAATCAATCTGCCCATAGATGGATTGAATGTCAGCCAGTCCCTGGCTGAACCAGCCGAGATTTGACCTATGAGCGAATTAGGGAAACTATTCAAGACAGTATAACCATACAGGTTATGATGATAATGGATTATGGGATTCAAAAACCCCTTCAACCAAGTAAATGTGTGTAGCATAGTAAAGCCTTCTTAGAACAGAAGGTATTCACATGTCGCATTCCATCACTTATCCCAAAAATGAGAGGATTATTTCTAATTTCAGTATAGTGTGTGTGGAGCGAAGCTAATAATTGCTTTATGCCCCATCAGTTAGATGCACATCTGGTGTATAGTGCAAATACAGTCTAATATGGAGCCATTTATTCCAAACAACATACAGCTGTTTCAAGCAGATTCTATGACTGACCTACCATCTGTCCTCCTTTGCAGAAAACGAGATCAGACCAGGCTACATTTTTCCAATCTTCAACTGTGCAGTCTTGGTGAGCCTGTGCGTTACTTAAACCTCAGCTTTCTCTTCTTGGCTGACTGGAGTGGAACTCAACATCGTCTTTTGCTCGTCATCGGGCTCAAGATTAGAAGTACTGTGCATTCTGAGAAGCTTTCCTGCTCTCCACAGTTGTTATCATACCCTTTCTGTCTTTTCAAAGCAATCTGGCCAAATCACATTTTTCCCATTCTGGTTGGATGTGAACATTAAAGTGGAACTAAACCCTCCTCTCCTTTACAGCTAAGAAAGCTGCCATCTTGGCCTCTGTTGATCTGAAGTGGCCATGGTGCTGCACATGTGATCAGTTATGAACACCAGCCATTTGAGGGTTTGACAGTCTGGTTGAGAGTACAAGCAACTGTGACAGTAAGCATTTATGGCATGCATTGAATTTAACTGAACTGGAAAACCATAAAATCTTTGAGTTCAATACCTCTTTAACTAAAGTTCCTTACCTGTATCTGCATGACTTTATGTATTGAGCTGCTGTCAAATGGTTGGCTGATTAGATGTTTGCATGAAAAAAAGGTGTATGGGTGTTCCTAATAAACTGCTCAGTGAGTGTACTGTATAACTTGGGTTGCATTGGCTTTTATGTCACTGAGCAGAGTTATTACTGGTCACCAATGAGCTCTATGTAATTGCCAAAACTACAGAACCTGATTACAATTACTACAAGGCACTAAGATTTGTACACAGTATGGCTGAGGACATTGCAATAATAATAATAAATAGAGAAGAGTTAAAACTTTGCTTACTATGTATACATATGTCTTCTGTACCAATATCAGGATGTGTAATGCCTTTATCACCACAGGAACTCTGCTGTATTGCAAAAATAAAACATTCTCCGCACCTAGGCTGTAATTTTATCTCTCTATAATTACAGAACTCCTTGGTGACTTATTATGTCATATTCTACTTATTTACAGTACTGGATTTGTTATCATTGTAAAAACATACAGCAGTAAGTACATAATTCTCATGATCGAGTTCTCTCTGTGATTGTAGCCATTGTTTTCAGTCGCATGACTTCTGCAATAGTTAAAAGAATCACAGCAGAAATTCTTGGATTCTGGTGGAGATAAAACTGGACACAGACCAGGTGACTATCTGGCAGAATGGAGGGCAAACCTGTGCTTTGATCATGCAGCATAAGGCCTCATTCACACACTCGTACTTATCTGTAAACCCATGTGAAGGCCATCTTTGCACGCACGGGACGCACAGGCGTTCTGTACATCTGCATGCAGGCAGTTTATGTCATGTCTGTTGGGACGCAGTACCTGCATAGATATAGCTGCTAGTCCTAGTTTGGCAGCCATGTGGACGTGAGTGCGTGTCCTTGAATGCACAAGGACATTGCTGTGTGGGCCAAGACTACCCTTTGCATGGGTTTACAAATAGGTACACCATGTAAATGAGGCCGGAAGCAGCAGGTTTACTTTATTCAATAATCAGTAAATAATAGTGCAGCGCTGAATACTAAATCAATATAAAATCAAAGTAATTAAAATCCATAGATAAACATACTTTAGTAAAAAAACAGGTGTATCAATAATTAGTGCTCACACATATAATCAAAAAATATTAACCCCAACACTAGGATCATATTAAGTGAATAACATAGTTCGTGCATGTGTATAAAACACTCTGTGAAATAATTCAATGTATATATATATATATATATATATATATATATATATATATATATACATATATATACACACACACACACACATATATACATATCCACTGCAAACAAAATCCACACAATGTCCCAGTAATGTAAATATAAATATAAATCCGTGCTCCACAGCAATAACTCGCGTGTAAATAATGAGTGTGAATCCAGTGCCCACAACTCGTGAATCCAAAACCTTCCAAAGTGGCCCCTCACCTCCCAATAGTGACCACAAAGGCCAGCTCGCTTTTGGGTAAGTAACTCTTTCCCAGGAACAATCTCGTCACCACCAGATGGACCCTCCTGGATATCCACAGGCCTTTATCCTCCTCAGTACTCCACTCCCCTGGTACTTGTATCAGTAGTTCACCCACACAGGATCATGATAAAAACAGATAGAGATCCTCCATAGTGTAAATCAGTATTTATTGAATAGATAAATCAAAGAAATCTTACTCACATGTCCCACAGCAACATCAGGCATTTACCCATATTATGGGTGTATGTGCATGGTTCCGGGTGTATAAAGATGGCCCCCACGCCGGAAATGACGTCACCGCATACTGGAAGTCCTGTCACCGCGTACCGACGCGTTGCATCACAATAATCACGTGACTTCTTCTTCTTACTATATATATATATATATATATATATATATATATATATACTGCACACACTCACCTGTCTTTTGAGCCCCATCCTCAATATTTAGCCTTGGAGACCAAAGAAAATGCCCATCACTTATATACAAGAGCAAGTGACTCACTCCATGTGCTGGAGCTTTGTAACTGGCCCAGGGCTTCAAATAGAAGCAGAAACAGTTCTCAGCCCTGGTTAAGCTCCAACTTGAGCAACTCAGCTTACACAGGACTGTCTTTCTTCTTTCTTGGTGGTTGAATGTAGTGAGGGTAAGAACTACTGAAAGGACAGCATCAAAGTGAACTGGTTACTTTGCCCTGGGTGAGCATATCACAGGTTTACTTAGACAATGTAGTAAAGTGAGTGTCACAAACGCGTTTCAGCTTATTGCACAATAGAAACCCATTACAAATGTAGCGATACCCTTGTATTGTGGTTATCCCTAAGCTTCCCCCACACAGGAAGACAACTGGTATTTTCACACAGACTTGCATCCAGAGACAGTGACCAATCCATGAACTTGGTTTTGTTGTTTTATTAGTGGAATTCAACTTGAATAGGGAAATAGGGATAATGGGATGCCCACTTTGACTTGAAATAATGGAAGGGGGATGCTTCCCTCCTATGTACAAAGCAGATCCTGGACTGTTCTTTTCCTGAAAGCTGTCAGTCATTGCAGATCAGTAGCAGCTGACCCTTATGGGCAAGGAACTAGCAGCCCCTCAAAAATTGCTTTACTTCTTGTAGCTACATCCAGACGTCTTCAATCCCCCTATGGAGCTGCTCCCAGCAGCCTGGCCTGCAGAAACTACCAATCCTCCTGGATCAAGGATTAAAGCATTTAGCTCAATGCTGTCCTTGGAAAGCTTGCTACGGGTGGCAGTCTTTTCCCTTGTAGATCCCAAAGTATGCTGCTGTCGCCACACTTTCCGCTTTGCTTCCTGCTGCTCCAAGCCTGATCCCGTCTGCACCTTCATGCAGAAAGTATCCTCCTGAGCCAGCCCGAGCTCAACCTATAGGCCGCCCCCCCTCCCCAGACCTAGGGGACCACCCCGACAGTCCCCTCAGCACTCCATCTTCCACCCGTCTCCACTGTCAGCTTGACTCTCCCATATTTATAGGCCAGTCCACTGGTCTATGAGGCCTCCAAACCTGGGATTGGCCAGACCCTCCATGAATATGCAGAGTACGCCCCCACCCCTCCTTCTTTCCAACTTCTAGAAGGTTCTGTGGTCCTCCAGAGTCAGGAGGAGGCGATAGAGCCACAACTTGTAGAGTCGTCTGGCTCATCTGCAATAACCCAACCTTAATCACATGACCCACACAACTACCATGAGTCATGCACAATGATTTTACCTATAATACACTACACCATTCTAGTAGCACACTAGAGGGTGCTACATAAATGAAGTACATAGCCTGCCATTTCTGACCTTTCAATCTGAAAATATCTCTTGCCAGACAGTTCTGTGCCAATTGATCATTTCGCTGTGGGAGACCAGAAACAAGCATGCAGGAGTTCTGACTTCGCTTCCTACTGATCTGTTCACTTTAGCTGGCTACACACATAGCAGTAAAACAAGGCAGTTGAGCTTCATACGCCAACCTACTGGCCACCTAAAGAAGGGTTTGCTGCCACTATGCCTGTACACATGCTGCGGCCACAAGGTTCATGGCTGTGGCAAAAATTACACTGCATGCTGAACCCGGTCCATTTAACTGTATGGGGTCACATCGCATCCACCCTGCAATACACACAGTTCAGTCTTTTTGGGTTTAAAACAAGCTAGGAGGAGGTGGCATATTTTCTTCTTACCGCCTGTCCACTGTGGAGTGCTTTTCAGAGGGACGGGAGGGGCTGTCATGCATCAGAATGATCCCTTAATCATTGGGATTGCCCCTTTTCTCTATGGTCTGTCAATCAATGAGCCGTAGGTAAGGATACATAGTCATTGATTTACTTTGTTCTCGATAGAACATGAAAGGATTAGAGACTCTGTCAATTTTTATTGCTGGGTCCCTTTTGGGGAGATTCACCCTATCGACAGAAAGGGCCCACTCTAACTGTTGTGGTGCGTTAACACACATTAATGCAGGTTGTCATCCATGTTGCATTTAGGCAGCTCATTTATGTTCAAAAGGCTGTCAATGCATTGCAGGTTCTGACAGACCCGTGTACTATTATTCCCAATGCAGCACACCACAACACAAGGATGGTCACAGTGTGCTACTGTATGTAGGGGCTTTGGGGTACCGTTCTATGTGTTAAAGTAAGGTGGTAAAACAGGCATTTGACTTGGCTGCCACAACACAAAATGCCAAAGTGATGGAACCTCTTTAGAATCTTACCCCACTTTAATAAAGTGAAAAAGGGCTACAACTTCTGACAATCGTTTTACTGGTGTTTGTGCCTTCTGATCCAGGCAACAAATTTACTGTCCATTATTTTTTTACAGATGTCACAGGCACCGGAAGCAAAGGGAAAATCACACCAATGAAAGCTTAGGCTGGCCATAGCCAGTTCAGCAGGAATCGGCCGAGATTCGAACCATGCGTGGGCAGGCTGAATGTACCCAGTTGATCGATTGATCAACTTGGGTACAGCCAGCCTGCCGGATTCACTTGTGATTATCGCTAGCAGCTGCTATAGACGCTAGCAATAATCACTGTTTTCTCCCAGCAGGGATGGCTTCCCCCCCCTGCTGGGATTAGACAATTGCTTGGCAAGAGGGATTCCCCTGTCAGCACAGTTTGTGTTGATGGGGGAACTGTGCACATTTCGTTCCTGCAATTCGTGGTTGCAGGAAAGAAATTTTCATTGTCTATAGCCTGCCTTAGGCAAAAAAAAACTGACAAAATCTTAAACTCTTCACAAAAGAATTGGCTGGGATTCCCTTTTAAAGGAAACTTGCAAATACTGATCTCTCCTTCTGAAAATGCTAGGTGCCTGGCTCTTATGCTAAATCAAAAAATTCTGACCATACAATCAATTGCTGTATAGTCCCGTATTCAACTGTCACAGTACCAGTACTTTCACTGTCAGATAAAATCCCAGGTTTAAATTAGACTTAAAGTCCATACCTAAAAAAAAGGCTTTAATATCTTCATTTCATTTGAAATTTTATATTATATTTTGTTACACCCAGAGGTAGATGTTCACTTGCTTTCATTCCATGTTCATTTTAGCCCTGAATATGTAGATAGCCTTATAAACACTTTGGGGGGATTTTATAGAAATAAAGAAAAACATCTTAACAATGCAGATCTATTCATCTTATGAAACTGCATGTACATTCTGTGTGAATAGGGCAACTGATGTTAATAGGCAGTTTTCTCTCTAGATTGATATTCTTCATACAGAATCCAATAAGGAAAATACTGTATAATAGCCACTAGATGGAGATGTTGATCATTATTTACTATGGTTGTCAGCTCCATCTAGTGGCTATAATGCAGTATTTTCCTGATTCACTCTATTCTGTATGAAGAATAACATTCAACCCGGGAAGAAAAAGCCTAATAAAGTTTGTTTTGCCCCCATTTAGACAGAATAAATGTACAGCTAGTTTCACAGGATGAATAGCTCTGCATCTTTTGCAGGGAAAACCACCCCTATGTGAGCAAGCCCCACTGCTGATTTTCAGTTCATTTGCCTGGGTAAATTACTATTATGGTGTGTAATGATTCCGAGGTAGCCCAGTGTTGTATGTGATTGATTGTATTACAACTCTGGCACATTTTCCTGTACTGGTACCTCACTGGTATTTTCAAAATATTTAACAAAAACTATTGAAACAGCAATATTTTATTGCAAAAAAGAATTGCGACTTTTTATATGCAGTTCTTTAGCAAACTAATAGTCATCCAAGTAGTCATTTTTGATATACGGGTCTCTAGCAAAATAAGTGTTTGGACTTGAAGGCGATTCTGTTCAGCCATCTTTATGTTCCAGACACCCCCTACAGGAAAGCTATGTCAACTACTGCACTTCCTGTGTCTTCCCTACAGATGAGCAATACAGCCTAGTCTGACACCTGCCCCTGACTGGACAGTGAAGGAACAGCACCCCTCCAACGAGGTCATCCTCTTCTCTCTTCCTCACAGGTCTACATGGTCTACTTTGCAATGTAGCAGTCTCCGATTGGCTCCTGGAATGGCCCTTCCACTTCACAGAGGAGGCCAAGATCAATACAGATTTGGGTGCATTAGCCAGCTGTATGTAAACTTGCACAAAGACTTTATATAAATCCACAACTGGGTTAAATGTGACAAGTCAGTAAATGAAAGCAGCGTTAATATACAGTTGTGTTCAAAATAATAGCAGTGTGTTGAAAAAAGTGAATAAAGCTCAAAATCCTTCTAATAGCTTTTATTTCCATACACACAAATGCATTGGGAACACTACACATTCTATTCCAAATCAAAACATGAAGAAAAATATATCAAATTTGTGTTGTTCCTTTAAAAAAATTGAAAAGTGATTAAACTGTTCAAAAAAATAGCAGTGTTTGTATTCTTCTTTACAAACTCAAACATTCACTATATAAACTGAAAAATGTTTGAAGATTTTGCTTTCCTTTGAATCACTTAATGAATATTTAGTTGTATAAGCACTGTTTCTGAGAACTGCTGTACATCTGTGTTGCATGGAGTCAACCAACTTCTGGCACCTGTGAACAGGTATTCCAGCCCAGGATGATTGGACTACATTCCACAGTTCTTCTCTATTTCTTGGTTTTGCCTCAGAAACTGCATTTTTGATGTCACCCCACAAGTTTTCTATTGGATTAAGATCCGGGGATTGGGCTGGCCACTCCATAACGTCAATCTTGTTGGTGTGGAACCAAGATGTTGCACGTTTACTGGTGTTTTTGGGGTTGTTGTCTTGTTGGAACACCCATTTCAAGGGCATTTCCTCTTCAGCATAAGGCAGCATGACCTCTTCAAGTATTCTGATGTATTCAAACTGATCCATGATCCCTGGTATGTGATAAATAGGCCCAATACCGTAGTATGAGAAACATCCCCATATCATGATGCTTGCGCAACCATGCTTCACTGTCTTCACAGTGTACTGTGGCTTGAATTCAGTGTTTGGGGGTCGTCTGACAAACTGTCTCCGGCCACTAGACCCAAAAATAACAATCTTACTTTCATCAGTCCACAAAATGTTACGCCATTTCTCTTTGGCACATTGTAACCTCTTCAGCACATATCTTTTTTTCAACAGTGGAACTTTGCGGGGGCTTCTTGCAGATAGCTTGGCTTCACATAGGCGTCTTCTAATTGTAACAGTACTCACAGGTAACTTTACACCTTCTTTGATCTTCCTGGAGCTGATTGTTGGCTGAGTCCTTGCCATTTTGGCTATTCTTCTATCCATTCGAATGGTAGTTTTTCGCTTTCTTCCACGTCTTTCAGGTTTTGGTTGCCATTTTAAAGCCTTTGCGATCATTTTAGCTGAGCAGCCTATCATTTTCTGCACTTCTTTATATGTTTTCCCCTCTCCAATCAACTTTTTAATCAAGGTACGCTGTTCTTCTGAACAATGTCTGGAACGACCCATTTTCCTCAGAATTTCAGAGCGAAATGCACTGTAACCAGCATGTACAACATTTTCTGCCTTCCTTCCTTAAATAAGGGCAATAATTGCCACCTGTTTTCAAAGAATGAAGGACCTCACTAATAGAACTCCACACTGCTATTATTTTGAACATGCCCCTTTCAATTAGTGATTCAATTACACAGAATCAGCAGCATGCATGTCATGACTGTTGGATTTCTATTACTCTACTACACCTGCTAGTAAATTATTTGCCATGTAGAAATATCATTTCTACCAAAAACAGTGATTGATCAGGTTAGTGATGTCTGACTGCTATTATTTTGAACACAACTGTATTAGAGCTCCATGTCATGTGTTTAGGAATAAACGAGCCAGGTCTTTACATATGTATCAACAACAGGTTTCATTTTGAATACTTTATTTCCAGTCACATACATGTTGTAGTCCTGCGCTGGCAGGGAGCATGCGTGATATAGTTATATGGCTGTTTTGGTGCGCATCCTTCCTGCGACTGAAATTCCACTGCCAGCTGCAAACACACTAATTCCTCTCCAGCACACTTGTCTTGCCGAGATCAATGCCTATCCACACCGTAGTTTACAAAGGAAGTTATGTGTGAAGAGAAGCATTTATTAAAACACATCTGTCCCAGGCCTTGGCATCATCTCCAGTGTACAGTAATGGTCCGCTTTTGTCATTGCAATAAGATATAGATACACAAATTCACATACAAATATATATATATATAAATATATACACACAAGTCAATTTACAGGTTATGGTCTATTATACATATAACAGATTGCTCTGCTATATATATTTAATGCACCATGCCATGTAAATAGAAGACAGAGCAATCTGTTATATACTGTATATTAAATGCATCGTGACCTGTAAATATATAACAGATTGCTCTGTTACATCACATATTATAATGTACAGTATCTGAAGCTCATGGGCATATTTGCTGAAGGAATTACACTGTTATGTCACGTCACAAGAAGGTCTGTGGCTTTTAAAATATTTTATTCATTCGTTTTATGTGCATAAAGGACATATTTCTAATATATTTATTGGCCAAACCCTCCTGCAGAGACAATTGAAATAGGGGGTCCATTATAGGACATTTGTTTTTTTTACATCCATGTAATCCACATTAAGCCCTTTTCTAACCGTCCCCATTTCCTTCTTATTACAATGTTTAGGGCCAGTTCACGACACAAAAATGCACTCCAGATACATTCCGATTTATTTCTGCTTACAGTGCACACTACAAACAGTTCTGGGGCAGTTTGCGATGTTCTAGTACAGTTCTGTGCAGAAAAATGCAGCATATTCTACTTTTTTTGCACCGGAAACTGACTGCACTAGTGTAAACCAGGGCCATTGGAATACATGGAAAACATGGTGCACGCATTTTTGATGCAGAAAAAAAGCACACTGAACTGCATCTAGGGTGATCTAGTCCTTAATGTGAGCCTAGGCTTGGGCTATGTAGGGCAAAACACCAGGTTCACTGTAAGGGCCAGTTCACACTACAAAAATGCACTCAGAATGCATTCCAGATGTTTTTGCTTACAGTTCACACCACACGCAGTTCCAGTGCAGTTTGCTACGTTCCAGTACAGTTCTGTGCAGAAAAAAATCAGCATCACACATATGTATACATACACACACTATCATCAGCATCACACATATGCATACATACACACTATCATCAGCATCACACATATGCACACATACACACACTATTATCAGCATCACACATATGTATACATACACACACTATCATCAGCATCCCACATATGTATACACACACACTATCATCAGCATCCCACATATGCACACATACACACACTATCATCAGCATCACACATATGTATACATACACACACTATCATCAGCATCACACATATGCATACATACACACACTATCATCAGCATCACACATAGATATACATACACACACTATCATCAGCATCACACATATGTATACATACACACACTATCATCAGCATCACACATATGCATACATACACACACTATCATCAGCATCACACATAGATATACATACACACACTATCATCAGCATCACACATATGCATACATACACACTATCATCAGCATCACACATATGTATACATACACACACTATCATCAGCATCACACATATGTATACATACACACACTATCATCAGCATCACACATATGCATACATACACACAATATCATCAGAATCACACATATGTATACATACACACACTATCATCAGCATCACACATATGCATACATACACACTATCATCAGCATCACACACTATCATTAGCATCACACATATGCATACATACACACTATCATCAGCATCACACATATGCATACATACACACTATCATCAGCATCACACATATGCACACATACACACACTATTATCAGCATCACACATATGCACACATACACACACTATTATCAGCATCACATACACACACTATTATCAGCATCACACATATGCACACATACACACACTATTATCAGCATCACACATATGCATACACACACACTATCATCAGCATCACACATATGCATACATACACACTATCATCAGCATCACACATATGCATACATACACACTATCATCAGCATCACACATATGCACACATACACACACTATCATCAGCATCACACATATGCACACATACACACACTAGCTGCAAAAAAAAAATGTGATCACGTCCAGATAGCCTTGGGATTCACACACTTCTTCCATACTAAACCAAAAGGTGACTTCTGTTACAACTAAGGATTGCTCATTGTCACCTCCTTATTTGCAACATGCTGACTAGACAATGAAGGAGCAGCAGTCCACTGATCAGGTCAGCCCTGTGGTCTTCCCTCCTCTTAGCAGATTTCCTTTGTTAGACCAAATTTACAGATGCTGATTGGCTGTTAGGGGCTACATAGACTTTTTCCAGGTTATACTTTAGCTGCATTCTGTACAGCTTGTGCATGGATATCTGGTAAACAAGGCAGCAGTAATCATTGTATTTTGATGGTGGGGAAACATTACACTGTCGGAATATAATAGTGCAGTGGGAGGGATTCCCTTACGGACTGTGTTGATGGGGGAATCGAGCAATTTTTAAAAGGTCTATGGCCAAACTTAGGGTAGCATGGATGGAGTACTTAACACCAACAATGTGGCTTTTTCTCCAGCAGCATATTTGGGGAAAGTTCCTGGTGAGCGCAGAAGCTATTTATCTAGATAAGTAGATATGTTCTGAAAATTTTTAGTGAATCAGTTGCTGAGCAAAAGCCTCACATTTTCCACCTTCTAGCCCACATATGAGTTTCAAGGCTGCCAGTTCACAAAGAAATCAAACTCAGGAGTAACCACGTGTCTAGATTTCACTCCAAAGATTTTTATCTGGACCAATCTTTCCCACCATTTCACTCCATACATATGAGTTTAGGCAGTAAAGCTTAAAGTGACTATGTGGGGCTGTCAATGCCGGCCTCCTTCTAAACATGCTAGTTTACTGGCTGTGTCTGACAAACACTTTGACGTCACAACCCCAGAACAAGCACACAGTAGATGTGCATTCCCTATTTCTTCATTTGTTTTGGGTCAGTAATGCAGACATAATTGAAGCAAAAGCATCAGCATAACACCCAGGAAACTAATATTCTCATTATTCTCTCATGACATATACACCCTTTAATCTATTCCTTCTCTTGATGAGGATGGAACTAGCTTCAAACCCAGGAGTCAGAAAAAACAATGGCTTCTTGCATGAGGCTTTTTACACAGGTATAATGCATCGTGGCAGATTTTCTGAATGATGATATGGCAGCTCTGCATTAATCGGAAAGCTGTAGGAAGGATGGACAGTGCAAATACATAAGATTGAAGGCTGTCTTTGCCAAAAGGCTCTGAATATATTGGACACACAATGTAAAAAGACCAAAATATTTATGAAGGGTAGCAAAAAGCAGAAATAAAAACCGAAAAAAAAAACAAGAACGCATGAGGAAAAAAACCCATCAGGAACAATTTTTTCCAATATATATATATATGATTGTATATCTCTTCAGTATTCAGATGAGATCTGCACAAATTCTTGTGTACATTGTAACCTGAAGTAGTGTGCCATGACCACTCTCATCATAGAAAAAAAGAAAATCCTTTTAAAGACGACTAACCTTAAAATGGACACACAAACATGAGGAATGCATGAGCCCAGAGGGTGGATTCAAACTAAAATTGGGGGAAATGTGCCCTTTACAGGAAAACTGAATGGGGCTGGATAGAGAGTTCAATATCAGAGATGGTTTGAACAGTGCTGGAGTCCAGACTTCAGCTTGCCAAGCCAGAACTGGGGCTCTCATGTGCAGCGGGGACACATTCCTTGCTCAGTCGGACAATCTCTTGGGAAAGGGCTTCCAGATCCTGTATGGGAGACACAAATTACTTTATCATTCCATTCAAAGCAATTCCATCCCTAGCATTCTTACTCCCCATTTATGGAAACTTACCCCCTAAAAAGCCTAATCTGATAGCCTGAAAACATACCAAGTCCTACAGGAAGAGTTCTCTCTCACCTTTGTCCAATACATACAATTACACCACACTATGCAAAGTCACTTATAGTGAGATTAAAAGTGGTCCCTTCCCTTCTGCTTTCTCATATAGCCTACAACACAGTTACAAAAAAATTACATATATGCTACCCTCCTACACGCCACTATCCTTGGAAACACCCTGTAATGTACTATGAGGGTTGGCAACAGGATGTTGCATCGCTTGACACAGAACAGTGGGTAAATGAGCTAAAAATACTACCCATAGTATATACTGAAAACTGTGCCTCATCCAGTTATATACAAACAAAAAAGAATGATAAAGTTATATAAATTTTGTTACACCTACCTCATTCTGTAAGGATGTTTCATTAAATAGTATATACAAATCAATATATGCCATGCTCAATTCACTGAATAAATTGCTTCAATACAATAAATAAACTTTGTAATGTCCCAATTCATAAATAAAAAACTCAATGTCAGCATTTTCTTCCTGTAGTATTCCAACCAGTATCACCATCCATGCTTCAACCTTGACATGCACAGTGTATCCCACCACCGTTCACATATGCGCTCACCATTAGATAAGACCTGGATAAAGTCTAAAAACACTTTTCCCACCCTGGGGAAGATTACCAGCTTTTCTCCAGTAGGTCCCCACTTCAGCCAGTGCTGCAGATGCCAAACGCTGCACTCCAGATTTCTGGGTGCATGGCCAGACAAACAGAATAGTAAAGCTGTATAATGACAGACTGCAGGGCCGCAGCTCCCACGTCACATCCGGTTTTGGGACTCGTCACTTGGCTCCACCCAACGCGTGTCGTCACGTGACTTCTTCAGGGGTTACGGGTTAGGTGCGTGCTCGCTTGCTATATACTGGTGACAGCTTCATAAAACAACTATAAAATCCTAGGGGGGTACTTCTTTTAAATTATGTATGGCAGAAGTTTCTATATGGGATTGCAAGATGTTATTTATTCACTAGATGGAGTAATGTGGTTCATAGGATTTATGTGGTATTGCATTAACAGATGTATCCACTAGATGGAGTAAGGCATGTATGTATGTATATGTGTGTATATATATATATATATATATATATACATATACATACACACACACACGTGAAACTCGAAAAATTAGAATATCATGCAAAAGTTCATTTATTTCAGTAATGCAACTTAAAAGGGGAAACTAATATATGAGATTATTATTATTATTGTTATTATTATACAGTATTTATAAAGTGCCAATAGTTTACTCAGCGCTGTACATTACAAAGGGGGACAGAACATGTGACAGAACAACAACAATACAATGCAAAACATGAGGGGATTGAGGGCCCTGCTCTTTCGAGCTTACAATCTAGGAGGGAGGGGATGGTAGCACAGGAGGAGATAGCTGTAGAGGATGGGGTGGTAGGAAGAGTGGAGGAGGTTGGCAAGTTAGCAGGGGGTGGGGTATGCTTCCCTGAAGAGGTGGGTTTTCAGGGTGCGCCTAAAGGAGAGGAGAGTAGGTGATAATCTGATGGGTTGGGGCAGGGAGTTCCAGAGATAGACTCGTTACATGCAAAGCAAGATAGTTCAAGCCGTGATTTGTCATAATTGTGATGATTATGGCTTACAGCTCATGAAAACCCCAAATCCACAATCTCAGAAAATGAGAATATTGTGAAAAGGTGCAATATTCTTGGCTCAAAGTGTCCCACTCTAATCAGCTAATTAAGCCATAACACCTGCAAAGGGTTCCTGAGCCTTTAAATGGTCTCTCGATCTGGTTCAGTAGGAATCACAATCATGGGAAAGACTGCTGAAGTGACAGTTGAGCAGAAAACCATCATTGACACCCTCCATAAGGAGGGAAAGCCTCAAAAAGGTAATTGCAAAAGAAGTTGGATGTTCCCAAGTGCTGTATCAAAGCACAATAATAGAAAGTTATGTGGAAGGGAAAAGTGTGGAACAAAAAGGTGCACAAGCAGCAGGGATGGCCGCAGCCTGGATAGGATTGTCAGGAAAAGGCCATTCAAAAGTGTTGGAGACTTTCACAAGGAGTGGACTGAGGCTGGAGTCAGTGCATCAAGAGCCACCACACACAGACGGATCCCGGACATGGACAACGTCAGAAGCGTCTTACCTGGGCTAAAGAAAAACAGACCTGGTCTGTTGCTCAGTGGTCCAAAGTCCTCTTTTCTGATGAGAGCAACTTTTGCATCTCATTTGGAAACCAAGGATCCAGAGAATGGAGGAAGAATGGAGAGGCACACACTGCAAGATGCTTGAAGTCCAATGTGAAGTTTCCACAGTCTGTGTTGATTTGGGGATCCATGTCATCTGCTGGTGTTGGTCCACTGTGCTTCATTAAATCCAGGGTCAACGCAGCCGTCTAGCAGGAGATTTTGGAGCACTTCATGCTTCCTTCCGCAGACGAGCTTTATGGGGATGCTGACTTCATTTTCCAGCAGGACTTGGCACCTGCCCACACTGCCAAAAGCACCAAAACCTGGTTCAATGACCCTGGGATTACTGTGCTTGATTGGCCAGCAAACTCGCCTGACCTGAACCCCATAGAGAATCTATGGGGCATTGCCAAGAGAAAGATGAGAGACATGAGACCGAACAATGCAGACGAGCTGAAGGCCGCTATTGAAGCATCCTGGTCTTCCATAACACCTCAGCAGTGCCACAGGCTGATAGCTTCCATGCCACGCCGCACTGAGGCAGTAATTGCTGCAAAAGGGGCCCAAACCAAGTACTGAGTACATATGCATGCTTATACTTTTCAGAGGTCCGATATTGTTCTATGTACAATCCTTGTTTTATTGATTGCATGTAATATTCTAATTTTCTGAGATTGTGGATTTGGGGTTTTCATGAGCTGTAAGCCATAATCATCACAATTATGACAAATCACGGCTTGAACTATCTTGCTTTGCATGTAATGAGTCTATCTCATATATTAGTTTCACCTTTTAAGTTGCATTACTGAAATAAATGAACTTTTGCACGATATTCTAATTTTTTCGAGTTTCATCTGTGTGTGTGTGTGTGTGTATAGATATATATATTTATATTAGTACCCCCCAGGATTTATTATAGTTGTTTTATAAGGTTTGATGTTATTTTATGTACATAGTTTGTAATTCAGATATTAGAAAGGGAGTCGTTTAAAAGCTAAAATGAAGTGTATAAATACATTGTAGTTGGTTGGTAACAAAAAAATCCGGTCTTCATTGATATGGCAGCTGTCACCAGAATAAAACAAGCGAGCACGCACCTGGCCCGTACCTCTGAAAAAGTCACGTGACCATGACGACACACAGTGGGCGGAGCCAGAGATGTGGGAAAACATCAAGAACTAGCAAATAATGAAGGTGAGGCTGACATGGCAGCAATGGGATAAAATATATATTGTTTAATTGTATTGCACAAAAAAAGGCAAAACAATATGAAAACAGTATAGAAAGGGTATTCAAGGGGAGAAGGGATAATGATGTGGGGTTGTTCTTGGTCCCTTAGTTTCAGTGAAGGGAACTCTTAAGCCGTCAGTATACCAAGACACTTTGGACAATTTCATGCTCCCAACTTTATGGGAACAGTTTGGGATTGGCCCCTTCCTGTCCCAACATGACTGCGCACCAGTGCACAAAGCAAGGTCCATAAAGACATGGATGAGCGAGTTTAAGGTGGACGAACTTGACTGGCCTGCACAGAGTCCTGACCTCAACCCGATAGAACACCTTTGGGATGAATTAGAGCAGAGACTGTGAGCCAGGCTTTCGCGGCTGACATCAGTGTCTGACTTCACAAATGCACTTCTGGAAGAATGGTTAAATATTCCCATAGACACACTCCTAAACCTTGTGGACAGCCTTCCCAGAAGAGTTGAAGCTGTTTATAGCTGCAAAGGGTGGGCCAACTCAATATTGAACCCTACGGACTAAGACTGGGATGCCATTAAAGTTCATGTGCGTGTAAAGGCAGGCGTCCCAATACTTTTGGCAATATAGTGTAGGTTAATGTGTCCTAATCTCTGTGGGGTATTTTTTTTTTTATCACTGTATATGACATTGTTAGGTGTCTATTTTTATGAATTTCTTCTTTGTATGTTTTATGGAGATATTGTAATAAAATGTTCTATATATTTTTAATTTCTGTCTCGTGATGTGCCAGTAAAGTCCAATAAATGTTGTGGGGATATTTTCCCATATTCTTTTTTGTTTACACATAGTATCGCTATCACTGACTCCAATTCACCCAATTGTTCCTCTTTCACAGGGTATACCACACCCTCCCATTTCTCGCAAAGTCAAAGTCGCACAGATCTGAACAGTTCACAGCAGTGTGACAGTTCCAAATCGCATGACAAGTCACACCGGTGTGAACCAGGGCTGATTGTCAACACTTAATTGAACAAGCTGAAGTTAGAGGCTGATTGGCTACCATGCACAGCTGCACCAGTATGTTTTTGAGAATACTATAAAGTGCAGAGCTAATAAAATTCTGTATGACTAAATATGCAATGTACGGCAAAGAAAAAAATCAAAGTGCAAAAATTAAGTATTTGCCAATCAATCCACGTTGCTGTGAAATACGTTTCCCAGCTACTCACAAATGAAAAAGGATAAAAATTGCTTTGTGTAAGCCAATAGTGAACGCACTCTTCTCCATCATCCACCAACAGCAGGACAGGGGCTTAGAAGTGGGCCTCTCAGATACAGAAAGCCACGTGCTGCACTCGGGATAAAAAGATCCAGGGCAGATGTTTACCCAGGAACATACAACCTTAATCTCTTCGAAGTCTTTTTGGCAGAATGATCACCTTGTCACATGGGTAGGGGTGCAAAGACCAGAGAAGGACAAAAGAAACACTAATGACCTAAATCAAGTTATATAATCAGAGAAAATTGTAAATGTTCACAAACACAAGGTGAACATACAAGCTTTATGCATTTCCATTGCTGCAAGACTACATCTAACCACTGAGCCATTATGTTGCTAAAAGCCTGTGTATCAGCTTGGATATGTAACCAATCAGTCTACCCACCACAACGGATATTTCAGGCATGGACGCTGGCTGATGGGTGAAGCTGGCTCCCCTGACCGTTTACATCTTTTGGGGGATTCTAGCTAAAAGATCAGCCAGTTGAAGTTCATGCCTACCCAGCCAACATGGAGACCCATTTCTCCTGCATGCATTCTCAATAATGAAACACAATGGCAGGGTAAGGCCACTTTTAAATGGCTGTGGCATGCAGATAAATCATAAAATTTAGATATTTGGACATTTTGGCCACTTGTGTCCCCCAAGAGAACCTGAATTGTGATCCTTTTTATTACTTGACTAAGGATGCACTTAGTAGGTATGCTCCGCAGGACTTCAGTTTACGTAAGCTTGCACTGAGAAAAAATGAATGCCACCATTTTTGACCTCCACTTTTGAAAATGCTAGTTGATTGGATGTCCAATATCAGTCCTCTGCCTTGCTTTTTAAACTGCATATTTTTTGACTCTGAAAATCAAAGACAACCAGGCAATTAGTATTTTATAAGGTTGTCCGCAATGGCAGTCCACATTATCCTCAGTACAGGCTTCTTTTAAGCCCACAAAACAGAGTTTCTTCGAGAAACACCAGGCTTACAGTGGCCGTTTGCTACCTGCTGCTGCTGTTATTACTGTCATATTTTTCTCATCCACAAGCATGTTTGTGCAAATTATACCAAGAAAAACAGCTACATCACATTATCACACTGTAAAATATGAAGTGAACACAAATAAGATTATTACATTTGCAGGAAGTTGTTTAATATCATCTTCTCCTGCCCATTATGTTCTCTGAAAAGCATTAGGTAGTTACAATAATGACTGCACTGTAGCCTAATATGGGGGTTTCTTTCATCTAAATGTTATATAAATGGACACCATCACACAAGCAGAGCAAATCTTCTCTCATACATATTTTCCTTAGAGATGAGATTTTGAAAATTAGGTCAAAACTTAAAGGGGAATCTCTACTATTTTTTTTGCACAATGCAAAAGTAGCAGAAGCACCACTCTGTAATACATACATACAGCTATAATGATATATAGTGTGAAAATATGATTGAAAGTATTGTTTAAAAGTGCACCTAAAGTCCTTTTGATATATTTTAAGATTTACGTGGAAAGAGAATCAGTTTAATGTATTCAAGGAGTTCCATAGTCACAGCATTCACCTTCATTTTATGATATCAGCATTGTAATAACAATACAAAGAATAGTTATAATTGACAATCCAATAACAGCTTACTTGAGAAATCTCCTTTCATGTTGTGAGTTCTCCCTGTCTCCTGGCCATCTCTTTGCACAACTTCCTGGATTCCCTGCATGCTTTGCCGCTTCTCCTCTGATGTTTACTGTCAACTTCTAAGGACTACATATCCCATGGTACTTTGCTGCCTGTTTTGACTGTGCCTGAAACTCCTCCTCTCAGCACCTCTAGTTCAGAAGGCAGGCTCTGCGAAATGTGTGACTCTGCACCGCCTACTCACAGGGAAAAGTGAATATGTGTCACAGAATTCATGTAAGCAAATGTGTGGGATTCTTCAAAAAGTAAGTTTACATACTTCAAAGTTGTTCAGATTAATAGGAGTAGGCTAGAAAAAAAAAGGAAATTCAAGTGGAAATGAATATATGACTTTAAATTTTGACCAAAGATGCACTTTAAAAGCTTAGTTTCCCATTTCTGTGTAATTGTAATTATGTGTGTATATGGATGCAGTCATATTAGCTCATTACACAGAAACAGGCTCTGTTGTGCTTCTTAGATTCTCTTATCCTGGAGTAATGAGGGTCAATCTGCTGAAACACCCACAATGCTCCTGGCAACTAGAGACCACATGATTTTTGCCTAGGATTTAATATGCATTTAGGGGCTCAGGAGCAGCAACTTGCTTTTTTATTCATAGCAAGAAAAAAGGCAAGTTCGTTTTTTCATCAAAATAATATGATCTGGTAAATTTGATATGCCCCCAACATAGTAATGTATAGTCTTAAAGATGGGTCTACTTTAAATGCACAATAAATGGCATTACCATGAACGAGCACTTGGTGCAGTATTAGAAAAAAGGTTCGTTAAGACGGACTGAAAAGTGTATGTCTGGGCAAAAAAACTAAACAAATACACTGGGGTTTATTTACTAAAGCTGGAGAGTGCAAAATCAGGCTCACTTGTGCCAAGAAACCAATCAGCTTCCAGGTTTAATTGCCAAAGTGTAATCGAACAAGATGAGTTTAGAAGCTGATTGGTTTCTATTCAGAAGTGAGCCTAATTTTGCACTCTTCAACGTTCATAAATAAACCCAATTTACTACATCTCTGCTATACTGTACATGCACATTTCCTAATGTTTTATCACTTTATAAAATACACTGCAAGTTGTCAATGTCACTGGTCCCATTCAAAGTCCAGCCTTTGCCCAACAAGGTGGGCATACCCCGTAAGGGGTCTTCAGGACTTGGGTGTCACAGGAATGAACAAAGGACTCGTTGCACCACGTGCCAAGGTGAGCTCTGAACACAGGATCCAGTGCCCAAAGCAAACATTACAGGCCAGATCAGATCTTGATAGAAATGTCAGTCAATGGAGGCAAAATAAATCTGGTGAAAAATAGGAAATTCCTCTCCAAGTGGAAAAGTTCAAATCACCTAAGGGCGCCAACAAAAAACTGGAGGATTGCAAAATGGATGGGGGATGGGGTTGGGGGGAGTTCCCACTGTCACAATTTAAAAAAAAACAGAGTTCTGTGACTGACTGAACTACAAGCCCCTCTGCCACTACGGCAGACAGGTTGCAGTTCTCGATGGACTGCAAGGGTGCTGCTGAGCACCCTCTTAGTTCATCGATTCTTTCTACTCCTTGGTAACTGTCTGCCCGTTAGTTCATCGATTCTTTCTACTCCTTGGTAACTGTCTGCCCGTTAGTTCATCGATTCTTTCTACTCCTTGGTAACTGTCTGCCTGTACGAGGAGGTATGGGCAGACAGTTGTACTAAGTGTCTGCAAGAGCTTGACATTGCACCTGCAATCTACTGCTCATTTTTTTTACCTGTAAAATCATGTGGATTGATTATTTTTACAAAAGGTGAACTTAGCCTTTAATCTGCCCTGCTAAGGTGATGTATCACTCACACCTATGCTGACCACTTTTCTCCCCCCACCTTCTCTGCAAAGGATGTGAACATGTCCATCACGTGGAGCCTCACGTTCTGTACATGAAGGTTAAGGCGACACTGAAAGATTCTGCTTCTCCCAGCACTAGGAAAAGGCTTTTCATGTTGCTATTCCCAGGATGGAGGTTCTATGCGATCAGAAAATCAATGGAACGGATTCCTTGCACACTGGCAGCCTGAGATCTGCTTGACCTTCTCATGTCCTCCGTGTACAAAAGAAAGTAACATCTCAAAGCAAACAAGAGGCTACAAGTCTCCATGTGTGTAGGGACTACAGAGCACAGTCTATGCATTATTTTCAGACTCTGGAGGTGAAAGTCACTTGATTCTCCCTTTTAGATTGTAAGCTCTAACGAGCAAAAACCTTTGATTCTTCCTGTATTGAATTGTAACTGTACTGTCTGCCCTCAAGTTGTAAAGCACTGCGCAAACTGTTGGCACTATATAAATTCTATATATTATTAGTATTCTACTCACAGCAATCAAAATAGGAGAGGGGGTGACAGCAATCTAGGCCAATCAGGTTTCTGCTGCTTTGTACCATGCTGTAAGTCTAAAATCTGTAAACATGCTTGAATATGTGAGCGCACAGGTACAATCTGCCACCCCTTTACAGATGAGTCAGTAGGCTGAGGGATGACTACATGACCAAACTTTACTGCATACTCGCACAGGAGGCCATCTACCTGCCTGATGCCTAACAGCGATGCCTGCCTGGCTCATAATGACCTGGCTGAGCCACCTGAAAGGGGTGCTGGATCACAAGACTTTACAAATAGATATACAAGTCCACATTTATTTCAAATGTCCTTTTGGCTGGAGTCCACAAAGGCCACTCCACACCACATGCAGTCCAATGCATTTTTTTCTGCATCAACAATGCATGGAAAGTAGGGTTATATGGTTTCCCATGGCTTAGTTCATGCCAGTGTGGTCAATTACAGGGCGTTCCAGTTCCAGAAAAAAAGAACATTTTTACTGGACTGGACTGTACTGGAATACGGTAAAACACATCACAAACACAACGGAACGCACTGAGACGCATCAAAAACGCAGTAGACACAAGTGCAGTACAAAAAAAAAAAAAGGAAAAAGAAAAAAAGCATCTGAAAACGCATCAAAACTCAACAAAAACGCACCAGAATGCATCAATAAAGCGTAAAAATATGCCCATGCAGAAGTGCATCCAGAACGGCTCTATAGTGAGTTTTTGTGGTGTGAACACGCTCTTAAACATGATTGGAGTCAACTAATTAGGACATATTAGGATTCCCCTTCTCTAGCAGGGTGTATTTTATTGCCTATCAGGAGTTACAATTACAGTTTTTATCTGGAGCATCACCTGCTGCTGAAATCTGGCACCGCTGACTGTTTACATAATCAGATATAATTGTATGCCAGCTGACTCTGTATCTGTATGTTATATTTCATTCATGCATACATTTGTTCACATTTATTAATTTGCAGAACCTTTGGAAAACTTCAGAACTAAATAATGCTATTTTTTCGAACACATACACAGCCTTTCATTTTACCTTTATTTGTCAAAATTATAACAGTCGTTTTCATTAAGGAAGACACAAGGAATTTAGCTTACATTATTTCTGCAAATGATCACTAATCAGATTCTAGGGGTTACTGCACCTTGCATTAAAAGAGAAGCATGGGAATAAAAAACAAAAAAACATATCTACATGCTCACCTAGATGGCTGCAGCTGTCCTGTCAGCTTTACACCGAGAAAGGAGTCATCAAACACTGGCTTCTCAGTTCTTGAGTCTGCTCTGAGCGAAGAGCCATGATGGTCAGTCACTGCTCTGCCTGTCCAGTGCTCACTGGAGTGCCGTACAGTGGAGGGGGTGGGAGCAGCTGGCTGAAGCATTCAGCAGCATGCTGAGAGGCGGAGCCAGCTGCCAATCTGGCATCTGAGCGCATTCCGACACTAATATCAGGATCCCTGCAAAGCCTGGGCTGGCTCTGTAACTAAAGCCCACTGTTAGCTGAATATGGGTCACAGGAGTGCAGAACTAAGTGCACTGCAGTAATCCACAGGAGAAGTATGGCCAAAACAGCTGCTTTAAGCCCCAATATGTACATAAAGCTAAAGGAGAAGAAATATTGTAATAGAACTGGACTACAAACAGCTCATACAGTTTAATCATATATACAGTACTGTCTTAGGCAGGTGTGAAAAAAAGCTGTAAATTAAGAATGCTTTCGGAAACAGGAGTGTTATTTGTTTATTTTTATCAATTAACAAAAGGGAAAGTAAAGTAAATGACCAGAAGAGAAATCCAAATCAAATCACTATTTGATGTGATCACCCTTAGCCATCAAAAACTGCATCAATTCTTCTAGGTACACTTGCACACAGTTTTGAAAGAACTTAGCAGGTAGATTGTTCCAAACATTTGGAGAACCAACCACAGGTCTACTGTGGATGCAAGTTTCCTCAAACCTCTCTGTTTCTTCAGGTATCTCAGACAAACTCGATGATGCTGAGATCAGGGCTCTGTGGGAGCCAAGCCATCACTTCCAGGACTCCTTGTTCTTCTTTACGCTGAAGATAGTTCCTAATGACATTGGCTGTATGTTTGGGGTTGTTGTCCTGCAGCAGAATACATTTGGGCCAATCACACACCTCCCTGGTGGTATGGAATGATGGATAAGTATCTACCTGTATCTTTCAGCAATGAAGACACCATTGATCCTGACTATATCTCCAACTCTATTTGCAGAAATGCATCCCCAAACTTGCAAGGAACCTCTACCATGCTTCACTTTATATACAGGCAGATACTTACCCACCATGCCATACCAGGAGTACTACTGAGGATGGTGCTAGAACCAGGGAGCACACTTTGCTGTTTCAGGCTCACAGCCAGTCATTAGATTCAGGGATCTAGTTGGGCAGGGCAGACAGGAGCAGAAAATCAGTGCCACAATAACAAATCGCATCACTGAGCAGGTAGGCCATGTTCCTCAAGTAAGTTTAAATGCAAAGTGTATACGACCAACAGGATCATGGCTTGAAAACTAATATAATTTTAGCCTTAAGCTGGCATAAGACTCAGAAAATCACATGGTAGAGCTTACGGGTGGAAATATGACTCACTTCCATGATGTCGCTATCATAACAGCATACATTAGAAAAAGTATTTTCACAAAATCCTAATTGCTTTATTCCTACCAAAAGGACGCTAAGAAAAAAAAAATAAAAGCAATAAGCTGAAAAAAAAAAATCACATTAAGCCATTAGAATGATTAGAAAAAGGAGAATATTTATTTTAATAAAACAGACTGGATGATGATCATTGTTAATCCCTTAGATGCCATCTGGAATACATTACAGCGATGCCCAGATCATGCCGGGACGAGCATCAAGCAGTAAGGATTAGCATATATAAATGTATTATTAGCCCTTTCGCTGTACACCAGATCTCACTGCTGAGGCAGGACAATCAGAGCCAGCTTTCATGTATGGAGCTTTTTCATTATGGTTTCAGAGAACCATTACGGACATCACAGTGATGATTGATATACTTTCCAAGGAGAATTCCTCTGCTGCTGAAACAATTCAGATACTTGGGTTACCGAGCACCTTCTGTTTTCATTAGTTGCAGCGAGGGGTTAGGAAAGGCAGTTGCATTTAAAATACTTTCTGAATGATAAAATAGACTACGGCCACTTTGTAACTCATTTCCAACAGTCAAAATTTAAATAGGATTGCCCCATAACCAGTATTATCAATGGATACTGGAAGAAAGTATGATAGCTTCCTCTAAAGGTTACCATTTCGAATGACAGGTATAGCCTTTTACAACCTATTAAGGGAGAGTTTACTTTAAAGATAAATTCAGGTATGGATATTTTTACATTGGTCCAGATGGACGAATATAACTATGTATGTACCATACCTCTGGGAACATTGTGGAGGCTGGAAATCACTGAAGTATACAATGCTAATACAGTTATCTCCATTAAGTTTTGGGTTGGCCCGAGCACCTGCCCTGCTGCATTCTGAACACAGAAGGTCACTCACTCACACGGGCACTCAGTGGATGAGGTGGGGATCACCTGGGGGTCACTACGGCACCTCTCCATCTCAACCGACCAGAGAACGGTTTTCAGTCACGGAGGGGATGCAAAGCTTTCTCTGAATGGAGCCCTTACTGAGCAGCTAACCTCCTGTGCTCACAATACAGCAGGGCAGCCACCTGGCACAATACCCACACGGTAGTGGAGATCAGGAGCATCGGCTGGGTATGGTATAAGCACAGTTACATTGGTCCAAGCTGGACCAATGTAACTAAAAATATCCATACCTGGAAATCATCTTAAAAAATGCTCACAGAACCTCTCCAAATTGTAAAATAGAAATACAGACAAGTATTTCTACAGAAAATTATATTTTAAAAAGTTCTCATCCAGGAAAAATCCAATATTGACTTATCAAGGTGAAATAGTAGATGGATTAGTAAAAGTTGTCTGCATGGTAAATTCACCATGCGTGAGCTGACATATTTGCTACACAAAATAGAAAACATCAGTTAGTTGAGCACAAGCATTTGCTAATCAATAGCAATATTCTGCTCAAAAAGCATTGTGCTGACCAACATTTTAAAGGTCAACAGCAGAGAAACACACAGTTTAAACACATGTGGTGACTGCTAAGCTAGTGCTTAATGTGCACACGCGCACACACACACCAAAACAATTCAAGGAGCACTTTTTAATCAGAGTATAGCATCAAGTCAATGAAACTCCTGGGATATTGATCTGGTCAGTTAAGTAGCAGAGGGGGTTGTTAATCAGTTTCAGCTGCTTTGGTGTTAAGAAATTAACAACAGGTGCACTAGATGGGCAACAATGAGACAACCCCCAAAACGGGAACGTTTTACAGGTGGAGGCCACTGAAATGTTTTTCCCTACTCATCTTTTCTCAGTTTTTCACTAGTTTTGCATTTGGCTAGGGTCAATGTCACTGCTGGTAACATGAGGAAATACCTGGACCCTACAGAGGTTGCACAGGCAGTCCAACTCCTCCAGGATGATACATCAATACGTGTCATTGCCAGAAGGTTTACTGTGTCTCCCAGCACAGTCTCAAAAGCATGGAGGAGATTCCAGGAGACAGGCAGTTACTCCAGGAGAGCAGAACAGGGCTGTAGAAGGTACTTAACCCATCAGCAGGACCAATATCTGCTCCTTTGCTCTGCCTGGCACCATAGAGCTCGATAGGCATTTGCCATTGAACACCAGAATTGGCAGGTCCGCCACTGGCGCCCTGTGCTTTTCACAGATGAGAGCAGGTTCACCCTGAGCACATGTGACAAACGTGAAAGGGTCTGGAGAAACTGTGGAGAACGTTATGCTGCCTGTAACATCGTTCAGCATGACCATCTTGGTGGTGGGTCAGTGATAGTCTGGAGAGGCATATCCATGGAGGGACACACAGACCTCTGCAGGCTAGACTATGGCACCCTGACTGCCATTAGGTATTGGGATGAAATTCTTGGACCCATTGTCAGACCCTACGCTGGTGCAGTGGGTCCTGGGTTTCTCCTGGTGCACGACAATTCCTGGCCACATGTGACGAGAGTATGCCGGCAGTTCCTGGAGGATGATGGAATTGATACCACTGAATGGCCCCCACACTTGCCTGACCTAAATCCAATAGACCACCTCCTCTAGGACATCATGTTTCAGTCCAACTGACGCCACCAGGTTGCACCTCAGACTATCCAGATGCTCAGTGGTGCCCTGCTCCAGATCTGGGAGGAAATACCCCAGGACACCATCAGCCATCTGATTAGGAGCATGCCCCGACGTTGTAAGGCACGCATACAAGCATGTGGGTGCTATACAAGCAACTGAGTACCATTTTGAGTTGCTGCAATGAAATTTCAGCAAAATGGATTAGCCTGCTGCATAATTTTTTCACTTTGATTTTCGGGGCGTCTTTGAATTCAGTCCTCTGTAGGTTAATAATTTTCAATTCCATCAAACGATGGGGCATCCTTGCGTTCCTAACACATTACCCAGTCCATATCAGTATAGATATCCAGCATGATATTTTTCCCCCATTGAGATCTGATGTGACACACACTTGCCAAAAGTTTTTGGATGCCTGCCTTTGCATGCACATGAAATATAATGGCATCCCAGTCTTAGTCTGTAGGGTTCAATACTGAGTTGGCCCACCCTTTACAGCTATAACAGCTTCAACTCTTCTGGGAAGGCTGTCCACAAGGTTTAGAAGTGTGTCTATGGGAATGTTTGACCATTTTTCCAGAAGTGCATTTTTGAGGTCAGACACTGATGCTGGACAAGAAGGCCTGGCTCACAGTCTCTGTTCTAATTCATCCCAAAGGTGTTCTATCTAGTTGAGGT
This sequence comes from Staurois parvus, assembly GCF_062004578.1. Lineage (NCBI taxonomy): Eukaryota > Metazoa > Chordata > Amphibia > Anura > Ranidae > Staurois > Staurois parvus. The sequence goes on from NW_028317950.1 coordinate 23,295,315, forward strand.
CAGGACTCTGTGCAGGCCGGTCAAGTTCCTCCACCCCAAACTCACTCATCCATGTTTTTTTTTACCTTTTTTGGTGCACTGGTGCACAGTCATGGGAGGGGACCATCCTCAAACTGTTCCTATAAAGGTGGGAGCATGAAATTGTCCAAAATGTCTTGGTATGCTGACACCTTAAGAATTCCCTTCACTGGAACTCAGGGGCCAAGCCCAACCTCTGAAAAACAACCCCAAACCATAATCACCCCTCCACCAAACTTTACACTTGGCACAATGCAGTCAGGCAAGTACCACTCTCCTGGCAAGCGCCAAACCCAGACATGTCCATCGGATTGCCAGAGAAGCGTGATTTGTCACTCCAGAGAACACGTCTCCACTGCTCTAGAGTCCAGTGGTGGTGTGCTTTACACCACTGCATCTGACACTTTGCATTGCACTTGGTGATGTAAGGCTTAGATGCAGCTGCTCAGCCATGGAAACCCATTCCATGAAGTTCTCTACGCACTGTTGTGCTAATCTGAAGGCCACACAAAGTTTGGAGGTATTTAGCTATTGGCTCTGCAGACAGTTGGCGACTTCTGCGCACCGTGTGCTTCAGCATGCGCTGACCCCGCTCTGTCATTTTACGTGGCCTGCCACTTCGTGGCTGAGTTGCTGTTATTCCCAGTTGCTTCCACTTTGTTATAATACCACGAACAGTTGGCCGTGGAATATTTAGTAGCAAGGAAAATTCACAGATAGACTTATTGCACCGGAGGCAACCTATCACGGTACCACACTTGAATTCACTGAGCTCCTGAGAGCGACCCATTCTTTCACAAATGTTTGTAGAAGCAGTCTGCATGCCTAGGTGCTTGATTTTATACACCTGTGGCCATGGAGGTGATTGGAACACCTGAATCCAATGATTTGGAGGGGTGTCCCAATACTTTTGGCAATATAGTGCATGTGCGTGCGTGGTGCCCTGAAAAAGTATTCATACCCCTTGAAATTTTTCACATTTTGTCATGTTACAACCAGAAACATAAATGTATTTTATTGGGATTTTATGTGATAGACCAACACAAAGTGGCACATAATTGTGAAGCGGAAGGAAAATGATAAATGGCTTTCAAAATTTTTACAAACAAATATGTAAAATGTGTGGCGTGCATTTGTATTCAGCCGACCTGAGTCAATACTTCGTAGAACCACCTTTCGCTGCAATTACAGCTGCTAGTCTTTTTGGGTATATCTCTACCAGCTTTGCACATCTAGAGAGTGATATTTTTGCCCATTCTTCTTTGCAAAATAGCTAAAACTCTGTCAGAATTTTTCTGCACCCTTTCCCAGATCTGTGCCTTGATGCAATCCTGTCTCGGAGGTCTACGGACAATTCCTTGGACTTCATGGCTTGGTTTGTGCTCTGACATACACTGTTAGCTGTGGGACCTTATATAGACAGGTTTATGCCTTTCCTAATCATGTCCAATCAACTGCATTTCCCACAGGTGGACTCCAGTCAAGTTGTGGAAACATCTCAAGGATGATCAGTGGGAACAGGATGCACCAGAGCTCAATTTTAAGTGTCATGGCAAAGGCTGTGAATACTTGTGTACATGTAGTTTTTTTCGTTTTTTTATTTTTACTAAGTTGCAAAGATTTCAAAACGAATTTCTTTCACATTGTCATTATGGGGTATTGTTTATTGTTTGTAGAATGTATTAAATGAATTTAATCCATTTTGGAATAAGGCTGTAACATAACAAAATGTGGCAAAAGTTAAGTGCTGTGAATATATATACAGTATATATATATATTGTGTGTGTGTGTGTGTGTGTGTGTGTGTTTTTAATTTACCAAAAGGATTTGTTTTGTCATGTACCCACCTTCGATGGGGTATATATATCTAAATAGCAAAAGGGGGGGGGGGCAACCTCTTCTTGGATCTGTCCTGCAAACTCCACTTCTTTTCCATGAGTATTTTTCTCCCCTTGGACTATTTGCCACAATGGTAATGACCACCCTTTCCTTCCTCCTAGGTATTTCCCCTCCCACCCACAAGTCTACACACACTCCAGAGACAAGATTGATTTCAGTATTCACTTAGCAAGTGACAACTCAGGAATAATACACTTTTCAGACAACTGTTGCCAAATTGAAAGACATTCTCACCACCTCTGAACGAATATACAAGCAGCTAAAGTCTATTTTAAAGATTTGCTTAGAGTTGTCCTTTAACTACAATCTTGGCCTGCCGCAGGTGTTAGAACTGTGGCCTGAAATCTCCCACACTGTACTGTGCAGAGCAATTGAATTCCCCAGCATACTTTGCAATATAATTCTCAGCACAGCGAGCAGAGAAGGGTAGCGGCACACAGTAATTAGAGCAGCACAGCGTGTAGAATGGTGGAGGGAGAACCCAAGTGCTTGTGTATCAGTACATTGCTGCAATGGTCATTTCTGTGTATTGATTACAAGTCTTGCAAGATGAAAAGACAAATAGTGCCTTGGTGGCTTATTTTCCACAGAGCTCTGAGCTCTCCCAGGCCCTAGCCTGCAAATGTTTTTTTAACAACTACCTTAGAAATACGGAAAGAGAAAAGCCTCACAAAATAGACCCCATTAGTGGAAAATATTCTAAAGGTAGTTTGTTCTTGCTGTTTATAGCAAGAATTAGATTATTTTCATTTTCCACTTCTGTATTTCATTGGTGGTTGTAAACAGTAAGAAAATGGGTCCCCACCTTTCCCAAAATGTGTGAGGTAGCACTGTACCTTGTGAGTAAAGGTTTGCAGCTCCCTAGTTTGCTGGGCCTTTCAAACGTGTGACAATAGTGCGGATGCATGAGCAGCGCCATCAAAATCCCATCAAAAATCATATTAAGATGATGTTTAATGCATTTTGTGCTGTGGAACAGAGGTCAGTTGCTCCAAACTGAAGTGGAGTGTAGGTTCATGCTTGACTTGTAAAAATGTTTTCCAAAACGTCCATAGTATACCTATCACTCCTCAAATCTTTGTCTACTGCTATATGTTGGCCTCCCTGCTCCATAGGATGTTTGTAATATACATATGCCTCTGAAGTTCTCTGAAACCCCTGTCTGTACCAAGATGATCGCAATTAGGGTATTGTGAAGTCACCATACCCCTCTTGGATGATCTGCCCGAATCTCCAAATTCCTACCTTTCTCAGCTTGTTAGTAATCTCCTGACTCTATTAAAATGCTAATAGACTCCCCGTGCCTCTCCTAATGTTAGCAGTCTCCTGATTTCTTCCAAGATGTTGGGAAAACCCCTGCCTATCTCAGGACATTACCAATACTGTCTGTGTCAGCCAGAATGTTCTTTTTATCTTGCTGCTAATAGGATGCTGTGGTATCCCTGCTTCTTTTTAGGATGCCGACTAGCCTACTTGCTTCTACCAGCATGCCTTGGACATCTTTTAGCTAGTTGGTGGACTAAAACATGATGGAAAATTTTACTAACACACTATAAATTTTGAGAATACCTGCAAAGTTCCTACATCACCCACCTTTTGGAGGTGCATATTCTTGGTTAACTGTTCTTCCAACATATTCTGTAGCTTCTTGTTCATCTCCCGCAGGTTTTCATCTCCTGGTTTCACCAAATCTCTCAGGACACTTCCAAGACTGGTCCGGTCTACCTGGCCATGTGTGGCGGACACATCTGAGGGTGAAAGATTAAATGAAAATCATCAGAAGATGACCTTGCTTTACAGCCAAATTAAAAATATTAGACAAACTACACAATGTGAGTATGGAGGTTGCCACCATTTAAAGTGCAAATCCCTTAAAGCTGGATGCCAATGGGGAGAGAAAGAGTCAACACCTTGAGCCAAATGAAGTTTCTATATTAAATAATTGTACAAAAAAGTGGGCTCCCTCCAGGCACACCTGCCCTTAATCTATCCACTGCTATATGTGTTCATATTCTGAAAATTATAGTTAGGACAGCAGTATATAGAGGAGACCTATGCATATATTTGCAAATTTGTGCAAACAAAACCCTCTGTTTTTAACGTAAATTGTTAGACAGGGTAAGTCTGGTTGTTTTGCAGCCTGGACAAAGTGTGCTGGGAAATATTTTGTTTGTTTGCGTTCTACATTAAATAATGTTTATTGTAAAACACTAAGAGCTTCCTGAGCTGATGAAATTGAAGAATAATGATCTCATCAATGTGCTGCTGCTCCTTCACTGTCCAATCACAGGGTGGCATGAATTCAAGCGTAGGCTGTACTGCTCATATACTGTAGTCTATATGGGGATCTGAGTGCAAGATCTGGCTATAGTGTCTAACAGACATGTCTGCATCACAAGGTTGATTAAAGAGAATTACAAATACTTTCAGCAGGTAGAAAAATTAGATTTAGGAAGTCAGCAGTGCACAGGAAATTATATAATGTTGTGATCACATTTTGATCCAGTAGAATTTTCTACAAAAGAGCCCCTTGAAAGACAACCAGTTTATCTGAACTGGGCAAAATGTACAGGTGCATTAAATGGGGTTCCCACTAGAGATAGTCCAGACAAGTCAACCATGGAGGAGATCCCAGAGCAGATCGAGAACATGTCAGAGTGAACAAAAAACTGCCCAACTAGGGAGGGGGGGGGGGGGCAAAGACCTAGCACCCATCACTGAGCAAAAAGAAGTCTTGATCAGTCAGCAAGAGAAAGTACATTAGGATTAAGATGTGTAAAACTGGGAGAAATATGACAGCTGCCACTCCTGACTCTACTGATTAGGGTACAAACGTCAAGCTTGTCATCCATTTTAATGCATTTACAATTTCAATAAGCGACCTCAAACAAGCATGCAGTCAATGTAGTCTCAAAAATCTTAACTCCTGCATACTTGTTCATGGTTAATGATTTACTAGGATGTCAACTCAGGATCAGGATGACAGTACTGCAGCCTGAACCTAAAAAATAAAGTTGGAAAAGTCAGCCCCTTCTATCCTCACAAGATCCCTTACAAAAAAAGAAAATACGCACAAGGAATGGCCAAAAGCATTTTACTGAAGGACAATCTAGGGAATTGTACCATGGGGCCTATGTGACATGAAAAAAGTTGCAGACATGTATAGATTTCCTATGGGGGGGCCGTAGGACTGGAAGTAAATCCATCTTCGTGAAGCGGGTCCTTGTTGCAGTGATGATCCCAGGACCACAGAGCCAGAAGCCCATAAAGACTTCATTCAACTCCTTGGCAAATGCGCAGGAATACAGCGGTGATGTTTTGATTGAAATGTAAATTATTCAGGTTTTTATAAAGTGGATCCATTTTCTTAGAGTGTTCAGCCCTCAGTAGACTAAGCATGAAGCTGAACCAACCCCCTTAACACCTCCCAATTTCTACGTCCGCTGTATCCTCCTCATGACACACCCCCCTCACCTCTCTCCACTTTATGCCTTTGTAAATAAAACATCAGCCAATCTTCCTGCAGCTAAATTATTCACACCTTGCAGCCCCCCACTTGCTGACAGCCTTAAAATTCACCAAGCACATCATGTCCTTTTACACTAAGACTGGGTAACAAGACGGGCTGGGCATCAGGGAAGGAAATTATTCCACTGAAATAATATAGGAGACGACCAACACCTTCACACAGACAAGCTTTAGAAGGAACAAGCACAATGAATCTTGCATTTGGCTAGGGAGGGGTTAATTGGTGTATAAAGGCAACATCATTGGTCAGGCTCAGGTTGCTAATGTGCACACTGAATGAAAACAATCACCTAGACAGAGAAAAGGCAAGCCGATACCAGTGTGAAGATGGCAGTGACACTTCGGATGTAAGGGCTGAAGTCTCCGGGATCTGATGACTATCCAGGACAGAGAGATAACCGGAAACTGCGGGATCCATATTGCTCTCTGCGGCGGCGAGTGTACATTAGATTGGCAGGCAAAGAATTACTGTCTTACGCTAACCAGGGTGGCAACACAATCAGCAAGCATTCAGACACATTATAAAATCACTATGTTATCTAATCAGCGCTAGACTGCCTTAAATCCCTTGGGAAAATCACCTCCCATCAACTGGATTGGCAGATGATGCTCAACTCCACTTCTGCCAGGCCCATGAACAAAATTACTTAACTCTACTTCTGCCAGGGCAGTGAACAAGATCACTTACTTTCATTTTGGCCAGGGCCCTGAACAAGATCACTTAATTCCACTTCTGCTGGGGCCCTGAACAAGATCACTTAGCTTAACGTTTGGCAAGGCCATGAACAAGATCACTTACCTTCACTTCTGCCAGGGCCCCAGACAAGATCACTTACTTTCATTTTGGCCAGGGCCCTGAACAAGATCACTTAATTCCACTTCTGCCAGGGCCCTGAACAAGATCACTTACCTTCACTTCTGCCAGGGCCCCAGACAAGATCACTTAACTCTACTTCTGCCAGGGCCCCAGAGAAGATCACTTAACTCTACTTCTGCCAGGGCCCCTGACAAGATCACTTAACTCCACTTCTGCTATGGCCCCAGGGATGATCCCTTGACTCTACTTCTGTTGGGGCCCTCAAAATAAAATCACTTAACTCCACTTCTGCCAGGGCCTCAGGCAAGATCACATAACTCTACCTCTGCTGGGGTCCTGGAACAAACTCCCTTAACTCGGCTTTGGTCAGGGCCCTAGAAAAGATCACTTAACTTCTCTCCAGTAGGAGTTCAATATATCATTACTTAACTCTCCTCCTGCCAGTACTGAATGCATCATCACATAATTCGTCTCCTGCAAGCAGTCAGCATAGCAGACCTTAACTTTTCGCTTGCCATAGCCCAGCACAGCCTCATTTACCCGTTCTCCTACAGTGTAATATAGCACTATTTACCTCTCTCCTACCACAGCCCAAGACAGCAATCTTCTCCTTTGCTCCTATCATAGCCTAGCACAGCATCATTTAACCCCTTTCCTTTTATAGCTTGGCACAGCACCATTTACCCTTCTGCTTTTACAGCCCAACACAGCATAATTTACCTTCTCTTCTACCATAGCCAATCACAGCATCACTTTTCCCCTCTTCCATCAGAGCCCAGAACTTAATTGCTTACCCCACTCCTGCCAGAGCAGCAAAGTATCACTTAAACCTACTTCTGGCAAGCCCAGCACATCTCTTCCCCTTACCTGTCAAAACCCAGCAGAGCATCTCTTAACCCTTCTTCTGCCAAAGCCCAGCACAACATCACTTATCGTTAACCTGCCAAAGCCAAGCACAGCATCTCTTACCTGTCATAGTCCAACAACATTTAACCCATTTTACACCTAACCCTTCATATGTTACAGCAGGCTTGCTCAACCAGGGTTCCATGGAACCCTCGGGTTCCTCCAGAGGTTACCAGGGGTTTCATGAGCAATTTTTGCCTCTCAGGTAAGTTCCCACTGATACCATTGATCTTTTCAGCTATCTGTAAGGGGGTAATTCTTCCCAAAGACCACAAGTGTAAGGAACATTCTTCCCACTGACCATCACACTAATGTATCATGAATTGTAGATAAAGTCATTTTTATCAGGGGTTCCCTGAGACCAGAAAGTTATGTCAAGGGTTCCTCTACGTTGAAAAGGTTGAGAAAGGCTGTGTTACAGTATATTATTACCCAACTATTCACATGCCAGAAGCCTACATCATTTACCCTCTTACCTGTCAATTCTCTGAACATCACATCTTTACACCTCAATGCCAAAGCCAAGTAAAGCATCACCCCAATATGTTTCAACTCAGCGAAAAACCAACAATGTTTACAGATCTGCAGTCCCAAGAGGGATAAGCAGATATTCAAGCACTAGGGTGAAATCTCTGCAACTGTGGCTAGGAAAAAGGTAGACATCAGAGTGTGATACTCAATATCATGACACAATACTATCTCAAGAGGCTGAATGAGGTTTGGCTAGTGCATATGACGTATATAAGCTTCTATGGTTGTTAACACCTCTGATTGGTGAAGTATGCCGTGTTTTAAGACTTTAGTGTTCTGCCCCAAATAACTAATGTATGCATCACTAACTCCACATCTCAGTCTTAACCTGGCTGCATTGGTCGGGTTCTTTTCACTTGGCTACTATTGTGGAAATACAATCATTAGCATTACCTGGGGTAGGCCTAGTGACATCACTGAGAACACAATCATTCTATTTCTGGAACAAATAGACTAAGAATGCAACCTATCTATTCTCTAGAGAACGGTGACATCATTAAGAATGATCCCTTTTAATGCTAGGTTCACACTTATGTGTTTGCTGTGGCTCACGTTTGCACAACCACCGTAACCTATTCATTTAAAGGGCTGCTGTACCTGCAGGAAATGCAGGAAAAAGCCCCTGCACCTTGCGCTTTCATCACCTGGAAACACTCTATGCTTTCAGATGCATGGGGGTGTCTATAGAAATGAATGGCAGCACCACGTGTGTGCAAAAGAGCAGTGCATGTTGGCGCTAGAATTGGTGCGATTTACAGGCTGTCCTGCACCCACAACCACCAGCAACAGTATGAGTCTAGCCTTAGACAGTTCTGAAACCTACATTTATGGCCACATTTATGGTTATTATTATAATACAGTATTTATATAGCGCCAACAGTTCGCTCAGCGCTGTACATTATAATGGGAGACAATACATGAGACAGTACAATAACAATACAGTGCGATACACGAGGGGTTAGAGGGCCCTGCTCCTTGGAGCTTACAATCTAGGAGGGAGGGGATAGTGGTACAGGAGGAAATAGCTGTAGGGGATGCAGTGGTAGGAAGAGTGGAGGAGATCGGCAATTAGCAGAGGGCAGGGTAGGCTTCCCTGAAGAGGTGGGTTTTCAGGGTGCGCCTAAAGGAGAGAAGAGTAGGTGATAGTCTGATGGATTGGGGTAGGGAGTTCCAGAGGATGGGTGATGCCCTGGAGAAGTCCTGGAGGCGGGCATGGGAGGAGGAGACCAGGGAACTAGAGAGAAGGAGGTCTTGTGAGGAGCGGACAGTGCGTTTTGGGTGGTATTTGGATATTAGGTCGGTGATGTAGTTTGGGGCAGAATTATGGACAGCTTTGAACGTCAGTGTTAGCATTTTAAATTTGATCCGTTGGGCAATCGGAAGCCAGTGGAGGGATTGGCAGAGGGGGGTGGTGAAAACAGAGCGGTTGGTAAGGTGGATGAGTCTGGCCTCCGTATTCAAAATCGACTGAAGCGGGGATAGCCTGTGGTGAGGCAGGCCAGTGAGGAGGGAGTTGCAGTAATCGAGTCGTGATATGATGAGGGAGTGGATGAGTTGCTTAGTGGTTTCTGGGGTTAGGAATGGGAGTATTTTGGCGATGTTGCGGAGGTGGAGTCTGCATGAGTTTGTTAGTGATTGGACTTGGGGCTGGAAGGATAGATTGGAGTCTAGAATGACACCAAGTACTCTGGCTTGCGGGGTGGGCCTGATGGTGGCATTGTTGGACGTGATGGAGAAGTCAGTGGAGGGGGGGGGGGGTGCGCGGGCTGGGGGGAAAACTAGGAGCTCGGTATTGGAAAGGTTCAGTTTAAGGAAGTGGAGCGACATCCAATCTGATATGTCGTTCAGTGGGCTAGTGATTCGGGCGGAGACTGGAGGGGTCGAGAGATAGATTTGCATGTCGTCGGCATAGAGGTGGTAGTTGAAGCCGTGAGAGTAAATCAGTTGGCCAAGGGAGGAGGTGTAGATGGAGAAGAGAAGGGGCCCGAGGACAGAGCCTTGAGCAACCCCGACAGGGAGGGGGACTGAGGGGGAGGTGGTAGCGTTATAGGTAACGCTGAAGGAGCGTTGTGATAGGTAGGACGAGAGCCTGGAGAGAGCGGAGTCTCTGAGGCAAAGGGAGTGTAGTTTTTTGAGGAGGAGGGAGCGGTCAACTGTGTCGAAAGCAGCGGAGAGGTCGAGGAGTAGGAGTTTAAAATGATTAAAATGGTTGTACATAATATATTTATTGTTCTGTTTTCAATTACTTACAATGCATTCATTGTAAACGTGTTAAAACCAATACTTATTGAAACAGAGACTGTAGCCAGTCTGTTCACTACAGGTCAGTGGCATTACTAAAAATGCAACTTATCCATTTACTAGAGGATGGTGACACCACTGAGAATTCAGCCTATCCATTCACTAGATACCAGTGATCTCAATGACACATGATGCGTGTTTAGTAAATTATTGACTGATAGATTTTCTACCATTGCTTGTTAAAAGAGACATAATGAGCAAAGGAAAAAAACAGGAAAATATTATTTACAAAAAAAAAAGTGAAGTTGTTTGGTGAACCCATATATCACATTCGTACAAATGTTTAATGTGTGGTATGTTTTAAATATACAATTCAAGCATGCAATTCCCCCTATATAAACATCTCAAGCACACACAGAAAGAAGATAGGCTGAGTGACTTTGATAAGTTTTTAAGTCAAGTTGTACAGGAGATGACGCTACAGCAGTGGGGAGAAGATGTAAGAGAATCCAGTGACAACCCAAGGACGGATAGTGAAAGGAGAGCCAATATGAGCTGGGAGGGGTGGAGAAGGATGATGATGCCAAGGCGGGCTGGCAAACAGGTGGCATAAGGAACAGCAAGCGCTGGCATTGCACCGACATCCGCTCAGACACCCACGATGCCTGACACTAGCCAAGTCAACAGCAAAATCTGCTAATTTTTTCTAGATACAGTTTATTGGCATAGAGATATAAAATTACTCATGTCAGTGGGGGGACAACCAGTTTGTTTTTTGGGGACAAAAATGCTATCTTGTTCTCCTCTTAAGGATGACACATGACACTACTACAGTGTATGCCTGTCCAGTACAAATATCGGGAGATCATTTGGTACTTTCTTAGAGAAGCACTGCCAGTTCTACAGTCACCACTCTTCAATAGCACTAGACGCCTATGAATTAAACAACAGCACCACCTGAGCCAAGAATGCCAACAGTAAGGATTGTGGTAAGCCATTCTGATTTATAATGACTCGGTCACCTTAAAAAAAAACAAAAGCACAGAAATCCTAGCAGGTAGGAGTAAAGGCACATAGTGGAGCGTATATCTGCAGTAACCTAAATTTCCAACTGTTACTGCTGAATACTGGGCTGTTTTGAAGAACTCAACTTCCAGGTAGCATTAGAAGTTCCCCAACCCTGCACATCCCTACTGACCCATTAAAGTGATAGTCACTTTATTTTACAGATCTAGATTCACAGTAATCTGTACATGATGTAACAGAATAAAAATGATGTGTAACAAAGTCACTTTCTTACCATGAGTTAACATGATTTCAAGGTAACGCTGTCACTTGAACACCAATAAATTGTAGACTACATCTTATGTTCATCCTTCAAATGAATGCAGTATGCCAAGTACCAGAGTTACAATCACTCACTAGTCTAGCAGCATGTCAACTTTAGGAGACAGGACACTGAAATGGGATTTTTGTACTCCTTTTCTTGATCTCCACTGAGGGACACATGAAGTCAAGTTATACTTCTTATAGAAGGTCTGGACACTGGCAAACAAAAAACTATAGGCCAGCCCAGGATAACCCTTCCTACTAGCAGCATCTCTCAGTTTAATATCAAAGCAGTCCTGAAAGCATTTTCATACACAGAGAGGGGCGAGACATGTGTCCCTTAATGGACACCAAGAAAGGAATTTTATAGTGAGTACAAAAATTCTACTTTTGTCCACGCAACTGACACAAAAATTCTTTCACCTGTGTGACATCCAAAAGCAGTCCAACTAAGGGGTAATCAACACAACAAACAAATGATAATGAGCCCAAGAAAAAACAACTAAGAACTGGGGACTGCCAGCAACTCAAAAAAGCCGACCTTAAGGAACTAGCCAAAGCTGTCATCAAATAAGGCTGCAACACACACCTGGTAGAAGTTAGAGAACATGTGAACAGAAGACTAAATAGCAGCCTAGCAAATATGGGAAACAGTTGTTTGATGCAGAAAAGCCCAAGAAGAACTCACAGATCTAGGAGAATGCACTTTAACAGAGAAAGGTTGGAGTCTGATCCTTGAGACCATAAGCTTGGTTAATGGGCTGCCTGAGCCACCTAGAGATGGTGGAATGAAAAGCTAAACCACCCTTAAGAAGCAGTGGCTTTGAGATGGATTCTTGCAACCCGAGTCGCATCCATGCAATAGTGAACTTTCCTTTTGGTGAATTGGAGCAGGACAGAGGGACAGAAAAGGAAAATCCTGGTTAAGGGGAAAGTACCTTATGCAAGAGGGAAGTCCTGGGCCTCAACCCCACCTTGTCCCAATGCAGAACCAGAAAGGTTTCCTTGCAGGATAAGGCTGTCAGTTCAGACACTCGCCTCGTAGAGTTGATGACTACAAGGAAAACCATCTTGTGGGTGATAGTGGAGATCGGAATGTCTCTAATGGGTTCAAAAAGTGCTTTCTTAAGCACAGACGGAACCACATTCAGATTCCACAGTCACAGGGGAACAAATGGGGAGTTACATGGTAACAATTTAATTTTTTTCTACATACTTACCTGTACAATCCATTTCTTGGAGTACATCACGGCGACAGAGCAGGCTATTCATGTCTATGTGGGTTATATGCCACCTATAGGTGAATGGACACTGGCAGATCAATCAATCAGGAAGTCCTCTCTCTATAACCCCTCCTACACAGGGAGTACTTCAGTTTTTGTAGCAAGCAATGAAATTCCAGAAAGAGGGGAGGGAC